>NC_134899.1:54780535-54820535 GCF_041734735.1 Babylonia areolata | reverse complement strand
TAGATGTCAAATATCAAAGGCAGATGGATAGGTATGTAGATATTTTGATGATAGATAGAGACAGACAGAGAGACAGACAGATAGATCGATAGATAGACATATAGACAGATATAGGCAATCATATAGACATGAATAAATACATAACAGATGATTTCGACGAAGATAAGACGATGAAGAAAAGTCAGGCTTGCGCTTTGACACGAATGTATGTATGCATGTATGAATGTATCCCTGTATGTACGTAGGTATGTAGATACAGATCCGTGCATTGGAACAGGGGGCCAGGGGTGAAGGGTTATTCAATGTTTGTCTTCATACCAACTTCCTGTCCACCCCTCCTTCCATTATTCCTTCTTTTCTTCCTCCCGTTCCTCCTCCTCTTCCTCCTCCTTGTTTTCTCTGCAGCCCCCCACGCCCCCCTCCCCTCCCCTCCCCCTGCCGGCAAAGTGCACGTGCTGACAGACGATCGTCAGTGTGACACCTGTGTGACAGCCCCGGGACACCTGCACTGACAACAATCAGCCAAACAGCCCGAACCCCGCTCACCCGACAGCTCACCGGAAACCGTCTGTCACAGCCGCGCGTGCGCTGCGCGTGCCATGTCACGTGACCTGCAGGCGTGAAGTGACACGGGCAACTGACAAGCCGCTGACAAAAAGGCTTTGTAGCCAGATACAGTGCACGTCACGGGCAGTCTCCCCCCCCCATCCCTCCCCCCCCCCCCCCACACACACATATACATCACCCCCACACCACACCACACCCCCCAAAAAAAAATGTCAAGCCATATAAAAGTGAGGAGGTTATGTCACCACAAAAAGGGGTGGGGTGGGGGGTGGGGGGATGTTCACATATTTGAAGCCGAAACATCTTTCACATTAGCTGAGACACCCTGAAGTGAAGACAGACCAAAACATGTCAAAATCAAAAGAACACACCTCCATCAACTTCATCTTCAGAGAGAGAGAGAAAGAAGAAAAAAAAAAAAAAAGCTGTGTAGGAAATGAAAATATATGTCGTAAAAACAGGAAAAGAGAGGAAAAGAAGAAAAAGGAATTTAAAAAAATATATGAGTACTTTCAAGAGGAAAAGAACGAATGAAAATCTCTCTCTCTCTCTCTCTCTCTCTCTCTCTCTCTCAAGCGCGCGCGATTACACACACACACACACACACACACACACACACACACACACCCACCCACCCACACACACACCCACACACCCACACACACACCCACACACCCACCCACACACACACACACACACACACACACACACACACACACACACACACACACTCACACACACACACACACACACACACACACACACACACACACACACACACACACACACACACACACACACACACACACACACACACACACACACACACACACACACACACACACACACACACACACACACACACACACACACACACACACACACACACACACACACACACACACACACACACACACACACACACACACACACACACACTCCCTTTCCTCCGTTACTTCCGCAGTCGCACGTGCGGTAGGTCAAAGGTCACGTGTTGTTATTCAAAGCCAACAAGTTTTACGTCTGTGTGATGTCCTTGGTTCGCTAAACATCACGGACACAATTCTGTACCCCGCCTGTCTCTGTCTCTGCTTCTCTCTGTCTGTCTGTCTCTCTCTCTCCCTCTCTCACGGACAGAAATCTGCACCCCGTCTGTGTGTGTGTGTGTGTGTGTCTGTCTGTCTGTCTGTCTCTGTCTCCTCTCTCTGTGTCTGTCTGTCTGTCTGTCTCTGTCTCTGTCTCCTCTCTCTGTGTCTGTCTGTCTGTCTGTCTGTCTCTCTCTCTCCCTCTCTCACGGACAGAAATCTGCACCCCGTCTGTCACAGTGTGTGTGTGTGTGTGTGTGTGTGTGTGTGTGTGTGTGTGTGTCTGTCTGTCTGTCTGTCTCTGTCTCTGTCTCCCCTCTCTCTGTGTCTGTATTTTGTATTTGTATTTGTATTTCTTTTTATCACGACAGATTTCTCTGTGTGAAATTCGGGCTGCTCTCCCCAGGGAGAACACGTCGCTACACTACAGCGCCACCCATTTTTTTTGTATTTTTTCCTGTGTGTGGTTTTATTTGCTTTTCCTATCGAAGTGGGTTTTTCTACAGAATTTTGCCAGGAACAATCCTTTTGTTGCCGTGGGTTCTTTTACGTGCGCTAAGTGCATGCTGCACACGGGACCTCGGTTTATCGTCTCATCCGAATGACTAGCGTCCAGACCACCACTCTGTCTGTCTGTCTGTCTGTCTCTCTCTCTCAAAAGGTTTTTGTATTGTGCGTAGTTTAGTGTGTGTGTGTGTGTGTGTGTGTGTGTGTGTGTTGAAGAGCACATACAAACACATTTGGACACTATACACTTACACCACACGATGACTGTTCAGGTAAATGTGTGAGTCATTCTGCCCTTACCACAATATTTCTGTAAGCGTGATCCACCTGATCTTCCAGCTGCAATTGTCTGCCTTTTATTTTATGTCACTACGTTTTTGCCGGGAACTTTGCGAGACAGACAATCCACAAGTTAAGCCCACTGATCAAATTAATGCAACGGCATTCTCTCCCCTGCGCTCCAAAAAGGGCGGGTGGCAGTCCAGAATTAGACAGCAGCCACACACCACTAATCCCGTTCCCGCTAAGCTGCCAACAAGCCGAGGTAACCCAATGCTCCACAGAAACACAGTGCGGCACCAACAAGCTTTGCTCCTCACAGTCTTTGCTGGGGGTGGGGGGTGGGAGAGGGGGGAGGGGGTTATGACAAGACAAAAACCTGGAGATCGAATTGCAGTACCTGAGTCCAAAGAGCTTGTTGAGCGCTTCTGCGGGCTACTCACTGTGTCATTATTGATCACCGACTGTCAGAATGATCGATTATCGGGCTCTGGGAATAAATACTAGCGGGTTACTGGTAAATAAATCACGTCAGAATTGTGCCGCAATGAAATGCCTTTCATGTATGTATTTATTTGTGGGTGGGTGGTAGAGGGTGGGGGGTGGTAACAAAATGACACTGCAGAGAAAGAAGTGCAGCCTTCTAAAAGTACAAACACCCGAATTAATCAGTTGAAAGGAACGGGGTGGGGCTGGGTGGGTGTGGGTGTGGGGGGGTAAACCCTTTGAGACGGCAACATGGGGACCAGTTGAATCCTTTAACTCACTCAGTTCGGCCAGTCCTCTCTTCTCCTCTACACAGACACCTCGGATGTCCAGTGGGTGTCTCAATGACCCAACCTTTAGCTTCCGTCGTCAGAATTGTGGTATTCTTTGTCAACATTCACCTCTTCAGTGTAAGAGCCTTCTGCTTGTAATATTTTGATGGTGGTAATTGGGGTGAAACGCTGTTAACGTCGTCTCTTTCGCCGTTCGTATGGAGAGAATTAAGGGAGAAAATTCTCTCTTGTGCCTGACACCACTCCGGTTAACTCCCATGTGGACTCGTCAACTTGTCAAACGTCTCGATGTTGGCGACAAACATGGTTTTCAACCACGCTGATTACTTTTGATTGTGTGTAGATGTTGGTAGCTCGTTCGGTCATCTGTTAAAATGTTGTCTTCTTTAGGTGCTTTTTAATTCCCCCACCCCACCCCGATCTCCCGAGAACTCTACTGAAAAGTTCAGGTTAAAGATCTCACAGCATTTCCGGCCATGGGAGCCGCGAATTCATGTCCACACAGTCTAGGGTTCGGCATAGCAAGTCGGGGCCAAGTTCTCTCCTTCTGCCGTTTTAATCCTTCCCAGCTGAAGTCAGATGCCCGTTGAAATGTGGGTGGAGTGAGGAACATGGGAGGAAAGTGCCTTTCCCAAGGACACACCGGCCGCTGGTGACCACTGGACCACAAGTCCACAGCCTGACCCGTTCTGCCAAGACTCCTGATGACCCCAACGTGATCCCAGCATGATGACCCCAACGTGATCCCAGCATGATGACCCCAACATGACCCGTCACTGTCATGAAATTTCTTCCTCGTTCGCCTCCCATTAGATGAGCAGCCCGGTGTCCTCGATGAAGGCTGCCGTCCGTCGCAGCTCCTCCAGGGTGCCGTACAGTTTGGCTTCCACTGCTGTCGGTGTTGGCCAGTACTTCCTCCTGGATGCTGCATGCGTCCTACAGTTTTGAAGGATGTGGTCGGTTGTCATTGGTCCCTCACCACAAGGGCACTCTCCACTCTGTCCAATGCCAAATTTTGTGTGCATGTGGTGGAGCAGGCGGTTGTGTCCAGTCCTCAGGCAGAAGATCTTGACCTGTTCCCGTCGTTCCAGCAAATGGTATCTGTCTTCTGGGTTATAATTGGGGTGCTGGAGGCGCCACTTTATTCCTTGCTGTGCCTTGATGATTGTCTTCATTTCATCGTATGACACCAGTTTGTTGGCCTGCTCCTTCTGTGCACCGTCTTTTGCCAGAATGTCCGCTTTTTCGTTGCCTCTGATGCCACAGTGTGCTGGTACCCATTGTATCACCACTTTCTCCACTTTGGCACTCAGGGCAACAAGGGCTGAAGTGAGATGGTTTGAAATGAACAGTCTGTTTCATCCCTCTGTCTGCCTGGCTCCTGTCTGTGGACTCGTGAAACACGCTCATGCTTCTTTCGCCTGTTGGCCGTTGAAGTCTGTCTCCCTTCACTACTGTAGTTACCTTTTTACCTAAGAGAATTGAGATCAGTGTGGCATAAGTTAGAAGTGCAGTCACTTTATTTCTCCTTCTCTCAGTATCTGCTGTCTTTGCAGCGAGAAAACAAGGAAAGGGGAGTGTTGTACACCTGTTTTGGAATAGCTGTCAGACGCCATGTCGGACGTTAACACGGAGATGTCTATGGCTGATTAGCACAGGGCAGCGTTGCCAAACAATAAACAGTCTGTGAAATTACACTGTGAAACAGGTCTGCCACGTCGTCTTCAATCGGTGTGTGTGTGTGTGTGTGTGTGTGTGTGTGTGTGTGCGAGAGTGTCTGTGTGATACACACACACACACATATATATATATATATATATATATATATATATACATACATATACAGAGAGAGAGAGTCTGTGGAATGTATGCAGAGAGTGGGCGTTCCATGTTCTTTACTTTAAATCTTTTCACTGTTTAGCGATATTAGATGTGGGAATTTGTGCATGTGGGTGCGTGTATGTGAGAGATGGGAGAGGGGGGAGAGATGGTGGGATGACCGAGACATGGAAAGCGACAGAAACAGTGACAAAGTGGTGGACAGTGTATGGTACCGAAGGACTGGACTGAGTAAATCAAATCTGAAACATCCGTGAAACAGTATAAAGAATGCTCATTATTAAATAAAATAAAATAAAATAAAATAACAAAAAAAACGTGATCAGTCATTGATACCAACTGGACGTTGATTCAAACATTCAGATATGTGTCGAAGCAATTAATAATTGTTCAAAACTTCTTCTAAGGTCAAATATGTGTTCGATGGAGACTGGCCAGCGAGTTTTTGACTGACTAGTTGTCTTGTTCTTGGTCACTGGGGAATTATGTGGTAGACTTTAATTTCTTCTCTCTATAAACACTTTTTTTCCTTTCTTTTTTGTTGTTTGTTATTTTTGCAAAACTTAGTTCGAAGGGCATTCAAACGGAAGCGGTATGTTGGTCTTGATTGGGAGACAAATAGATTATTCAAAAAAGCCTTCGGGTTGCTGGCTATAATTGGACTGGCTTTATACAGTGACGGTAATATTGACAGTATCTTTTAGCCTGTCTATATGTCGATCACAGGATACTATTTCCATACATCTGCACCACTCTTGTATATTTAATGGAACACTGGGGGGCACTGAGCCTTCAGTTCACGTGTTGTCCATCAAGGCTCTGTATACCTGATGGAACACTGGAGAGGACTGAGCCTTCACAGTTCACGTGTTGTCCATCAAGGCTCTGTATACCTGATGGAACACTGGAGAGGACTGAGCCTTCACAGTTCACGTGTTGTCCATCAAGGCTCTCAAGGCTCTGTATACCTGATGGAACACTGGAGAGGACTGAGCCTTCACAGTTCATGTGTTGTCCATCAAGGCTCTGTATACCTGATGGAACACTGGAGAGGACTGAGCCTTCACAGTTCATGTGTTGTCCATCAAGGCTCTCAAGGCTCTGTATACCTGATGGAACACTGGAGAGGACTGAGCCTTCACAGTTCATGTGTTGTCCATCAAGGCTCTCAAGGCTCTGTATACCTGATGGAACACTGGAGAGGACTGAGCCTTCACAGTTCACGTGTTGTCCATCAAGGCTCTCAAGGCTCTGTATACCTGATGGAACACTGGAGAGGACTGAGCCTTCACAGTTCATGTTTTGTCCATCAAGGCTCTCAAGGCTCTGTATACCTGATGGAACACTGGGGGCACTGAGCCTTCACAGTTCACGTGTTGTCCATCAAGGCTCTCAAGGCTCTGTGTACCTGATGGAACACTGGAGAGGACTGAGCCTTCAGTTCACGTGTTGTCCATCAAGGCTCTGTATACCTGATGGAACACTGGAGAGGACTGAGCCTTCAGTTCACGTGTTGTCCATCAAGGCTCTGTATACCTGATGGAACACTGGGGGGCACTGAGCCTTCACAGTTCACGTGTTGTCCATCAAGGCTCTGTATACCTGATGGAACACTGGAGAGGACTGAGCCTTCAGTTCATGTGTTGTCCATCAAGGCCTGACCAAAGCCCGCTGAGCTTAGATGGCCTGGAAGCAACACGGACAGTGACCAAGACATAAAGCTTGACCAGCCATCTGGCTGCATGCATGAGCTCTTCATCTGCCCTTGCTGTTGTGGTGGTGGTGGTGGTGGTGGTGGTTGTGGTTCAACAAAACAATGCCAAGGTTATTTTCATTGTTATTACCAAACTCAACCCGTCCATGCATCCAACTTGTAAACAGTCAATCAGTTAATGACGTCGACCATTTGTTGATACATCAGTTTATTACACCGCACAGAATGAACACCATACAACCAATTGATCAGCCAGTGCTCAATAAATCAATCCATCAATCAACACATCGACCATTAAGAAAGAGTTAAAACACAAAGTTGAATACACTTCCCTGAATATACATCATTATCATAACCTTCCATCGTTGAACCAGCAACACAATGTTGTACACATCATTATCTTTCATAAAACATTTCCGTCCTTCACACGACTGTAAATCTTTGATGTAACAACAAACGAATGACCGGCTCACACCTCCCTCATCACCCACTCGCACACCAATCATCAGGTCAAAGACAAACAGTCGGGTACAAAAACCAAAAAACGTCACATTGTAAGTTTCAGTTTCAGTAGCTCAAGGAGGCGTCACTGCGTTCGGACAAATCCATATAAAACATTGTAAGACGTAAGTGAAGTATAAGCACAAAGGGCAGATGGACAACCCTTCCTTGACAACAACACAAGCACGTCATCAGGAAAGGAAACATGGAGGCACGAAAAGCGGAACACCCCCAGGACAGCAGTGAAATAAAACAAATGACCATCCCCACAACCCCCCTTCCAGCACCATGCACACATCGTTCACCAGGCAACAGGACATCATTCAGGCCAGACACACACACACACACCATTGGAACAAAACTAAAGGAACAACCCGTCACCTCATGGACTTCCGTGCACTCATCAATTATGTCAAAGGAAAACATTCAGGTACAAATGTTCAAGACGACATACATATACGCGCGGGAATTAGTTTGAATCAAAATTAGAGTTATAGCACTGACAAAATGCAGGCCACTATTTTCTGATGATATAACTCTAAGATCGCCAACGTGTATAAATAAACCGTGAATACATCATCTTATCAACATGTCCATGTTATTTCCCTGGACCACTGGTCACTTGAGTAGTTTCCAATACCCAACACACGGACATCTGATATCTAACACACAGACACCCGATGTCTAACACACAGACACCCGATATCTAACACACAGACACCCGATATCTAACACACAGACACCCGATGTCTAACACACAGACATCCGATATCTAACACACAGACACCCGATGTCTAACACACAGACATTCAATGGCTAACACACAGACATCCGATATCTGACACACAGACATCCAACAGACAAACGTGTATTATCTTGTGAATAAAGTTCAAGGTCAATGTTTATATCAGAAAATACCCCACGGAGGTACAATGATAAAAAAAATAAAAAAAATAAATAAACAACTATGGAAAAAAGGGCGACAATTAAGTGGCTTGATCACAAAGTACATACACGTTCATGAACATCAAGGTGTAGATTAAACAATGCACAGTTATAAATCATTATTCTCTGATATCACACAACAAAGAAATACGTCATATGACCAAAGTTGGTCACATGTTCTAATGCCCTCTAAAGCCCATGTCATCATGTTCGATTTGGTCCGAACAGTTCAAGTTCTTTCGCTCGGTCCTCAAAACTCTACACGAGTGAGACCTGTTACGTCATGATTTGTCGTCACACCTACATGGTACGTCACAGCGTCTCTGTGACGCCACCTGCTGTCAGGTGCTTGAATGTATGTGGCCGGTTTTCAAGTGAGTCAACCTGAAGATTGTTGACACTGTCATGTCAGAGGGCGAGTAAGGTGCACGTTGGTAAAATTAGGTTTTGTATGTCTATTATTACTCGGGAATTCGGGAGTCATGTTTGTGTTTAGCTAAGTTTGTTTTTTGATTCTGTGATGAAAACATGACGGTATGGTCAGCGTCAGAGGCACATCCCATGAATGCGACCCTGTCACTTGGTCAGCCACTTCCCCAAAGGTCGGAAGAACATCTTGAAGGTCATCCCCCGGTACAGCGACTTGTGCTTCTCCTGCACAATATCTACGTCATCGAAGCCACGGTCAAGGCCACGCCGGATGACGTCGGTCAGCCTCAGGGTCAGCGAGGACACGTTGGTCATCTGGGCACGGAGCTCATCCACGCTCATCCAGCGACACTGACGGATCTCCTCACTGCACGGGGTCAGGTCCAAGGTCAGAGGTCGCAGGCGACACAGGACGTAGAGGTCAGAGCGGCCAAAGGCTCCGGGCTGCCCGTGCTGCTGTCTGAAGGCCAAGATGGACTGGAACTCTGCAGACAGTCAGTCAACAACAGGTTAAAGGTGCTGCTGTCTGAAGGTCAGGACAGACTGGAACTCTGCAGACAGTCAGTCAACAACAGGTTAAACGTGCTGCTGTCTTAAGGTCAGAACGGACTGGAACTCTGCAGACAGTCAGTCAACAACAGGTTAAACGTGCTGCTGTCTGAAGGCCAGGACGGACTGGAACTCTGCAGACAGTTAGTCAACAACAGGTTAAAGGTGCTGCTGTCTGAAGGTCGGGATGGACTGGAACTCTGCAGACAGTCAGTCAACAACAGGTTAATGGTGCTGCTGTCTGAAGGTCAGGACGGACTGGAACTCTGCAGACAGTCAGTCAACAACAGGTTAAACGTGCTGCTGTCTGAAGGCCAGGACGAACTGGAACTCTGCAGACAGTCAGTCAACACCCCTAACCCCTTCAAGACAGAATTTTGCCAGGGACAGCCAGCTCCTTTTCTGGTAGGAAAACAATACACCTTCAGACCAACAATCCACAAAGGGGGAAAACCGTGACTGTGCACTGGGTGTGCTCTGTCCCTGGGGAGAGGAGCCCCAATGTCACACACAGAAAACTGTCATGAAAAAATGTAATAGAATACGATGCAATACAATATAGCACAATGCAATACCATGCAATGCAACACAATGAGATACAATACAATACAATGCCTTTCAGCACAAATGAAGTTACAATGGAATATAGCACTTCTATCATCTGTGATTTATCATCGGTCAACGAGAAGGTACATGACAACCTGACAAAGACGGCAGAAGACAGGTGGTCAGGAGCTGGAAGAAGAAGAAGCGAAAGGAGGATGACGAAGGAGGAGGAGGAGGAGCAGAAGGAGGAGGAGGAGGAAGGAGAAGAAGACAAATAAGAAGACGACTAAAAAGAAGCAAGAAGCAAGAAACCCAACAATAATACAACACGACCTGAAGAAGGAAGAAACCAACACGGCTTCACAAAAGAGCACACCACCACCTCGCTAACATCAATACTAACACATGATCACCACTCGAGGGGGTAGGGTGGGGGGGGGGGGACTAGAAGGATACCCCCCACTCCCCCACCCCATCCCTCCCGTCCCGCGATCCCCCGACACGAAGGCCGCAGCACACTGTGAAATCAGCGGAGGAACAAAGGGCCTCCGGCAGCTTAGCATCCCACCCCACCCTGGCCGGATTAGCACCGCCCCGTCACCCACAGCGCCACGCCCCGCCACTGCCCTTGTGGTCACGTGACAAGGGGGGAAGAACCCCCCACGTGCTGTGGTGAAGAAGACACACGATCTGGGCGATGGTTAGCGCACTACGGAGATGGGTGGGACTTCCCTTCCCCCACCCTCCCCATCATCATCATCATCCACCCTCCTCTACCCTTCCTCACACCCTCCCCATCATCATCATCATCCACCCTCCTCTACCCTTCCCCCACCCTCCCCATCATCATCCACCCTCCTCTCTCTCTGTCCTTTTTTTTTTTTAAGCGTATATGTACCGTATTATGTATAATAAACAAATATGGGAATAATCCCGCCTCTCTCTCTCTCTCTCTCTCTCTTTCTCTCGTCGCTCTCCCTGCCTGTCTATTTGTCTGTCTGTCTGTCTATCTGTGTCTATCTGTCTCCTTCCATCTAGCTATGTAACTATCCCCTTTTCTTCTTCTCGTATTTCCGTGATTTTTCTCTTGCTTGTTCTTTTTTTCTTCTTTTTTTCGTTTTGCTGTTGTTAATTTGTTTTCGAGGGCTGGATAAAAAATTTTTAAAAAGCATGTATGCTTAATTATTACCCTCAGAAAATACAAACTATTCATTCCTTCATTCTCTCTCTCTCTCTCTCACCCATACGCTTTCCAAGCAACAACCATGCTCTCCCATCATTGCTATGTGTATCTATCAATATACTTGTGTGTCTCCGTGATCGTTTTGATGTGCGTGTTCCATGTTGCTATTTTTGACATCACCATCAAGCCATACCGTTATTACTTGGCGTTGTGTACGTATGTGGTGTAGACCCTAAAACCAGCGGGGACTGGATGAAGAAAAAAAAAACCCTCAACAACAACAACAACAAAAACACCA
Organism: Babylonia areolata; assembly: GCF_041734735.1. Classification (NCBI taxonomy): domain Eukaryota; kingdom Metazoa; phylum Mollusca; class Gastropoda; order Neogastropoda; family Buccinidae; genus Babylonia; species Babylonia areolata. Next base: position 54,809,314 of record NC_134899.1, on the reverse strand, counting down.
GTGCCAGTGCTTATCTATTATCCTTGGAAATAAAGAATTTTGTCTTGTCTTGTCTCCTCTCTCTTTCTCAGTGTGTGTGTGTGTGGGGGGGGGGGGGGGGGTAGTGCATGCTTGCGTGCATCTGTAGCAGCAGCAGCAGCAGCAGTAGTAGTAGTGGTAGTAGCAGTAGTAGAGGTAGTAGTAGCAGTGACGGTGGGGGTTGTAGCAGTAGTCGCAGAAAGGCCAGAAGCAGCAGTGTGAATGCCAACAGCAGTGGTTGCAGACCGTCAGCAGATGGTAGCTGTTGTCTTTAACCTCAAAGGTAACTGACCAAGCGCTACCTCCCCCATAAACCCCCACATCTTAAGGAGGGCGGGGGAGGGGGGTTAAGGGGGCCGGGGGTGGGGAGGGGGCGGGGGGAGTGGGGAGGCGGCAGTTGACAAATTATCAGAGGGTTGGCCACAAAGCGAAGACTGTACGGAAGGATCCGGTCAGGCAGGAAATGTAATCACAATAAACACATCATTCACGCCCCTCACCCCCACCCCCCCAATCCCTCCCTTTCACAGCACACAGCACAGCCAGTGGCCGACGACCGGGAACCGAAAACCAAAGGATGAAAGAAAGAAAGAAGGAAAGAAAGAAGAAGAAAAAAAAAAAGAGTAAGGGTGATCCCTGCTGTCTGGGGCTTCACGTGCTATGGAGGAGAGGAGAAAGAAGCTGACCCCTTGTCGAACTGCCCCCTTCTCCCCCCCCCCCCCACCTCCACCCTCCCAGCCCCTACATACAGGCCCCAATGCCCACCACACACACACACACACACACACACAACGCTTGCTTGTCGGCATGGCCAGCCCGGTTCAAAGGCCCATCACCGTTGTTGGTTCACCAGACACAGGAGACCCAAGTCGCCAGGCGGACCGCCCCGCCACAAAGACCCCACCAGCATCTGCAGTAATGGCTTGTACCCGGCTACCACTCAACAGGACCAGGGTGGGAAACGGGTAGAAGCGGTCGGTGTGTGCGCGCGGGAGGGCGATGGGGGATGGGGGGTCTTTGGGAGGGAGGGAGGGGTAGGCGGTGTGAGTGTGAGAGTGCTTTAACCACCTCCCCCCCATAACCCCCCCCACACACACACACACACACACTCCCACCCCCCGCTGCGAGGCTTAGCTCTGGGGGTCAGACCACACGGGAAGAAGGGCTTTCATCTTTTCATCATCATCATCAGCGTGGCCTGGCCACCCCGCCCCGCTTGGCCATGGCCAGGAGGGAGGGAGGAGGGAGAGGGAAAGGGGGAGGGAGGGGAGGTGCCAGCTTCCAGCAGAAAGAACACCCCCTAACCCCCCCCCCCCCCCCCCCCACACACACACACACCCAAACTTCACAATGGCGACACACAGGAGATAATGACTTCCACATTCCCATCCCACCCACCACCCACCCCTTTACTGTCGTTAGCTGCTCTAGCTTTTCTTTTCTTTTTTTCTTTTTCCCTCCTCTCTCTCTCTCTCCTCTCCAGCCCTGTTGGCCTCCGCTTCTTGGCGACACCCGATACAGTGATGTCCTGCGTCACTCGCTGTTGCCTGGACAGTCCACATGGACACACACCCTGCACTCTGTTCCCTTTCTGCCCCTCCTGTCTCACTCACTCCCTCAGTGTCTGTACTCCATGTCTGTACTCACTCAATGACCACTCAATGAATGCGCTGAACGTCTATACTCAATGTCTCGAGTCAATGTCTGTACTCACTCAATGTCTATACCCAATGTCTGCGCTCAACGAATTTAAAGTCAATGTCTGTTCAATGTCTGTACTCAGTCAATGTCTGTTCAATGTCTGTACTCAGTCAATGTCTGTTCAATGTCTGTACTCAATGTCTGTTCAATGTCTGTACTCAGTCAATGTCTGTTCAATGTCTGTACCTCAGTCAATGTCTGTTCAAAGTTCCGTACTCAATCAATGTCAATGTCTGTTCAATGTCTGTACTCAGTCACTGTCTGTTCAATGTCTGTACTCAGTCAATGTCTGTACTCAGTGTATCTGTACTCAGTCAATGTCTGTACTCAGTCAATGTCTGTACTCAGTCAATGTCGTTCAATGTCTGTACTCAATCCAATGTCTGTACTCAGTCAATGTCTGTTCAATGTCTGTACTCAGTCAATGTCTGTATTCAGTCAATGTCTGTTCCAATGTCTGTACTCAATCAATGTCTGTACATCAGTCAATGTCTGTTCAATGTCTGTACTCAGTCAATGTCTGTATTCAGTCAATGTCCTGTTCGAATGTCTGTACTCAATCAATGTCTGTACTCAGTCAATGTCTGTACTCAGTCAATGTCTGTTCAATGTCTGTACTCAGTCAATGTCTGTTCAATGTCTGTACTCAGTCAATGTCTGTTCAATGTCTGTACTCAATGTCTGTACTCAGTCAATGTCTGTTCAATGTCTGTACTCAGTCAATGTCTGTACTCAGTCAATGTCTGTTCAATGTCTGTACTCAGTCAATGTCTGTACTCAGTCAATGTCTGTTCAATGTCTGTACTCAATCAATGTCTGTACTCAATCAATGTCTGTTCAATGTCTGTACTCAATGTCTGTACTCAGTCAATGTCTGTACTCAGTCAATGTCTGTTCAATGTCTGTACTCAGTCAATGTCTGTACTCAATGTCTGTACTCAGTCAATGTCTGTACTCAGTCAATGTCTGTTCAATGTCTGTACTCAGTCAAAGTCTGTCCACAGTCACTGCCCGTCCCTGACTGCAGTGTGACAAAGTGAACAGGGATTGAATTCCCCCGTCAGTCAGCTTCCGGTTACACTGTCAGAGGCTTCAGTCCGTCAGCATGGAGTTGTCTTTGATCACAGGACAAAGCCGGGGACAAAGGCTTCTTCACAACCACTATTTACTCGTCTACGCGCTAATCTCTGCTCGATAATCGCATTACCACAGCAGCACGAAATGGATACCCCATACATTCGACGATGGATTGTTACGGCTTTTGACAATGACTTGACTTTGTTTCTGTCACACAATTAGACATCAAAGGCCGACCAACACTGGCTGGAGTTCAGGTTCTGAGCAGAACAACAATGTGTGCAGCTGTGTCATTGTTTTCAAGGAGCGGCTTCTACCGAGCAATCAAGCTGCCATGACACGAGGGACATGGCACGGGCACTGCGGCCCAGTGGTTAAAGCATCGGGCTTTCAACCTGAGGATCTTGCGTTCACTCCCCAGTAACGTCGCCTGCTGGGTTAAGGAAGGGGATTTCTCCGATCTTCCAGGTCAACACATGGCCAGAGCCGGTCCTGCTGCCTCAACCAGCTTCCTGTGTACACAGAAGCAAAACATCAAATACGCACGTTAAAGACGTATGGCGTTCGTTGTAGGGCGTTCGGTTTCCACACTAAACCCAGCATGCACACCCCCTAAGTGAGTGGTGTGTGTGTGCAACACAGGAATGCTCACCACGTATTTAAAATGAACAGTCATGTTGAAGAATTTCTCCTCCTCAGTAAATGAAGACGTTAATAGCATCATCATCATCATCATCATCAAGTAGCCGCCATGGAAAAGTGGTTCGTATAGGTCGAACAACGGAAGACCTTGGGATAATGTGGATACTGTAGATAGTTTCCACATGGCAGGGATACTGTGGATAGTCTTCACATGGCAGGGATAATGTGGATACTGTGGATAGTCTTCACATGGCAGGGATAATGTGGATACTGTGGATAGTCTTCACACGGCAGGGATACTGTGGATAGTCTTCACATGGAAGGGATACTGTAGTGTAGTGTAGTCTTCACATGGCATGGATACTGTGAATACTGTGGATAGTCTTCACATGGCATGGAGACTGTGGATACTGTGGATAGTTTCCACATGGCAGGGATACTGTGGATAGTCTTCACATGGCAGGGATACTGTAGTGTAGTGTAGTCTTCACATGGCATGGATACTGTGAATACTGTGGATAGTCTTCACATGGCATGGAGACTGTGGATACTGTGGATAGTTTCCACATGGCAGGGATACTGTGGATAGTCTTCACATGGCAGGGATAGTGTGGATACTGTGGATAGTCTTCACATGGCAGGGATACTGTGGATAGTCTTCACATGGCAGGGATAATGTGGATACTGTGGATAGTCTTCACATGGCAGGGATAATGTGGATACTTGGATAGTCTTCACATGGCAGGGATACTGTGGATAGTCTTCACATGGCAGGGATACTGTGGATAGTCTTCACATGGCAGGGATACTGTGGATAGTCTTCACATGGCAGGGATAGTGTGGATACTGTGGATAGTCTTCACATGGCAGGGATACTGTGGATAGTCTTCACATGGCAGGGATACCATCCACAACTGCAAGGCGTGACTGACACCAGAACAGAGGGCAAAGGAACAAAAATATCTGTCTGTCTCCCTCTCTCTGTCTTACTCTGTGTGTGTGTGTGTGTGTGTGTGTGTGCGTGTGCGTGTGTGTGTGCTCAAAATATACTCTTTTATTTTCTCTAATGCTAATCGAACACACGTACGCACAACAACAACAACAACAAAACAAAAAAAAACATAGGGTAGTAAGGTCACATAGTTCTCATACCCAAAACCCGCAACAGGGAAGAACAATGATAATACAAAATAAAAGGTATCTGGCCACCATGTAGTGTGCACTGAACGTCGTCTTGGCACGACGCTGGTGATGGCATGAACATCTCTCTGCTTCTGTGTGCTGACCTGTCTGCCCTCATCAGCACTCACACACACACACACACACACACACACACACACACAGAGACTGCTGTATAGGGGCTGTATGTATGGCACATCAGTGGCGGCAAAAGTTGAGGACTGTGGGACGAAGCTTGTAGTTGTGTCAGAACTGCTGTATGTGTGGCACATCAGTGGCGGCAAAAGTTGAGGACTGTGGAACGAAGCTTGTAGTTGTGTCAGAACTGCTGTATGTGTGGCACATCAGTGGCGGCAAAAGTTAAGGACAGTGAGATGAAGGTGGCAGTTGTGTCAGAACTGCTGTATGTATGGCACATCAGTGGCGGCAAAAGTTAAGGACAGTGAGATGAAGGTGGCATTTGTGTCAGAACTGCAGTATGTGTGGCACATCAGTGACGGCAAAAGTTAAGGAGAGTGTGATGAAGGTGGTAGTTGTGTCAGAACTGCTATATGTATGGCACATCAGTGGCGGCAAAAGTTGAGAACAGTGTGATGAAGGTGGCAGTTGTGTCAGAACTGCTGGAAATGACTCTTCAGGGGGACCACTTGGTTTCTTACTCCATTTATTTATTTATTTAAATTTTCTTTAGTTTATCTCACTGCGGAATCCAGTCTTTAGGTAAAAGTTTTACACAAATCTGGTGCAGGCCTTCAATGCCTGATCAGGGCATCGGAAAGTACAGGCATCTGTTGTCTTTTTTTCTGCTGTGTTCTGCCTTGTCCTGTCTTGTCATATTACTGTCTTTTTTTGTCTTGCCGTGCCCTGTCTTGCCATGCCCTGTCTTGCTTTGTCCTGTCTTGCCTTGTCCTGTCTTGCTTTGTCCTGTCTTGCCATGCCCTGTCTTGCTTTGTCCTGTCTTGCCTTGCCCTGTCTTGCCATGCCCTGTCTTGCTTTGTCCTGTCTTGCCATGCCCTGTCTTGCCTTGCCCTGTTTTGCTTTGTCCTGTCTTGCCATGCCGTCTTGCCTTGTCCTGTCTTGCCGTGCCCTGTCTTGCTTTGTCCTGTCTTGCCATGCCCTGTCTTGCTGTCCTGTCTTGCCCGTGGCGGCATAGGACTTGGTGGCATTGTGCCTAGTATTTGCATCAGTGCCGTTGCTGTGGTGTTTGGTCGACCTGTATTGCTATTGGCCTGTCTGCCAGTGGACATGTGTGATTGGCGTTGGTCAACTGCTGGAATGACTCTTCGGGGCCACTTGGTTCTTACTCCATTTCTTCTTTTAATTTCTTTAGTTTCTATGCGGTCCGTCTTGGCCAATGGTGCAGCCTTCTGCCTGTCCTTCTTGCTCTGTTGTCCTTTTTTCTGCTGTGTCTGCCTTGTCCTGTCTGCTATGCCCTTTTGTCTTGCCGTGCCCTGTCTTGCCTTGCCCTGTCTTGCTTTGTCCTGTCTTGCTTGTCCTGTCTTGCCGTGCCCTGTCTTGCCTTGTCCTGTCTTGCCATTGTCCTGTCTTGCCATGCCTGTCTTGCCGTATCCCTGTCTTGCCTTGTCCTGTCTTGCCATGCCCTGTCTTGCCTGTGCCCTGTTTGCTTTGTCCTGTCTTGCCATGCCCTGTCTTGCTTTGCCCTGTCTTGCCGTGCCCTGTCTTGCCATGCCCTGTCTTGCTTTGTCCTGTCTTGCCGTGCCCTGTCTTGCCATGCCCTGTCTTGCTTTGTCCTGTCTTGCTTTGTCCTGTCTTGCCATGCCCTGTCTTGCTTTGTCCTGTCTTGCCGTGCCCTGTCTTGCTTTGTCCTGTCTTGTCGTGCCCTGTCTTGTCATGTCCTGTCTTGTCATATTACTGTCTTTTTTGTCTTGATTTATCCCGTCTTGCCGTGTCCTGTCATATCAGTTTACTGGTTTTGTATTGATTTGTCCCGTCTTGTCGTGTCCCGTCTTGCCGTGCCCTGTCTTGATTTGCCCTGTCTTGTCATATCAGTTTACTGGTTTTGTATTGATTTGTCCTGTCTTGTCGTGTCCTGTCTTGTCATGTTATTGTCGCCATTTCTCCTGTCTTGTCGTGCCCTGTCTTGTCACGTCCTGTCTTGTCGTATTATTGTCTTCTTGTTGTCTTGACGTGTCCTGTCTTGTATCCTGTCTTGTCGTGTCTTGTCCAAGTTTTGCTTTGTCCATGTCTTGTCTTGTTTTGTCTTGTTTGTGCATTTCTCGCTTATCCATGTCTCGTCTTGTCAAGGCCTGTCTTGTTATGTCTTGTTTTTGTCTTGTCATGTCTCGTTGTGTCTTTGTCTTGTCCTTGTTTTGTACTTATCTTGTCATGTCTTATTTTGTTGTGTCTTGCTTTTGTCATGTCTTGTTGTTTCGTCATGTCTTGTCGTTTCGTCAAGTCTTGTTATGTCTTATTGTTGCGTCATGTCTTGTCGTTTCGTCATGTCCTGTCATGTCATGTTTCGTCATGTCTTGTCGTTTCGTCATGTCCTGTCATGTCATGTTTCGTCATGTCTTGTCGTTTCGTCATGTCTTGTCGTTTCGTCATGTCCTGTCATGTCCTGTTTCGTCATGTCTTGTCGTTTCGTCATGTCTTGTTATATCTGCTCCATCAGGTGCAGAGAGAAGAATGAGGAGCATCCCTCGTGAGGAGAAGCAACCGGCCAGGATCCACACCCATCAAGCACTTTGCCCCTGCCCCTCTTGCCACCCCTCAGCCCCCACCCCCACCCCCCACCCCCCGTCTCCCCCTCTCCCCGTTGCCCACGTGACGCCGAGCCAAGACAGCAGAGTGTGAGGAAGACAGGCAGTGTGAGGAAGGCAGGCAGTGTGAGGAAGACAGTGTGAGGAAGACAGGCAGTGTGATGAAGACAGTGTGAGGAAGACAGGCAGTGTGAGGAAGACAGTGTGAGGAAGACAGGCAGTGTGAGGAAGACAGGCAGTGTGAGGAAGACAGTGTGAGGAAGTGTGAGGAAGACAGGCAGTGTGAGGAAGACAGTGTGAGGAAGACAGGCAGTGTGAGGAAGACAGGCAGTGTGAGGAAGACAGTGTGAGGAAGTGTGATGAAGACAGGCAGTGTGATGAAGACAGTGTGAGGAAGACAGGCAGTGTGATGAAGACAGGCGGTGTGAGGAAGACAGGCAGTGTGAGGAAGACAGTGTGAGGAAGACAGGCAGTGTGATGAAGACAGTGTGAGGAAGACAGGCAGTGTGATGAAGACAGGCAGTGTGATGAAGACAGTGTGAGGAAGACAGTGTGAGGAAGTGTGATGAAGACAGGCAGTGTGAGGAAGACAGGCAGTGTGATGAAGACAGGCAGTGTGATGAAGACAGTGTGAGGAAGACAGGCGGTGTGAGGAAGACAGTGTGAGGAAGACAGGCAGTGTGAGGAAGACAGTGTGAGGAAGACAGTGTGAGGAAGTGTGAGGAAGACAGGCGGTGTGAGGAAGACAGGCAGTGTGAGGAAGACAGGCGGTGTGAGGAAGACAGGCAGTGTGAGGAAGACAGGCAGTGTGAGGAAGACAGTGTGAGGAAGACAGGCAGTGTGAGGAAGACAGGCGGTGTGATGAAGACAGGCAGTGTGAGGAAGACAGTGTGATGAAGACAGGCAGTGTGAGGAAGACAGTGTGAGGAAGACAGGCGGTGTGAGGAAGACAGGCGGTGTGAGGAAGACAGTGTGAGGAAGACAGGCGGTGTGAGGAAGACAGGCGGTGTGAGAAAGACAGTGTGAGGAAGACAGGCAGTGTGAGGAAGACAGTGTGAGGAAGACAGGCGGTGTGAGGAAGACAGTGTGAGGAAGACAGGCAGTGTGAGGAAGACAGGCGGTGTGAGGAAGACAGGCGGTGTGAGGAAGACAGGCAGTGTGAGGAAGACAGGCAGTGTGAGGAAGACAGTGTGAGGAAGACAGACAGTGTGAGGAAGACAGGCAGTGTGAGGAAGACAGTGTGAGGAAGACAGGCAGTGTGAGGAAGACAGTGTGAGGAAGACAGGCAGTGTGAGGAAGACAGGCAGTGTGAGGAAGACAGTGTGAGGAAGACAGGCAGTGTGAGGAAGACAGGCGGTGCACGTGACGTGTCAACCACGTGACCCCGAGCCAAGACAACAGAGTGTGATGAAGACAGGCGGTGCACGTGACGTGTCAACCACGTGACCCCGAGCCAAGACAACAGAGTGTGATGAAGACAGGCGGTGCACGTGACGTGTCAACCACGTGACCCCGAGCCAAGACAACAGAGTGTGATGAAGACAGGCGGTGCACGTGACGTGTCAACCACGTGACCCCGAGCCAAGACAACAGAGTGTGATGAAGACAGGCGGTGCACGTGACGTGTTAAACACGTGACGCCGAACCAAGACAGCAGAGTGTGATGAAGACAGGCAGTGCACGTGACGTGTTAACCACGTGACGACGCCGCCAGTGGTGGAGGGTGATGGGCCCTGACGTGTGGGAGGTGGGAGGTCCCGACCTGACTGTCTCCTCCATCTTGCGGCATGGCCACGTCTGTCTGTCTGTCTGTCTGCATGCCTGCTTGTCTGTCTGTCTGCTGGCATCCGCTGCAGGCATGCCGGAATCTGGCTGGCGGTGTCAGGCCAAAGATCCCTGCTCCTCCTCTCACACCACATCTGTCGCGGGTCATGAGGGGGGGTGAGGGGGGGGGTTCTGTTCTTTTTCTCTATGCATAAACATACTGAAATCGTCCCCCACCCCCCACCCCCACCCGCTTCGCCCCCCTTCCCCCCCTCATCCCCCCCTCCACCCACCCACACACACCCCCACACCCACTGAAAGATTCAATGCACAAAGACACTGACAGCAGTCCCCACACAACACACTGACAGATTCAAACCACACACAGGACCCGTGGTGGCCCAGTGGTCATGGGCCTCCCCCCCCCCCCCCCCCCATGGAAACGAGTGCCCACGGGTTCTAATCCCATGATTCGGACCTGGGGGTTTTTCCGACCCCCTCCACTAGACCTCGGGTGGCGGTCTGGACGATAGTCCATTAGATAAGACAATGAACCGTTGACCTGCACTTCGTAAAACAACACGTGCAGACAACACGAAGAAATAGAAAAGAAAGAAAAAAAGTGGGTTGTGCTACCATGTGGCCACGCATTCTCCTCGGGGAGAGCAGTCCGAATTTCACGCTGAGAAAGACGACGTGACAATACAATGCAATACAACACAATACAATGCAACACAATACAATACAGTACAATACGATACAACACAATACAATACAATACAATACAATACAGTACAATACGACACAACACAGTGCAATACGATACAATACGATACAACACAGTGCAATACGATACAACACAGTGCAATACGATACAATACAGTGCAATACGATACAACACAGTGCAATACGATACAACACAGTGCAATACGATACAATACAATGCAATACGATATAATACAATGCAATACAATACAATGCAATACGATATAATACAATGCAATACGATACAATACAGTGCAATACAATACAATACAATACAATGCAATACGATACAATACAATACAATACAATACAATACAATGCAATACAATGCAATACGATACAATACAGTGCAATACGATGCAATACAATACAATACAATGCAATACGATACAATACAATACAGTGCAATACGATGCAATCTTGCACACGTGGAACAAAGACAAAAGAAAGCAGAAAGCCCCAAGGCCACAATCCACAGCAGGGGGAATGGAGTGGAGTGGAGGGGGGGGGGGCGGAGAGGGGGGGACTGGCACCAACCTGACACCTGGGAACGCCGAGGACTTCATACAGGTAGCCAAACGTCTGCGGGCACCAGACGATTGGCTGTGACGTAAGCACGCCGCCACAAGTGGGGAGGGGGAGGGGGAGGTTACGGTGGATGGGATCTGACAACAGCTGTTGCTCGTCTGCAACCATCACCCCCCCCCCCACTCCACCACACATCCTCCCCCTTGTCTCCATCTCCCCCCCACACCTACAGCCTCCTGTCATGCATGCTGATCGTACAGGGCTTGGATGTCAACACTGTCAACAGGTTGGTGTTCGTGGAGCTCTGTGCGTCAACACTGTCAACAGGTTGGTGTTCGTGGAGCTCTGTACGTCAACACTGTCAACAGCTGGTGTTCGTGGAGCTCTGTACGTCAACACTGTCAACAGGTTGGTGTTCGTGGAGCTCTGTGCGTCAACACTGTCAACAGGTTGGTGTTCGTGGAGCTCTGTGCGTCAACACTGTCAACAGCTGGTGTTCGTGGAGCTCTACGTCAACACTGTCAACAGGTTGGTGTTCGTGGAGCTCTGTACGTCAACACTGTCAACAGGTTGGTGTTGGTGGAGCTCTGTACGTCAACACTGTCAACACGGTGGTGTTCGTGGAGCTGTACGTCAACACTGTCAACAGGTTGGTGTTCGTGGAGCTGTACGTCAACACTGTCAACAGGCTGGTGTTCGTGGAGCTGTACGTCAACACTTTCAACAGCAACAGGCTGGTGTTCGTGGAGCTGTACGTCAACACTGTCAACAGTTGGTGTTCGTGGAGCTGTACGTCAACACTGTCAACAGTTGGTGTTCGTGGAGCTGTACGTCAACACTGTCAACGGTTGGTGTTCGTGGAGCTGTACGTCAACACTGTCAACAGGTTGGTGTTCGTGGAGCTGTACGTCAACACTGTCAACAGGTTGGTGTTCGTGGAGCTGTACGTCAACACTGTCAACAGTTGGTGTTCGTGGAGCTGTACGTCAACACTGTCAACAGGTTGGTGTTCGCGGGGCTCTGTACGTCAACACTGTCAACAGGGTGGTGTTCGTGGAGTTCTGTACGTCAACACTGTCAACACGGTGGTGTTCGCGGGGCTCTGTACGTCAACACTGTCAACACGGTGGTGTTCGCGGGGCTCTGTACGTCAACACTGTCAACAGATTACTGTCTTCACCAGAACGTCAGATTTCCTCGATCTGACAGATATGTTACTTGGAGTTTCGCAGAATAAGCTCCATTCGACACTTTCTGTCTCAGGATGCAACAAAAACCCTGGTCTGTTCCCTAGTCCTATCTAGGCTTGACTACTGACATTCTTTGCTCGCTGGATGCCCCAACTACTTGTTATCCAGACTTCAGAGAGTCCCAAACCATGCTGCACGGCTTATCTTCCGTTCTCCCAAATCTGCTCATATCACTCCTCTCCTTCTTTCCCTCCACTGGCTACCTATTGATAAAAGAATAAATTACAAACTCTCTCCGGTGCTACAAAGCTATGAATGACATGGCTTTTTACTTTTCTGAGCTTCTGCAAATTTTACTCTCCATCTCGCCAGGTCCGATGATCAGGTGGTAACCGTCTCTTACAAATTCCCTCCTACAAAACCAGATCATATGGAAAAGGCACTTTCTCTTGCCAGGCTTCTTCCGCATGGAACTCACTCCCGTTTCCCGTCCGTCATGCTGTTTCTTGCCCTTCTTTCAAAACCTCTTGAAAACTCATTTATTTCCAGCCATTCTAATCAGTAATTGACATATTGTCTTCACTTTTATAGTAATTTCAAGTTCTGTTATTGTTACTATTCTTAAACGTGCACATGTTCATATACCTTGAGCGGCCAAGGTGTGTTTGCGCGCGCATATGTGGTGTGTGTGTGTGCGCGCGCATCTTGTGTGGAGTGGGTGTGGGTTTGTGGGGTGGAGATGGCGCGGGAGGATCTGTGCATGCAGATGTACTGCGTGTGTTCTCAGCATGCGTCGTTGTATTTTTCACTGTGACCGCCCACGGCTTTTGTATCATTAGACTGGACGTAACAATTGTCCTATCATCATCATCATTATTCACAAGATCAAGAAAACCAATGAAAGATCTCACAGTTTGTATCAGCGTTCAGTGGTTTATACACACGACACCAATACCCGAAAACCTACTACAATTGCCGACATTAAAAGGCAGAGGACAGGCTATCAGTACCCTATCAGCCCACTCGCAAACACGGGTACAGGTGAGATTGGCAGCGAACGACAGCAGAATCCACAGAAGTGTTCGCCAGTCACCGTCAGTGAGGAGGTTATCGGGGTCAACGTCCTTTCTGGACCATGCTGTTCCGACCAACACTGCAAAGTACACCGCCACAACAGTGGGTACAACAAGGCATTAGCTTTAAAGAGCTGATCGATCAATTCAAGAGGTTTCATTTCCTCCACGTTTTGTCCATCAACAGACTCACTTTGTCAATGGGGTGAGCACACCGGACCAGAGATCGGTGGATAGCAGTCCTGTTGACACAACATCTCAGACACGGTTTACCTCGTCAAGGAAATGCTCACTTGACGGCTTTCCTAAGGGACTGGAAAAAATTCCTTTCATGGCGTCGTCATGGATGGAACTAGTCCTCTGTGTGTGTGTGTGTGTGTGTGTTAGAGAGACAGACAGACAGACACAGACACGGACATAGGCAGAGAGAGGGAGTGGACAGACAGACAGAGACACGGACATAGGCAGAGAGAGGGAGTGGACAGACAGACAGAGAAACGGACATAGGCAGAGAGAGGGAGTGGACAGACAGACAGACAGACAGAGAAACGGACATAGGCAGAGAGAGGGAGTGCACAGACAGACAGACAGACACAGACACGGACAGAGGCAGAGAGAGGGAGTGGACAGACAGACAGACAGACAGACACAGAAACGGACAGAGGCAGAGAGAGGGAGTGGACAAACAGACAGACAGACAGAGACACGGACATAGGCAGAGAGAGGGAGTGGACAGACAGACAGACAGACAGACAGAGAAACGGACATAGGCAGAGAGAGGGAGTGCACAGACAGACAGACAGACACGGACAGAGGCAGAGAGAGGGAGTGGACAGACAGACAGACAGACAGACACAGAAACGGACAGAGGCAGAGAGAGGGAGTGGAGAGACAGACAGACAGAGACAGAGAGACACAGAGAGAGATAAAGAGAAAGAGTGGAGGGAGACAGACAGACAGACAGACAGAAACAGACATAGGCAGAGAGAGGGAGTGGACAGACAGAGAGACAGACAGACAGACAGACAGACACGGACATAGGCAGAGAGAGGGAGTGGACAGACAGACAGACAGACAGACACAGAAACGGACATAGGCAGAGAGAGGGAGTGGACAGACAGACAGACAGACAGACACGGACATAGGCAGAGAGAGGGAGTGGACAGACAGACAGACAGACAGAGAAACGGACATAGGCAGAGAGAGGGAGTGGACAGACAGACAGACAGACACAGACACGAACATAGGCAGAGAGAAGGAGTGGACAGACAGACAGACACAGAAACAGACATAGGCAGAGAGAGGGAGTGGACAGACACAGACACGGACATAGGCAGAGAGAAGGAGTGGACAGACAGACAGACACAGAAACAGACATAGGCAGAGAGAGGGAGTGGACAGACAGACAGACAGAGAAACAGACATAGGCAGAGAGAGGGAGTGGACAGACAGACAGACACAGAAACAGACATAGGCAGAGAGAGGGAGTGGACAGACAGACAGACACAGAAACAGACATAGGCAGAGAGAGGGAGTGGACAGACACAGACACAGACACGGACATAGGCAGAGAGAGGGAGTGGAGAGACAGGCAGACAGACAGACACAGAAACAGACATAGGCAGAGAGAGGGAGTGGACAGACAGACAGACAGACACAGACACGGACAGAGGCAGAGAGAGGGAGTGGACAGACAGACAGACACAGAAACAGACATAGGCAGAGAGAGGGAGTGGAGAGACAGACAGACAGACAGACACGGACATAGGCAGAGAGAGGGAGTGGACAGACAGACAGACAGACAGACACAGAAACGGACATAGGCAGAGAGAGGGAGTGGACAGACAGACAGACAGACAGACACGGACATAGGCAGAGAGAGGGAGTGGACAGACAGACAGACAGACAGAGAAACGGACATAGGCAGAGAGAGGGAGTGGACAGACAGACAGACAGACACAGACACGAACATAGGCAGAGAGAAGGAGTGGACAGACAGACAGACACAGAAACGGACATAGGCAGAGAGAGGGAGTGGACAGACAGACAGACAGACACAGACACGAACATAGGCAGAGAGAAGGAGTGGACAGACAGACAGACACAGAAACAGACATAGGCAGAGAGAAGGAGTGGACAGACAGACAGACACAGAAACAGACATAGGCAGAGAGAGGGAGTGGACAGACAGACAGACAGAGAAACAGACATAGGCAGAGAGAGGGAGTGGACAGACAGACAGACACAGAAACAGACATAGGCAGAGAGAGGGAGTGGACAGACACAGACACAGACACGGACATAGGCAGAGAGAGGGAGTGGAGAGACAGGCAGACAGACAGACACAGAAACAGACATAGGCAGAGAGAGGGAGTGGACAGACAGACAGACAGACACAGACACGGACAGAGGCAGAGAGAGGGAGTGGACAGACAGACAGACAGACAGACAGAGACACGGACAGAGGCAGAGAGAGGGAGTGGACAGACAGACAGACAGACAGACAGAGACACGGACAGAGGCAGAGAGAGGGAGTGGACAGACAGACAGACACAGACACGGACATAGGCAGAGAGAGGGAGTGGAGAGACAGGCAGACAGACAGACACAGAAACAGACATAGGCAGAGAGAGGGAGTGGACAGACAGACAGACAGAGACACGGACAGAGGCAGAGAGAGGGAGTGGACAGACAGACAGACAGACAGACAGAGACACGGACAGAGGCAGAGAGAGGGAGTGGACAGACAGACAGACACAGACACGGACATAGGCAGAGAGAGGGAGTGGACAGACAGACACACACAGACAGAGGCAGAGAGAGGGAGTGGAGAGACAGACACAGAAACAGACATAGGCAGAGAGAGGGAGTGGACAGACAGACAGACAGCCAGACAGAGACACGGACATAGGCAGAGAGAGGGAGTGGACAGACAGACAGACAGACACAGAAACGGACATAGGCAGAGAGAGGGAGTGCACAGACAGACAGACAGACAGACACAGAAACGGACAGAGGCAGAGAGAGGGAGTGGACAGACAGACAGACAGACACAGAAACGGACAGAGGCAGAGACAGGGAGTGGAGAGACAGGCAGACAGACAGACACAGAAACGGACAGAGGCAGAGAGAGGGAGTGGACAGACAGACAGACAGACACGGACATAGGCAGAGAGAGGGAGGGGAGAGACAGACAGACAGACAGACACAGAAACAGACACAGAAACGGACATAGGCAGAGAGAGGGAGTGGACAGACAGACAGACAGAGAAACGGACATAGGCAGAGAGAGGGAGTGGACAGACAGACAGACACGGACAGAGGCAGAGAGAGGGAGTGGACAGACAGACAGACAGACACGGACAGAGGCAGAGAGAGTGGGTGGATAGACAGACAGACAGACAGACAGAGAAACGGACAGAGGCAGAGAGAGTGGGTGGATAGACAGACAGACAGACAGACACAGAAACGGACATAGGCAGAGAGAGGGAGTGGAGAGACAGGCAGACAGACAGACACAGAAACAGACATAGGCAGAGAGAGGGAGTGGAGAGACAGGCAGACAGACAGACACAGAAACAGACATAGGCAGAGAGAGGGAGTGGACAGACAGACAGACAGAGAAACGGACATAGGCAGAGAGAGGGAGTGGACAGACAGACAGACAGACAGACACGGACAGAGGCAGTGAGAGGGAGTGGACAGACAGACAGACAGACACTCCCTCTCTCTGCCTCTGTCCGTGTCTGTCTGTCCACTCCCTCTCTCTGCCTTTGTCTGTTTCTGTGTCTGTCTGTCTGTCTGTCTGTCCACTCCCTCTCTCTGCCTCTGTCCGTGTCTGTCTGTCTGTCTGTCCACTCCCTCTCTCTGCCTCTGTCCGTTTCTGTGTCTGTCTGTCTGTCTGTCTCTCCACTCCCTCTCTCTGCCTCTGTCCGTGTCTGTCTGTCTGTCTGTCTGTCCACTCCCTCTCTCTGCCTATGTCCGTGTCTGTCTGTCTGTCTGTCTGTCCACTCCCTCTCTCTGCCTCTGTCCGTATCTGTCTGTCTGTCTGTCTGTCTGTCTGTCCACTCCCTCTCTCTGCCTATGTCCGTTTCTGTGTCTGTCTGTCTGTCTGTCCACTCCCTCTCTCTCCCTCTGTCCGTGTCTGTGTCTGTCTGTCTGTCCACTCCCTCTCTCTGCCTATGTCCGTGTCTGTCTGTCTGTCTGTCTCTCCACTCCCTCTCTCTGCCTCTGTCCGTGTCTGTCTGTCTGAGACAGACAGACAGACAGACAGACAGGGACAGAGGCAGAGAGAGGGAGTGGACAGACAGACAGACAGACACAGACACGGACAGAGGCAGAGAGAGGGAGTGGACAGACAGACAGACAGACAGACACAGAAACGGACAGAGGCAGAGAGAGGGAGTGGACAGACAGACAGACAGAGAAACGGACATAGGCAGAGAGAGGGAGTGGACAGACAGACAGACAGACAGACACAGAAACGGACATAGGCAGAGAGAGGGAGTGGACAGACAGACACAGAAACGGACATAGGCAGAGAGAGGGAGTAGACAGACAGACAGACAGAGACACGGACATAGGCAGAGAGAGGGAGTGGACAGACAGACAGACACAGACATAGGCAGAGAGAGTGAGTGGACAGACAGACAGACAGACAGACACGGACATAGGCAGAGAGAGGGAGTGGACAGACAGACAGACAGACACAGAAACGGACATAGGCAGAGAGAGGGAGTGGACAGACAGACAGACAGACAGACACAGAAACGGACATAGGCAGAGAGAGGGAGTGGACAGACAGACAGACAGACAGACACGGACAGAGGCAGAGACAGGGAGTGGACAGAGACAGACAGACAGACACAGAAACGGACAGAGGCAGAGAGAGGGAGTGGACAGACAGACAGACAGACACAGAAACGGACATAGGCAGAGAGAGGGAGTGGACAGACAGAGAGACAGACAGACAGACAGACAGACAGACACGGACATAGGCAGAGAGAGGGAGTGGAGAGACAGACAGACAGACAGACACAGAAACGGACATAGGCAGAGAGAGGGAGTGGACAGACAGAGAGACAGACAGACAGACAGAGGCAGAGAGAGGGAGGGGAGAGACAGACAGACAGACAGACACAGAAACGGACATAGGCAGAGAGAGGGAGTGGACAGACAGACAGACAGACAGACACGGACAGAGGCAGAGAGAGGGAGTGGACAGACAGACAGACAGACACTCCCTCTCTCTGCCTCTGTCCGTGTCTGTCTGTCCACTCCCTCTCTCTGCCTCTGTCCGTGTCTGTCTGTCTGTCTGTCCACTCCCTCTCTCTGCCTCTGTCCGTGTCTGTCTGTCTGAGACAGACAGACAGACAGACAGACAGACAAAGAAACGGACAGAGGCAGAGAGAGGGAGTGGACAGACAGACAGACAGACAGACACAGACACGGACAGAGGCAGAGAGAGGGAGTGGAGAGACAGACA
The DNA here is from genome assembly GCF_041734735.1 of Babylonia areolata. Classification (NCBI taxonomy): domain Eukaryota; kingdom Metazoa; phylum Mollusca; class Gastropoda; order Neogastropoda; family Buccinidae; genus Babylonia; species Babylonia areolata. Next base: position 54,791,172 of record NC_134899.1, on the reverse strand, counting down.
GACAGACAGACACGGGCATAGGCAGAGAGAGGGAGTGGAGAGACAGACAGACAGAGACAGAGAGAGACACACACACACAGAGACAGAGATAAAGAGAAAGTGGGAGAGACAGAGAAAGAGTGGAGGGAGACAGACAGACGGACAGATCCCAACACAGAGTTCATCAGAGTGGCCATGACGCAGAAACTGCTGACTGGCTGGTTTCACAGCCCACGTGACTGGCTGGCTGTGTCCTCAATGACGTCACGGGAGGTCTGACGTCATCACTGATCCTAAAATCTTGAACCCACCACCACCTCCATACCACTCTCTGCTTCCACTTCACGGAGGCGTCAGAGTGTGTGGCCCCGGATCGGCTTTGGAATAAAAGTATATATAAAAAAGGAGGGGGTGGTGGGGTGGTAGGTGCTTGACCTCCGTACAGGGCGAAGGCGCTGGTCAGCACTTGAGGTCCTCAACGGCTCTGAGTGTGTTCAGTCAATGACACAGATATCACTGACCACACTGTAATATCACACCGCTCTGTGTGTGTTCAGTCAATGACACAGATATCACTGACCACACTGTAATATTACACCGCTCTGTGTGTGTTCAGTCAATGATACAGATATCACTGACCACACTGTAATATCACACCACTGAGTGTGTTCAGTCAATGATACAGATATCACTGACCACACTGTAATATCACACCACTGAGTGTGTTCAGTCAATGATACAGATATCACTGACCACACTGTAATATCACACCACTGAGTGTGTTCAGTCAATCACACAGATATCACTGACCACACTGTAATATCACACCACTGAGTGTGTTCAGTCAATGACACAGATATCACTGACCACACTGTAATATCACACCACTGAGTGTGTTCAGTCAATGACACAGATATCACTGACCACACTGTAATATCACACCACTCTGTGTGTGTTCAGTCAATGACACAGATATCACTGACCACACTGTAATATCACACCACTGAGTGTGTTCAGTCAATGACACAGATATCACTGACCACACTGTAATATCACACAGATATCACTGACCACACTGTAATATCACACAGATATCACTGACCACACTGTAATATCACACCACTCTGTGTGTGTTCAGTCAATGACACAGATATCACTGACCACACTGTAATATCACACAGATATCACTGACCACACTGTAATATCACACAGATATCACTGACCACACTGTAATATCACACCGCTCTGTGTGTGTTCAGTCAATGACACAGATATCACTGACCACACTGTAATATCACACCACTGAGTGTGTTCAGTCAATGACACAGATATCACTGACCACACTGTAATATCACACCACTGAGTGTGTTCAGTCAATCACACAGATATCACTGACCACACTGTAATATCACACCGCTCTGTGTGTGTTCAGTCAATGATACAGATATCACTGACCACACTGTAATATCACACCACTGAGTGTGTTCAGTCAATGACACAGATATCACTGACCACACTGTAATATCACACCAATGAGTGTGTTCAGTCAATGACACAGATATCACTGACCACACTGTAATATCACACCATTGAGTGTGTTCAGTCAATGACACAGATATCACTGACCACACTGTAATATCACACAGATATCACTGACCACACTGTAATATCACACCGCTCTGTGTGTGTTCAGTCAATGACACAGATATCACTGACCACACTGTAATATCACACAGATATCACTGACCACACTGTAATATCACACCGGTGGTCAGTAATGAAACAGAGATCACTAATCAGAGTGTCAAGTAACAGAGCCCATCTTACGATGAATGAATGTGTCACATGATGCGGAAGCAGTGCGTGACAATAATGACTGCTACCATGCTGGGTGGTAGACAGTGTTCTCAGCTCAACAACTCCTTTCCTCCCCCCCCCCCCCCCTCTCTCTCTCTCTCTCTCACGTCATCACTTGCTGGGTAATATTACTATTTTCATCATCATTATCATCATCATCTTCTTTTAATAACAACAACAACAATAGCAATAATAATAATAATAATAATGTTATCACGATTAACATTATGATTATGATTATTTTCATTATCATCACTATTATTATTGTTGTTGTTGTTAACAAAGTATTGCCACCATATGAACTGGTCTATATTTATATTCTTCCAGAGAGGCTAACATGACGCGACGACATATCATATGAAGTCCAACTGATCTCCGGATAGTAAAACACCTTTTCTTTTTTCTCCCTTTTTTTTTCTTTTCAAGTTTGGGGGGGGGGGGGGAAACACCCTTGGACACGGCTGCCCGTGAAAGGTGACCGCACGAAGCTGAGGCTCTGCACCCTCACATCATCAACACAAAGATGAACCTCACCTCGGCTTGGTGGTGACTCGTTTCGTCAACACCGACACCACCATCACACCCACTCCCCTGCACCCCCTCCTCACCCATTAAAGGAAATGTTTAGAAAGGGAAGAAGGGAAGACACAGAGAGAGAGAGAGAAACCAGACCCCCCCCCCCCCCCTGAAAAGAGTGGAGTGATTTCAATTCACACGGGCCAGACATAGCTGGAATTTCCCTGATCGGGACGGAGGGAGGGAGGGTGGTGGGGAGGAAGACGAAGAGGGTAGGGGTGAAACAGGGGTGGGGGGTGGGGTGGAGGAATGGGGTGGGGGGGGGGTGGACACAAAAGGTGCTCTCCTTGTGACAGGACTCCCGGTGGTGTGGACCATCTTTAACCAGGCTGTACCCAATTTCACCCCACCACCCCCACCCCCACCCCGTGTCCCCCCTCCCCCCCCTCCCGGTCACAGAGGACCACACAGTGTCACTGCCTCAAGACAGTGAAGGGGGGTGGGGGTCGGGGGGGGGGGGGGCTGTGGTGAGGGTGAAGGTGGTAGCTCATCGCCTTCTACACACACACACACACACTCACACACACACAAACACGATCACACCAGATACGCCCCTTCACCCACAAACACACCTTTGGTTTGGTACGTCTTAATTCCAGATACAACGGAGACATTAACAGAGACAGACAGAGAGACACAGAGAGAGAGAGAGATACAGAGAGAGAACAAGAAAACAGACATAAACAAAAAAACTTCTCACCTCCGACACTCCCCCCTCCTCCCTCACTCGCTCATTCCTCCCCCCACCCCCCTTACCCCCACCACCACCACCACCACCCTTCCAGCAGCCAGCCAACCTACCCCCCTTTGGACGCGGCCCAGAAAATTAAAGAGAATATAATATTGATCTTTTGTCAGGGGACCAGATGAAGTCAGGCAGAAGCGAGGAGGAGGAGGAGGAGGGGGGGAGGGGGGGGGGAAGGAGGGAGCAGGGCAATAAGTCATCCCAACGGCCACAGGCATCGGCGGAGGGCCCTTCCACCCCCCACACCCCACCCCACTCCCCCAGCCCGGCTTCACAAGAAGGACGGGCGGGGGGGAGGGGGGTGTAGGGGGGGAGGGAGGTGATCTTCCTTACCCTCCCATTACCCCTGCTCCCTAGATTTCTTCTGGGTCAGCGACCATGAAACAACCCCACCCCCACCATCACCATCACCCCCCCCCCCATCATCACCATCACCCCCCCCCCCCCCAATCACCATCACCCACCACCACTACCATCACCACCATCAACCACAACTAACTATTGGACCCCGGGCAGACAACCAAAAGAGGGCCTCTCTCTCTCTCTCTCTCTCTCTCTCTCCTCTCTCTCAGGGTCAGGGAACTTCAGACTGTGAGACTGTGTGACAGAGAGGCGGAAGGAGGGAGAGGGTTTGAGGAAGGGAGGGGGGGAAGGGTGTCGGGGGGGGGGGGGGGAAGGTGGTGGGTGGCAGAGAAAGAAAGACCACCTTGTCACAGAGTCGTGGTTGGTCGCTGGGGGCGGGGGGAGGTGGGGGTGGGGGGTGACGGTGGGGAGGGGACGTTGACTTTCTCTCGGTACTGTGGCAGACACCAGGCCTTTTTCCCACCTCGCCTCACTTCAAAGAGGGCGCTGAGGAACAACTTTTCAGCCAGAGAGAGAGAGCGGAGGAGGGGAGAGAGAGGGGGAGGGAGAGAGAGAGGGAGGGAGAGGGAGAGATAGATGTAGAGAGGGACAGAGGGGGGAGATAGACAGGGAGACAGAGGGAGAAAGGGGAGAGAGGGGGGGAGAGAGGGAGAGAGAGGGGGGAGAGAAGGGAGAGGGAGATAAAAAGGGAAAAGAGAAGGGGGAGAGAGAGGGACGGGGGAGAGAGAGGGAAGAGAGAAGGGAGAGAGGGGAGAGAAAGAGAGGGAGGGAGGGGGAGAGAGGGGAGGGAGGGAGAGAGAGGTGTTGCTGCCCGTGAAGCAAGGAACAAAGGTGTTGGAGAAGGGGGTGGGAGAAGAAGAAGGAGGAGGGTGGAGGAGGGGGCGGGGGGGGAGGGAAGACGGGCAGGACAGGTCAAGGACCTCGATCGTTCTGCTCCGATACAACACCCCCACCCCCATCCCCCCCACAATAACACGTGCCCCCTCACCCCCCCCCCACCCCCCCACCCATGCCACCTCCTCCACCTCCCTTGTATAACACTGTACTACACTTCACCTTTCCCGGGCACCCCCCCTCACAAAGAGAAATCGAGCACGCCCGGCTGTGTTATTCAGTTCCCAGTTTTGTAGACACACATATCATTTCACACCGCCACCCACCCCCCCTGCCCTCCACATTTCCTTTCTTAATTTAAACTTCTCCCCGTGAGCACGACAATTTCAATGAATTCTATTATGTACTATCCATTATTTAACCTTCACCTCCTGAGCACCAGAATCTCAATCAGTTTTGTTATGTACTATCCATTATTTAACCTTCACCTCCTGAGCACCAGAATCTCAATCAGTTTTGTTATGTACTATCCATTATTTAACCTTCACCTCCTGAGCACCAGAATCTCAATCAGTTTTGTTATGTACTATCCATTATTTAACCTTCACCTCCTGAGCAACAGAATCTCAATCAGTTTTATGTACTATCCATTATTTAACCTTCACCTCCTGACACCAGAATCTCAATCAGTTTTGTTATGTACTATCCATTATTTAACCTTCACCTCCTAAGCAACAGAATCTCAATCAATTTTGTTATGTACTATCCATTATTTAACCTTCACCCCCTGAGCACCAGAATCTCAATCAGTTTTGTTATGTACTATCCATTATTTAACCTTCACCTCCTGAGCACCAGAATCTCAATCAGTTTTGTTATGTGCTATCCATTATTTAACCTTCACCCCCTGAGCACCAGAATCTCAATCAATTTTGTTATGTGCTATCCTTTCTTTAACCTTCACCTCCTGAGCACTAGACTCTCAATTAATGCAATTCGGTACAATCTCTTCTTTACCCTAAAGAACCAGAATCTCCATGAATTCAGTTCTGTACAATCTTCAGGTGCTGGTCCACAGTGCTACAAACCCGCTGTAAGAAGCTCTGTGATTATGGCCTTCAGTTATTACGTCATGTGTAACTCCTCCTCCTCCTCCTTCTTCTTCTTCTACTTCTTCTACTCCTCCTCCTCCTTCTTCTTCTCCTCCTCCTCCTCCTTCTTCTACTCCTCCTCCTCCTCTTCTTCTTCTTCTCCTTCTTCTTCTACTCCTCCTCCTTCTTCTACTCCTCCTCTTCCTCCTCCTCCTCTTCTCCTTCTTCTTCTACTCCTCCTCCTTCTTTGTCTTCTACTCCTCCTCCTCCTCCTGTTCTTCTTCTCCTCCTCCTCCTCCTCCTTCTTCTTCCTCTTCTTCTCCTCCTCCTCCTTCTTCTACTCCTCCTCCTCCTCCTTCTTCTTCCTCTTCTTCTCCTCCTCCTCCTCCTCCTTCTTCTTCTCCTTCTTCTACTCCTCCTCCTCCTCCTTCTTCTTCTACTCCTCCTCCTCCTTTTCTTCTTCTTCTCCTCTTCCTCTCCTTCTCCTCCTCCTCCTCCTCCTCCTCCTTCTTCTTCTTCTTCTTCAGGTTTGCGTGTGAATGTGTGTGGAGAGGAGGGGGCTCCAAACAATCAACGCATGTTCCTGATCTTGCTCAAGTAAATGTATACAAAATACGGAACACTACAAAATACGGAACACTTAAATGTATACAAAATACGGAACACTCACTGATCTGCAACAGGGTAATATAATCATAGGATGTTGAGTAGGTCAGAGACTGGTCAAGACATGCTGGGCTGTATGATGGAGTCCTCCTGCAGGCAATGATCTCCACTAACAGGTTCAGCCCAGGGCAGCCACCTCTGCCGTGACCAGCCTCCTTCAGCTGCACATTCTGCACAGCTGCCTGCTCCGTGCTTCGTGTGGGCATCCACCAGAAATGGCATCAACTTGATACCGGATCATTTTGTCCCACGTTCAAACAAAGCAGACCAAAATGGCCCCCTCCCCCCCCCCCATCACTCCCACAAAAAGAATCACTTCCTGGGGAGTATCATGGCCACTTTGCAGAGGTCCTGAACGGCAAACCGCCCTGTGCTCCATTCGTTGAGGACACTGACCTTGCTTGGCCAACCCTTCGCTGATTCCGCGCACTCTGCTGACACGTCTGTAACAGCTGTTTCTTTGGGACCACACGACAGACAGAGAGACGCCCTATCTCCAGCCCGCAGTCAACAGGAAAAGGAACTGATATTCCCGACAGAACACACACAATGACACAAACTACACTAACTACGTGTTCGTCACAAAGCGATATTTTAAAGAGGTTCTGATTTAACTAGACTGAACATAGTGAGCATTTTGGTCGACTCATTTTTCAAGCAGCTTGTACTACACAGAGAGAGAGAGAGAGGCAGACAGACAGACAGACAGAGACAGAGAGAGGCAGACAGAGACAGACAGGGCAGACAGACAGAGACAGAAAGAGGGAGAGACAGAGAGAGGCAGACAGAAGAACGGACGGGACTGACTGAAGGGCTGATCAAGGCTCCCTTCAGTCAAGGCGAACAGTACTAAAGCCCCACTCCCGGCGTGACCTTGATGCGGTCTCCAGGAATGCGCGGCATGTGGCGCCAAGTGGGACACTGTCCTGTCTGGGCCTGCACCTTTCTGATGCCCCTCTCTCCTGGCTGCCCTGTGTGTGTGTGTACGTGTGTGTGTGTGTACGTGTGTGTGTGTGCGTGTGTGTGTGTGTGCGCGTGTGTGTGTGTGTGTGTGTGTGTGCGTGCGTGCGTGTGTACGTGTGTGTGTGTAAGTGTGCGTGCGTGTGTGTGCGTGTGTGTGTGTGTGTGTGTACGTGTGTGTGTGTGTGTGTGTGTACGTGTGTGTGTACGTGTGTGTGCGCGTGTGTGTGTGTGTGTGTGTACGTGTGTGTGTGTGCGTGTACGTGTGTGTGTGTGTGTGTGTGTGTGTGTGTGTCTGTACGTGTGTGTGTGTGTGTTTCATGTGTACTGTGTGTACGTGTATGTGTATGTGTGTTTCGTGTGTGTGTATCATGGTATGTGTGTGCGTGCGTGGGCGCGCGCGTGTGTGTGTGTATGTGTGTGCGTGCGTGCGTGCGCGCGCGTGTGTGTATGTGAGTGAATATGTGTGTGTGTGTGCGTGCGTGTGTGCGTGTGTGTGTGTGTGTTCAGTACCGATCTCTATCTCTCCTTCCTTCCCACCCTCACTAATTCTCTCACACATCTTGTAAGAAGAAAGAATGGGGGGATGGGGGGGGGGTTGTTACATGCAATCCGAGTCCCCCACCCTCTCCCACCCTATCCCCGCCCCTCGAAAAGAGACAGCCTTCATAATTCTAACACACGTTCCTAACTTCAGAGTTTGCAGAAGACATACTACGTTATCATCCCATCAAGGTAAATTCACGTGAGGTGAATGCTACAACATCAGTGCATGAGAATCAGTCATTGAACACGCACGCATAAAAGACAACATGTATTTCATCAGAGTGGATTTTATGACGAAATCTTGCCTGGGACAGCTCTTGTTGCCGTGTGTTCTTTTACGTCCGCGAAGTACACGCTACGCAAAAGACTCTGGTTTATCATCTCATCCAAATGACTAGCATCCAGACCACCACTCCAGGTCTAGCGGAAGGGGGGGGGGACATTCTGGGCACAGCGGGATTGGAACGTGAGTGGTCAGAGTGTCTGGCTTCCTGGAGGGCCGCGTCACCGCCAGACCAACGCTCCACTCTGTCGGCACGCGTCACAGCGGAAAGGACACGTGTGGCCTCCTGTCTTCCTCACAGGACACGTGGGGCCTCCTGTCTTCCTGTCTTCCTCACCGGACACGTGAGGCCTCCTGTCTTCCTCACAGGACACGTGAGGCCTCCTGTCTTCCTCACAGGACACGTGGGGCCTCCTGTCTTCCTCACAGGACACGTGGGGCCTCCTGTCTTCCTGTCTTCCTCACAGGACACGTGGGGCCTCCGGTGGCCTCCTGTCTTCCTCACAGGACACGTGGGGCCTCCTGTCTTCCTGTCTTCCTCACAGGACACGTGGGGCCTCCTGTCTTCCTCACAGGACACGTGGGGCCTCCTGTCTTCCTGACTTCCTGTCTTCCTCACAGGACACGTGAGGCCTCCTGTCTTCCTGACTTCCTGTCTTCCTCACAGGACACGTGGGGCCTCCTGTCTTCCTCACAGGACACGTGGGACCTCCTGTCTTCCTGTCTTCCTCACAGGACACGTGGGGCCTCCTGTCTTCCTCACAGGACACGTGGGGCCTCCTGTCTTCCTCACAGGACACGTGGGGCCTCCTGTCTTCCTCACAGGACACGTGGGACCTCCTGTGGCCTCTTGTCTTCCTCACAGGACACGTGGGGCCTCCTGTCTTCCTCACAGGACACGTGGGGCCTCCTGTCTTCCTCACAGGACACGTGGGGCCTCCTGTCTTCCCCAAAGCGGCAACAGCAATACCATTGTCTGGCTGGATCAATTCTGGCTGAGATTCTGTCAGAACAAGTCGCCTGCCCTGACCAAGTCTACTGGAAGCAAGGTTCCCAACAGTACAGACACTACCACAGACAAGTGCTTCAAACACACTGGCTTTCCATACCATGGCTGGGGAGGGGAGGGGGGGGGGAACCCACCATGGCTGGGGGGGGGGTGGGGGGGGGGGGGGAACCCGCGACTTAATGGGTTTTTGACGCTGCCAGTAAACGGCGAATATAAAAATAATGAAAACAATAAAATAAACCAAGTGTAAAAAGAAAATGTTGCCCCAAAACAGAAGAGAACAGTGATAAAGAAAAACAGCCTTCACGTCCTGTGCTTTGGGGCAATGGTTCCTGGAGGACAGAAGTCACTGAGGGCAAAACACGAGTGTCAACAGTGCCCACCTCTGCTGCTGTAGGCCCATGGCCAGCCATCGTCTGACTGAACACTGAGTGCTGACGTCGGCAAAGGGAGAGAAGAAGGGGAGGGGGTAAGGTGGCGGGGGGGCGGGTGGTTGAGGGGGTGGGGGGGGGGTGGTACTATGTCCCCTTCACAACTCCTCTCCACCACAGCCAGAGAGAACAGCAGCCACAGAAAGACCCGTGGCCATGACCAGCTGGTCCACGTTGTCCCTTGCTCACCGAACCGATCTGGGATCACCATCGATCCCCCCCCAGGCCCACCCCACCCCCCTCACCCCACGACCCCCGCCCCCTGTCCACCCCCACCTCCACACCATCACCCCTTTTAAAAAAAAAAATCAGCCCCCTGTAGTTGTCTGCCCCTCCACCTGCTGCTGGCAAAGTGCTGGTCATTACAGCGCTGTCACCTGGCTGAGATAAAACTGATCTTCACGGTCAGGACATCAGTCACCATTTGGGATTTGGACCTCTGCATAATTCAAGGGCTGCATTACTTTGCTGAACGAAATCAATTCGCCGCTCAAAGAGTGCACAATACGGTACTGTCTGCACTTGTAACCCATGCAAGACTCGTTTCATTTCATCAAGATCCAGTGCACAATACAGTACTGTCTGCACTTGTAACCCATGCAAGACTTGTTTCATTTCATCAAGATCCAGTACACAATACAGTACTGTCTGCACTTGTAACCCATGCAAGACTCGTTTCATTTCATCAAGATCCAGTGCACAATACAGTACTGTCTGCACTTGTAACCCATGCAAGACTCGTTTCATTTCATCAAGATCCAGTGCACAATACAGTACTGTCTGCACTTGTAACCCATGCAAGACTCGTTTCATTTCATCAACTCTTGACACTGAGACAGTGATCACTGTCTTCTTTTTCTGTTTCTTCTTCGTCTTCGTCCGTGAGCTGCAGCTCCCACGTTTACTCCTATGTACGAGTGGGCTTTTTTTTCTTTCTTTTTTTTAATGTGTGTGTGACCGTTTTTATCCCGCCGTGCCAACTGCCATGCTCCGTTTTCAGGGATGTGCATGTCGTTTATCTTCTTTCAAATATCTCGGCTCCACCCTCACAAACGACGGTCGCTCAACAACTGAAATAAAAATTAGGATAGCGATCGCGACATCAGCAATGGCTAAGCTCAGCAAGATTTGGAAGAGCAGAGAGATCAGCTTTCCAACAAAGATCAAACTGTACCGATCCCTGGTGCTATCCATACTGCTGTATGGATGTGAAAGTTGGACTTTAACAGCAGAGACTACTAGGAAAGTCCAGACGTTTGAGACAAAATGCTTCAGACGATTGCTTGGAATCTCATGG
>NC_134899.1:54755535-54765535 GCF_041734735.1 Babylonia areolata | reverse complement strand
ATCACACTGCTCCAAAGTACTCAACCAGTGGTTCTTGCATTTCAAAGTCATGCCACGCCGATGTCACTGCAGCAATGTTCAGCAGTCAATGGGTTAAAAAGGGGGCCGGGTGCGGGTGCCTGGACACCCTTTCCAAACAACACACACATCAGCTTCAAAGTGGAGGGGAGGGGGGGGGGGGGAGGGGGGGGGGGGGGGGCGGGTGGACATTGGGGTGTGCATCAGGACAGTGGACCGCCACGTGCTCAGATCCCACAGACTTGCACAGCTGGAGGCAGGTGTCTTTTTTGGTCTTTTTTTTTCTGTGGCTGTGTGAGGCTCGTTGTGCCGGGTGAGTGACGTGTCCACCTCTTCAAGCTGTCCACACGGACAGAGGACGCGAGAGCAGCAAGGTGATGGCGATGGGAGGCAGGTGATCAGCGCTGTGTGCTGTGAAAACCTACAACCGTGCACCTCTCCATGAATTGTATACAAACACGGGAGACACGCAAAGGCAGACGCCGGACAAACCACAAGCCGCCCTGTGTGTGAGGGGACAGGACAAAACCTCCATCACAAGCCGCCCTGTGTGTGTGTGTGTGTGAGGGGACAGGGCAAAACCTCCATCACAAGCCGCCCTGTGTGTGAGGGGACAGGACAAAACCTCCATCACAAGCCGCCCTGTGTGTGAGGGGACAGGACAAAACCTCCATCACAAGCCGCCCTGTGTGTGAGGGGACAGGGCAAAACCTCCATCACAAGCCGCCCTGTGTGTGAGGGGACAGGACAAAACCTCCATCACAAGCCGCCCTGTGTGTGAGGGGACAGGACAAAACCTCCATCACAAGCCGCCCTGTGTGTGAGGGGACAGGGCAAAACCTCCATCACAAGCCGCCCTGTGTGTGAGGGGACAGGGCAAAACCTCCATCACAAGCCGCCCTGTGTGTGAGGGGACAGGGCAAAACCTCCATCACAAGCCGCCCTGTGTGTGTGTGTGTGAGGGGAGGGGCGGGGCGGGGGGGGGGGGGAACAACAATGGCTAAGCACCGCTTCAGCAGCAGTGCTGGACAGTGCCGTTTGTTCCGGGGTGTGGGTTCGGCTGTCCCTGCACACAGCTGCCGTCTGCAGGTGATGGCCATTGTCCACGTGCACTGTGGGGGAAGGGGGAAGGGGGGAGGGGGGGGGGAGGAGGACAGCAGTCAACTGGATCAAAAAGACAGAAAGGCCGAAATGTGAGCCAGCAAAACACGGCCCACTTTTCACTGGGGATTACAGACGCCGAGGTCTCAAAACATGCCTCTATCATTTGCTGGACAAACAAAGTGGGTCCTTTCAATAATCCTAATTGATCACGGAGAGAAATGAATGCAGGACACTAAGTCAGTAAGTCCACGTCCAGATCCCAACCTTCAGATCCCCACAAACACTCAGATCCCAAAAGTCCAGATCCCCACAGTCCACACACAAACCCACAGATCCCCACAGTCCAGATCCCCACAGTCCACACCCCAACCCACAGATCCCCACAGTCCAGATCCCCACAGTCCACACACCAACCCTCAGATCCCCACAGTCCAGATCCCCACAGTCTATACCCCAACCCTCAGATCCCCACAGTCCAGATCCCCACAGTCCACACACCAACCCTCAGATCCCCACAGTCCACACACCAACCCTCAGATCCCCACAGTCCACACCCAACCCTCAGATCCCCACAGTCTATACCCCAACCCACAGATCCACACAGTCCACACCCAACCCTCAGATCCCCACAGTCCACACACCAACCCTCAGATCCCCACAGTCCACACACCAACCCTCAGATCCCCACAGTCTATACCCCAACCCACAGATCCACACAGTCCACACCCAACCCTCAGATCCCCACAGTCCAGATCCCCACAGTCCACACACCAACCCTCAGATCCCCACAGTCCACACACCAACCCTCAGATCCCCACAGTCCACACACCAACCCTCAGATCCCCACAGTCTATACCCCAACCCACAGATCCACACAGTCCACACCCAACCCTCAGATCCCCACAGTCCACACACCAACCCTCAGATCCCCACAGTCCACACACCAACCCTCAGATCCCCACAGTCCACACCCAACCCTCAGATCCCCACAGTCCAGATCCCCACAGTCCACACACCAACCCTCAGATCCCCACAGTCCACACACCAACCCTCAGATCCCCACAGTCCACACACCAACCCTCAGATCCCCACAGTCCACACACCAACCCTCAGATCCCCACAGTCCACACACCAACCCTCAGATCCCCACAGTCTATACCCCAACCCACAGATCCACACAGTCCACACCCAACCCTCAGATCCACACAGTCCACACACCAACCCTCAGATCCACACAGTCCACACCCAACACACAGATCCCCACAGTCCACACCCAACACACAGATCCCCACAGTCCACACCCAACCCACAGATCCCCACAGTCTATACCCCAACCCACAGATCCCCACAGTCCACACCCAACCCACAGATCCACACAGTCCACACCCAACCCACAGATCCCCACAGTCTATACCCCAACCCACAGATCCCCACAGTCCACACCCAACCCACAGATCCACACAGTCCACACCCAACCCTCAGATCCCCACAGTCTATACCCCAACCCTCAGATCCCCACAGTCCACACACCAACCCTCAGATCCCCACAGTCCACACCCAACCCACAGATCCCCACAGTCCACACCCAACCCACAGATCCACACAGTCCACACCCAACCCACAGATCCACACAGTCCACACCCAACCCACAGATCCACACAGTCCACACCCAACCCACAGATCCCCACAGTCCACACCCAACCCACAGATCCACACAGTCCACACCCAACCCACAGATCCCCACAGTCCACACCCAACCCACAGATCCACACAGTCCACACCCAACCCACAGATCCACACAGTCTATACCCCAACACTCAGATCCTCACAGTCCACACACCAACCCTCAGATCCCCACAGTCCACACACCAACCCTCAGATCCCCACAGTCCACACACCAACCCACAGATCCCCACAGTCCACACCCAACCCACAGATCCCCACAGTCTATACCCCAACACTCAGATCCCCACAGTCTATACCCCAACACTCAGATCCCCACAGTCTATACCCCAACACTCAGATCCCCACAGTCTATACCCCAACCCTCAGATCCCCACAGTCCACACACCAACCCTCAGATCCCCACAGTCTATACCCCAACACTCAGATCCCCACAGTCTATACCCCAACCCTCAGATCCCCACAGTCCACACACCAACCCTCAGATCCCCACAGTCCACACCCAACCCACAGATCCCCACAGTCTATACCCCAACACTCAGATCCCCACAGTCCACACCCAACCCACAGATCCCCACAGTCCAGATCCCCACAGTCCACACACCAACCCTCAGATCCCCACAGTCCACACACCAACCCTCAGATCCCCACAGTCTATACCCCAACCCACAGATCCACACAGTCCACATCCAACCCTCAGATCCCCACAGTCCACACACCAACCCTCAGATCCCCACAGTCCACACACCAACCCTCAGATCCCCACAGTCCACACCCAACCCTCAGATCCCCACAGTCCAGATCCCCACAGTCCACACACCAACCCTCAGATCCCCACAGTCCACACACCAACCCTCAGATCCCCACAGTCCACACACCAACCCTCAGATCCCCACAGTCCACACACCAACCCTCAGATCCCCACAGTCCACACACCAACCCTCAGATCCCCACAGTCTATACCCCAACCCACAGATCCACACAGTCCACACCCAACCCTCAGATCCACACAGTCCACACACCAACCCTCAGATCCACACAGTCCACACCCAACACACAGATCCCCACAGTCCACACCCAACACACAGATCCCCACAGTCCACACCCAACCCACAGATCCCCACAGTCTATACCCCAACCCACAGATCCCCACAGTCCACACCCAACCCACAGATCCACACAGTCCACACCCAACCCACAGATCCCCACAGTCTATACCCCAACCCACAGATCCCCACAGTCCACACCCAACCCACAGATCCACACAGTCCACACCCAACCCTCAGATCCCCACAGTCTATACCCCAACCCTCAGATCCCCACAGTCCACACACCAACCCTCAGATCCCCACAGTCCACACCCAACCCACAGATCCCCACAGTCCACACCCAACCCACAGATCCACACAGTCCACACCCAACCCACAGATCCACACAGTCCACACCCAACCCACAGATCCACACAGTCCACACCCAACCCACAGATCCCCACAGTCCACACCCAACCCACAGATCCACACAGTCCACACCCAACCCACAGATCCCCACAGTCCACACCCAACCCACAGATCCACACAGTCCACACCCAACCCACAGATCCACACAGTCTATACCCCAACACTCAGATCCTCACAGTCCACACACCAACCCTCAGATCCCCACAGTCCACACACCAACCCTCAGATCCCCACAGTCCACACACCAACCCACAGATCCCCACAGTCCACACCCAACCCACAGATCCCCACAGTCTATACCCCAACACTCAGATCCCCACAGTCTATACCCCAACACTCAGATCCCCACAGTCTATACCCCAACACTCAGATCCCCACAGTCTATACCCCAACCCTCAGATCCCCACAGTCCACACACCAACCCTCAGATCCCCACAGTCTATACCCCAACACTCAGATCCCCACAGTCTATACCCCAACCCTCAGATCCCCACAGTCCACACACCAACCCTCAGATCCCCACAGTCCACACCCAACCCACAGATCCCCACAGTCTATACCCCAACACTCAGATCCCCACAGTCCACACCCAACCCACAGATCCCCACAGTCCAGATCCCCACAGTCCACACACCAACCCTCAGATCCCCACAGTCCACACACCAACCCTCAGATCCCCACAGTCTATACCCCAACCCACAGATCCACACAGTCCACATCCAACCCTCAGATCCCCACAGTCCACACACCAACCCTCAGATCCCCACAGTCCACACACCAACCCTCAGATCCCCACAGTCCACACCCAACCCTCAGATCCCCACAGTCCAGATCCCCACAGTCCACACACCAACCCACAGATCCCCACAGTCCACACACCAACCCACAGATCCCCACAGTCCAGATCCCCACAGTCCACACACCAACCCTCAGATCCCCACAGTCTATACCCCAACCCACAGATCCACACAGTCCACACCCAACCCTCAGATCCACACAGTCCACACCCAACACACAGATCCACACAGTCCACACCCAACACACAGATCCCCACAGTCCACACCCAACACACAGATCCCCACAGTCCACACCCAACCCACAGATCCCCACAGTCTATACCCCAACCCACAGATCCCCACAGTCCACACCCAACCCACAGATCCACACAGTCCACACCCAACCCACAGATCCCCACAGTCTATACCCCAACCCTCAGATCCCCACAGTCCACACCCAACCCACAGATCCACACAGTCCACACCCAACCCACAGATCCCCACAGTCTATACCCCAACCCTCAGATCCCCACAGTCCACACACCAACCCTCAGATCCCCACAGTCCATACCCCAACCCTCAGATCCACACAGTCCACACCCCAACCCACAGATCCACACAGTCCACACCCAACCCACAGATCCACACAGTCCACACCCAACCCACAGATCCACACAGTCCACACCCAACCCACAGATCCCCACAGTCCACACACCAACCCTCAGATCCCCACAGTCCATACCCCAACCCTCAGATCCACACAGTCCATACCCCAACCCACAGATCCACACAGTCCACACACCAACCCTCAGATCCCCACAGTCCACACCCCAACCCACGCCTCCCATGTGGCCACCGACACAGGTCCAGCACCAGCTGACGACGACAGAGACGTCTAAAGACAGAGATGATTATGTGGGAAGAAGCAGACAGCCAGCGGTGACCTCAGCCTTCCCACACACCTTTCCAGCCCAGTCACCTCCCTTCCCGCCCCCTCTTCTCCGTTTTGGATCCTCCTCCTAATCCAACACCTCTTCCGGACATTCCGAAAAAGAAAAATCCAAGACGCCGCCCCCACCACCCTCCCCCAGCCCCCCAAACGCTGGTCCAGTGGGTGTAGCGGGGTCGGGGTCCCCGCGAGGCTCATCCATCACTGGTGATGAAGAGGCAGACGACAAGCGCAATCTCCCCCTGGTTATCTGACCTCCGTGATTAGCGCTCTCCACACCCGGCCCCCGAGACGACTGCCACCCCTGTTTACACTCTAATTAACCGCCTCCCACCCCAACCCTAACGACTGCCACCCTGTTTAAACTCTAATTAACCGCCCCCCCACACCCCTTCTCGCTCACCGCGAAGCAAGCCGGCACATTCCAGTGACGGGGTTTATTTAGGTGTGAGCGTGTAGGTGGATATGCTTATTAACCGGGCCGCCGGTAAACGTGTCTGCTGCCTGTCTTTATTATTATCATCTCTAACACCCCGGCCCAGCACATCACCCCCACCCCCTGTCCTCCTGGCTAATTGCTGTCATTATCCATCATTCCTCACACAGGAAAAGAAATTATTAATCACCTCCAGCCGTCTGGTCTAAAAAGGGGGACGTGATTTCCTTTCTTCTTCTTCTTTGGCCTCCTTCAGTCATTCCTTTCTTCTGGGATAAACATGGACCAGAAAGCATGCAGGCAATAAACATAGAGCAAAAAAGCATACAGATGATAAACGTGGAGCATAATAAACATGGAGCAAAAAGCATGCAGATGATAAACGTGGAGCAAAAAGCATGCAGATGATAAACGTGGAGCAAAAAGCATGCAGATGATAAACATGGAGCAAAAAGCATGCAGATGATAAAAATGGAGCAAAAAGCATACATATCATAAACATGGAGCAAAAAGCATGCAGATGATAAACATGGAGCAAAAAGCATGCAGATGATAAACGTGGAGCAAAAAGCATGCAGATGATAAACATGGAGCAAAAAGCATGCAGATGATAAACGTGGAGCAAAAAGCATGCAGATGATAAACATGGAGCAAAAAGCATGCAGATGATAAACATGGAGCATAATACACATGGAGCAAAAAGCATGCAGATGATAAACATGGAGCAAAAAGCATGCAGATGATAAACATGGAGCAAACAGCATGCAGATGATAAACATGGAGCAAAAAGCATGCAGATGATAAACATGGAGCAAACAGCATGCAGATGATAAACATGGAGCAAACAGCATGCAGATGATAAACATGGAGCAAAAAGCATGCAGATGATAAACATGGAGCAAACAGCATGCAGATGATAAACATGGAGCAAACAGCATGCAGACAAGGACAGTCTGGACCTCACGTATGAAGAACACACACACATCTGCTTCATTTGCGGGCAACAGGCAGCAAAAACAGGAGCTATCAGGACCTTTTAAAACATTAATAAATAAGAATAAATTATTTTAAAACAATTTTTAAAACCAGTTTCACAGATCACTTAGGACTGCCCACTCTGACAACTTCAGCAAATTTAACTTATGACGTATGGTTGTGTTTGTTGTTGTTGTTGTTGTTGTTTTCTTGATTTTCATTTCTGCATAACTATAACCAACCTATACTGACGTTGTCCAATGTCATGCTGAAGTGGATAGATACTGAAGAAAATGAAGAAGAAAAAGAAGAAGAAGATCATTATCCTCTGTGTGTGTGTGTGTGTGTATCTCTCTCTCTCTCTCTCTCTCTCTCTCTCTTATCCGCTCTTTCTCTCTCCGTTTCTTTCTCTCTCTCAAACACACCCCTCTTTCTCTCACACACATACTCTATTCCTCTCTGATTCCATTGATCTCTCTCTCTCTCTCTCTCTCTCTCTCTCAGACACTATCTCTCACTTTGTCTCAATCTCACGGCACCGAAGTTTGATGCGGTTTGCCTTAGACACACCACTGAGCTGAGTATTGAGCTGGATGCCTTAGACAGACCACATAGCTGAGTATTGAGCTGGATGCCTTAGACAGACCACATAGCTGAGTATTGAGCTGGATGCCTTAGACAGACCACTGAGCTGAGTATTGAGCTGGATGCCTCAGACAGACCACATAGCTGAGTATTGAGCTGGATGCCTTAGACAGACCACATAGCTGAGTATTGAGCTGGATGCCTTAGACAGACCACATAGCTGAGTACTGAGCTGGATGCCTTAGACAGACCACTGAGCTGAGTATTGAGCTGGATGCCTTAGACAGACCACATAGCTGAGTATTGAGCTGGATGCCTTAGACAGACCACTGAGCTGAGTATTGAGCTGGATGCCTTAGACAGACCACTGAGCTGAGTATTGAGCTGGATGCCTTAGACAGACCACATAGCTGAGTATTGAGCTGGATGCCTTAGACAGACCACTGAGCTGAGTATTGAGCTGGATGCCTTAGACAGACCACTGAGCTGAGTATTGAGCTGGATGCCTTAGACAGACCACTGAGCTGAGTATTGAGCTGGATGCCTTAGACAGACCACTGAGCTGAGTATTGAGCTGGATGCCTTAGACAGACCACATAGCTGAGTATTGAGCTGGATGCCTTAGACCACATAGCTGAGTACTGAGCTGGATGCCTTAGACAGACCACATAGCTGAGTATTGAGCTGGATGCCTTAGACAGACCACATAGCTGAGTATTGAGCTGGATGCCTTAGACAGACCACTGAGCTGAGTATTGAGCTGGATGCCTCAGACAGACCACATAGCTGAGTACTGAGCTGGATGCCTTAGACAGACCACATAGCTGAGTATTGAGCTGGATGCCTTAGACGGACAGGAGGAGGAAGCTTAGAGCAAGGCTGTGGTTACAGTGTGGTTACAGTCTGAAAGCAAGGCTGTGGTTACAGTGTGGTTACAGCCTGAAAGCAAGGCTGTGGTTACAGTGTGGTTACAGTGTGGTTACAGTGTGGTTACAGTCTGAGAGCAAGGCTGTGGTTACAGTGTGGTTACAGTCTGAGAGCAAGGCTGTGGTTACAGTGTGGTTACAGTCTGAGAGCAAGGCTGTGGTTACAGTGTGGTTACAGTGTGGTTACAGTCTGAGAGCAAGGCTGTGGTTACAGTGTGGTTACAGTGTGGTTACAGTCTGAGAGCAAGGCTGTGGTTACAGTGTGGTTACAGTGTGGTTACAGTCTGAGAGCAAGGCTGTGGTTACAGTGTGGTTACAGTGTGGTTACAGTCTGAGAGCAAGGCTGTGGTTACAGTGTGGTTACAGTCTGAGAGCAAGGCTGTGGTTACAGTGTGGTTACAGTGTGGTTACAGTGTGGTTACAGTCATCAAGTGAGCAGCCAGGAAGGGAGAGAAGCAGAGAGACAACAGGTCGCAGTATTGGCCCTTTGAGGGAACCACCCCCTTCAGTGCGTCGTCTGCGCGTCTCCAGGAATGCACGGCAGCTCGTCTGCACTGTCTGATGCTCTGACCCAAATACCATGCCTCGTCTCCTTCAGGGGAGACTGCCTGTCTGTTGTCTCAAAGTGTATCTATCACACACACACACACACACACACACACACACACACACACACACACAGATTATATATATATATATATATATATATATATATATACTTACTATAAATACTACAAATACTACAAATGCTGCTGCTACTGATGATATTACTATAAATACTGCTGCTACTGTTGAGATTACTATTACTGATACTGCTGCTACTGATGAGATTACTATTACTGCTGCTGCTGCTACTGCCGAGATTACTATTACTGATAATGCTGCTACCGATGAGATTACTATTACTGCTGCTGCTGCTACTGATGAGATTACTATTACTGATGCTGCTGCTACTGATGAGACTACTATTACTGATGCTGCTGCTACTGATGAGACTACTATTACTGATGCTGCTGCTACTGATGAGACTACTATTACTGATGCTGCTGCTACTGATGAGATTACTATTACTGATGCTGCTGCTACCGATG
>NC_134899.1:54728035-54750535 GCF_041734735.1 Babylonia areolata | reverse complement strand
GGGGGTGGGGTGGGGGGGCTGTGGGGGGCAGTTCAGGGTCCGGCCCTTGTTGAGGGGCCGCCACGCACCCTGTAACGATTGTTGGAGTTTTAACGACCTATCGGCGCCTACACCCTTAAGGTCAAAAACACCCTGTAAATTACTGTCCCAGTATAAATATTGGCCCCGGTGCCAGGCTGATATATACACCACCACCACCACCCCCGTCCCCCACCCCCCTCCCCCTTTCAGTTCAGGGGCTCTGAGCAGAAGTAGGCGATGACCCCAAACACAGGCTGACCCAGAGCGTTTTGAATCGCGGGGTGTCTGTGTCTGTCGACAGCGGAGATAGGGGAAAGGGTGACGGACAGACACACGACAACTGGGATCATGTTGACATCTATCACAGGTCAGGTCATTGAGATATATGTTGACATCTAACACAGGTCAGGTCATTGAGATACGTGTTGACATGTAACACAGGTCAGGTCATTGATATATATGTTGACATCTATCACAGGTCAGGTCACTGAGATATATGTTGACATCTAACACAGGTCAGGTCATTGAGATACGTGTTGACATCTATCACAGGTCAGGTCATTGAGATATATGTTGACATCTAACACAGGTAAGGTCATTGAGATACGTGTTGTCATCTAACACAGGTCACGTCACTGAGATACGTGTTGACATCTAACACAGGTAAGGTCATTGAGATATATGTTGACATCTAACACAGGTAAGGTCATTGAGATATGTGTTGACATCTAACACAGGTCAGGTCATTGAGATATGTGTTGTCATCTAACACAGGTCAGGTCATTGAGATATGTGTTGACATCTAACACAGGTAAGGTCATTGAGATATGTGTTGTCATCTAACACAGGTCAGGTCACTGAGATACGTGTTGTCATCTAACACAGGTAAGGTCATTGAGATACGTGTTGTCATCTAACACAGGTAAGGTCATTGAGATATGTGTTGTCATCTAACACAGGTAAGGTCATTGAGATATGTGTTGTCATCTAACACAGGTCAGGTCATTGAGATATGTGTTGTCATCTAACACAGGTCAGGTCATTGAGATGAATGTTGACATCTAACACAGTAAGGTCACTGATATATATGTTGACATGTAACACAGTACAGGTCACTGATACATATGTTGACATGTAACACAGTACAGGTCACTGATACATATGTTGACATGTAACACAGTAAGGTCACTGATATATATGTTGCCATGTAACACAGTACAGGTCACAGATACATATGTTGACATGTCACTGATATATATGTTGACATGTCACTGATATATATGCTGACATGTAACACAGTACAGGTCAATGATACATACGTTGACATGTAACACAGTACAGGTCACTGATACATACGTTGACATGTCACTGATATATATGTTGACATGTCACTGATATATATGTTGACATGTCACTGATATATATGTTGACATGTAACACAGTACAGGTCACTGATACATATGTTGACATGTCACTGATACATATGTTGACATGTAACACAGTAAGGTCACTGATACATATGTTGACATGTAACACAGTACAGGTCACTGATACATATGTTGACATGTAACACAGTACAGGTCACTGATACATATGTTGACATGTAACACAGTACAGGTCACTGATACATATGTTGACATGTAACACAGTACAGGTCACAGATACATATGTTGACATGTAACACAGTACAGGTCACCGCACAGGACGAGGATCTAGCCAGTGTCCAGGTCAGCTCTGACCCCTGTCCCCAGAGGGACAACCGGTCAGCTGACAGCCTCCCGTGGCATCAGACCAAGGAGCGGTCAGTGTCACAAGCCGCGCTCTGAGAGCTGCGCGTGAACATGACGCTGGATAAGCCACAGCGGCAGATCGTCCTGGTGTCAACGCTTGAACGGGGGGGTGTCTCCGGTCAGACTCTGAAGGAGAACTTGGGTCCGCGTCACTCCATTCTGAACTTCAGCAAAGTTGCATTGATTTACTGCCAGTTTCGCCAGTGCGTTACACAATATATCACCCCGTGCACAGCGAGGTGTCTGCTGGTGCTGCTGGAGCACGGGGTCTGATCGATGCCAGGGGCGGACTACTGGAGGACACTGATCCATCATCTGTTTTCACGGGACCTAGGGGAACCTGCTGCCCTGCTGACACGGAGAGACCGAGACCGAGAGAGAGACAGACAGACAGAACTTGGGTGCTTTTAGTGCACTAAGAATGTGCAAAGTTTCGCACCACAGTGTTGGCTCACATGCTTACCTCCCCTCTCCTGTGGAGGATTATGGCCCTTGGAGGAGGACTGCCTCCTCGTGACAGTCATCATGATCAACACTGTGTCCATGATCAACATGATCAACACTGTAGCCATGATCAACACTGTGTACATGATCAACATGATCAACACTGTAGCCATGATCAACACTGTAGCCATGATCAACGCTCAATACTGTAGCCATGATCAACACTGTATCCATGATCAACACTCAATACTGTATCCATGATCAACACTGTATCCATGATCAACACTCAACACTGTAGCCATGATCAACACTGTATCCATGATCAATACTGTAGCCATGGTCAACACTGTATCCATGATCAACACTCAATACTGCAGCCATGATTAACACTGTATCCATGATAAACATGATTAACACTGTAGCCATGATCAACATGATCAACACTGTAGCCATGATCAACACTGTTTGTTTTTTGTTAACTCTTTACCTATTTACTGTTTGGTGGCGTGTTTCAGCCCTGAACAGCAGAACATTGGGACAATATCACTGTGGCTTCAGTTCGGACTGCACTCTCTGTCAGGGTGTCACTGGTTTTCCTGAACAAAAGCAGCAAGTCTGAAGAGGAAGAAATCCAAATACCAAATGTTGACTCGTCTGTAATCGATGCCAGGCTACTAGTGAGGACACGATCCTCTGTTTCACGGACCAGGGGACCTGTGCTCTGCTTATCTCGGAGGTGACGAGACCGTATGGACGTCGACAGACTTTGCTTTATCACTGTGTAAATTACCTCACAGGTGAGCTTCACTGCATACCTCCCCTCTACACTGTGGGTTATCCCTGGAGGGACGCCTTCCTCTGACATCCTGAACCTGTTCCATGTCTAACCTCAGAGACGGGTACATGCCCTTCACTGACATCACAACCTGTAAGCCTGTCCTTACCATGATGCAAGCCTTCACTGTACCAATCACCCCTGTACTCTGTCACTATATCACACATACAGACCTTCACTGAATACTGACCTGTAAGCTGTCTCCTCAGTGATGACAGACCCCTCCACTGTATCCTGAACGTGTAAGCCTGATCAATCTGTGCAGGTGAACACGTCCTGCCCACTCAATCTGACCTGTAACACTGTCTTACTCAGCCTTGACCTGTACACTGGTCATACCTCAGTGAGGTGACAGCCCTTCACTGACATCCTGACCTGTACACTGTGTCTTACCTCAGTGAGGGTGACAGCCCTTCACCGACATCCTGACCTGTACACTGTGTCATACCTCAGTGAGGTGACAGCTCTTCACTGACATCCTGACCTGTACACTCTGTCTTACCTCAGTGAGGTGACAGCCCTTCACTGACATCCTGACCTGTAAGCTCTGTCTTACCTCACTGCCCAACATACACATCAGTAGCTGCCAAAGGATTGAGTCACGTATTGACAGATTTCCTGTTTCCTATCTTTAAAAAAAAGAAGAAAAATTGTTGTTGTTGTTTTTTGTTGTTGTTGTTTTTGTTTTCGTTTGGTTTTCCTTGTCATTTTTCTTTTCTTTTATCTGGTAATACAGATGTACCTTTACAGCGCTCAAAGGTCATATGCTAATAACAGGGTCATAAAGATCACCAGGACTGCTCATCCCCAGATATATATAGAGAGAGAGACAGACAGACAGACAGACAGAGACAGAGACAGAAAGAGAGTGAGAGAGAGAGACAGAGACAGAGAGACAGAGAGAGACAGAGACACACAGAGAGACAGAGACAGAGAGAGACAGAGAGAGTAAACTTTATCCCCCTGTCCACTTGCACTTCGGACGATCGACCACGTGATCACAGGAGTGTGTTCTCATTGGGCCAGCGGGCCCTCTCCGCCAGTTTATTGACCAAGGGAGCTTACCGGGCTGTCTGCTAAACACCCCCCACCCCCACCCCCAACCCCCCCCCCCCTACTTTTTCCCGTCTATTGACTCAGTAGTCTTACCTTACTTTCTACCCGCGGTGGCCCAAAGCTCCGGGATCAAGCGATCTCTTCGACGAGAAGTTTGGTGAGGACATAGCGGGAAGTTCATAAGGGGGGTAAGTACAGTGGTAAGGGCGGTGGATGGAATGGGGAGGGGCTGATAAGGGGGCAGGGAGGCGGGGTAGGTGTGTGTGTGTGTTTGTGTGGAGGGGGGGGGGGGGAGGCTATGATTGAAGGAAACGATATTACAGTCAGGGAGAAAGACGGCGGCAAGGGGGGGGGGGGGGAGAGGGAGTAGGGAGGGTGGGGGGGGAGGTGGGGAAGGAAGGAGAGGGTGTAAGAAACAAACAGAAACAGTGTGGCAGACAGACGGACAGACAGACTGACTGACTGGTTGACTAAGATAGACTGACAGACAGAGACAAAGAGAGACACACATAGAGACAGACAGACAGACTGACAGAGACAGAGACAGACAGACAGACTGTCAGAGACAGAGAGATATAGACAGACAGAGAGAGACACACACATTGAGACAGACAGACAGACTAACAGACTGAGACAGACAGACAGAGACTGAGACAGACAGACAGACAAAGACAGACTGAGACAGACAGACAGACAGACTAACAGAGACTGAGACAGACAGACAGACAGACAGACTGGCAGAGACAGACACACACACACACACACACACTGGACACACACACACACACACACACAGACTGGACACACACACACACACACACACACACAGACAAAGACAAGGACTGAGACAGATATACAGAGACACACACAGACGGACAGAGACAGACAGACAGAGAGGGGGAGTTAGAGAGACAGAGACAGAGACAGAAGAGGGACAGACAGACAGAGAGGGACAGAGGCAGAGAGAGATAGACAGACAGACAGACAGACAGACAGAGAGGGACAGAGACAGTGGCAGACAGACAGACAGACAGAGAGAGACAGAGACAGTGGCAGACAGACAGACAGAAACACATGACTTGTCCATTGCTGACTGGTCCAGACAATGAAATCATATGTTCACACTCACGGGAGGAAGAAGTGGTGGCTGAATGACGTCATCAACATTCACCTCTCTGCGAGTCGCCTGTTCTGGTTTCCCCTGTTCCTGATTCCCCTGTTCCTGTTTTCCCTGTTCCTGATTCCCCTGTTCCTTATTCCCCTGTTCCTGTTTTCCCTGTTCCTGATTTCCCTCATTCCCCTGTTCCTGATTCCCCTGTTCCTGATTCCGCTGTTCCTGATTCCGCTGTTCCTGATTCCCCTGTTCCTGATTCCCCTGTTCCTGATTCCCCTGTTCCTCATTTCCCTGTTCCTGATTCCCCTAATTCCCCTGTTCCTGATTCCCCTCATTCCCATGTTCCTGATTCCCCTGTTCCTGTTTTCCCTGTTCCTGATTCCCCTCATTCTCCTGTTCCTGATTCCCCTGTTCCTGATTCCCCTGTTCCTGATTCCCCTCATTCCCCTGTTCCCGATTCCCCTCATTCCCCTGTTCCTGATTCCCCTCATTCTCCTGTTCCTGATTCCCCTCATTCCCCTGTTCCTGATTCCCCCTGTTCCTGTTTCCCCTGTTCCTGATTCCCCTCATTCCCATGTTCCTGATTCCCCTCATTCCCATGTTCCTGATTCCCCTGTTCCTGATTCCCCTGTTCCTGATTCCCCTCATTCTCCTGTTCCTGATTCCCCTCATTCCCCTGTTCCTGATTCCGCTGTTCCTGATTCCCCTGTTCCTGTTTTCCCTGTTCCTGATTCCCCTGTTCCTCATTTCCATGTTCCTGATTCCCCTAATTCCCCTGTTCCTGATTCCCCTCATTCCCATGTTCCTGATTCCCCTGTTCCTGTTTTCCCTGTTCCTGATTCCCCTCATTCCCATGTTCCTGATTCCCCTGTTCCTGTTTCCCCTGTTCCTGATTCCCCTCATTCCCCTGTTCCTGATTCCCCTCATTCTCCTGTTCCTGATTCCCCTCATTCTCCTGTTCCTGATTCCCCTCATTCCCCTGTTCCTGATTCCCCCTGTTCCTGTTTCCCCTGTTCCTGATTCCCCTCATTCCCCTGTTCCTGATTCCCCTCATTCCCATGTTCCTGATTCCCCTGTTCCTGATTCCCCTGTTCCTGATTCCGCTGTTCCTGATTTCCCTGTTCCTGTTTCCGCTGTTCCTGATTCCCCTGTTCCTGATTCCGCTGTTCCTGATTCCCCTGTTCCTGATTCCCCTCATTCCCCTGTTCCTGATTCCGCTGTTCCTGATTCCCCTGTTCCTGATTCCCCTGTTCCTGTTTCCCCTGTTCCTGATTCCCCTCATTCCCCTGTTCCTGATTCCCCTGTTCCTGATTCCCCTAATTCCCCTGCTCCTGATTCATTATGACTGCAGTTCGTCTATGTACATGTTTGGTGTGCCGTCCGAAAGCTGTGAGAGAGGCTTCTCCGCCCTGGTACCTGTCCCCATAGAGGTCAGTGAGGCAGACACCTGTCCCCATAGAGGTCAGTGAGGCTGACACCTGTCCCCATAGAGGTCAGTGAGGCTATGACACCTGTCCCCATAGAGGTCAGTGAGGCTGACACCTGTCCCCATAGAGGTCAGTGAGGGTGTGACACCTGTCCCCATAGAGGTCAGTGAGGCTGACACCTGTCCCCATAGAGATAAGTGAGGCTGACACCTGTCCCCATAGAGGTCAGTGAGGCTGACACCTGTCCCCATAGAGGTCAGTGAGGCTGACACCTGTCCCCATAGAGGTCAGTGAGGCTATGACACCTGTCCCCATAGAGGTCAGTGAGGCTGACACCTGTCCCCATAGAGGTCAGTGAGGCTATGACACCTGTCCCCATAGAGGTCAGTGAGGCTATGACACCTGTCCCCATAGAGGTCAGTGAGGCTGACACCTGTCCCCATAGAGGTCAGTGAGGCTGACACCTGTCCCCATAGAGGTCAGTGAGGCTGACACCTGTCCCCATAGAGATACGTGAGGCTGACACCTGTCCCCATAGAGGTCAGTGAGGCTGACACCTGTCCCCATAGAGGTCAGTGAGGCTGACACCTGTCCCCATAGAGGTCAGTGAGGCTATGACACCTGTCCCCATAGAGGTCAGTGAGGCTATGACACCTGTCCCCACAGAGGTCAGTGAGGCTATGACACCTGTCCCCATAGAGGTCAGTGAGGCTGACACCTGTCCCCATAGAGGTCAGTGAGGCTGACACCTGTCCCCATAGAGGTCAGTGAGGCTATGACACCTGTCCCCATAGAGAGGAGGAGGAGGGTAAGGGGGGGGGGGGCCGTCTCCAGGTGACGGCCACTTCATTCCAGCAGGCTGCCATCACTTTCTCATCATCACGCCGGGAATGACCCTGTCTGATCCCTCTCTGATGTGTGGAGACAGAGAGAGGGGGGGAGGGAGAGGGAGGGAGGGGGAGGGAGAGGGAGAGAGGAGGGAGGGGAGGGAGGAGAGAGAGAGTGGGCGTGAGGGGGATAGAGAGACAGGGAGGTTTGAGGGGAGAGAGAGAGAGGGGGTGAGGGGAGAGAGAGAGACGGGGGTGAGGGGGAGAGAGAGAGGGAGAGAGAGAGGGGATGGGGGTGGAGAGAGAGAGAGGCAGACAAAAGACAAAGAGAGAGGGAGAGAGAGAGGGAGACAGACAGACAGACAGTTGACAGAATTAAGACAAACATGCCTTTAGTGACTTACCCGTGCGTACCCCTGTCTCTTCAAACACCTCGCGCACAGCCGTGGAATCTGCAACACACACACACACACACACACACACACACACACACACACACACACAACACACACACACACACACACACACCATTTAACCAGTTGTTTTTGTTGCAGGTAGCTTCTTTCTTAATCGAAGCAGTCGAAAATATGGATGGATCAATCAATCAATTAAAACTGAATGAACGAAGGAACGAATGAATGAAGGAAGGAAGGAAAGAACTACAGTCACTGGCAGGTGGTACACGTCAGTTCAGGAAGCCTGACTTCACGAGTTCCTGTTTCATGTACGACCAGAAAATTAATATTCTGTCATCTGCTCGCTAGAGGATAATCATTGAAAGAAATCCGATTTTGAGTCTTGCGGACCACGGACAATCAATCAATCAATCTGTTCATCTATATATCTATCTATATATCAATCTAACTACCTACCTGCCTACCTCAGTACCTATCTTTCTGTCTATATGTCTATCTACCTACCTACCTACCTACCTCAGTTCCTATCTTTCTGTCTATATGTCTATCTACCTACCTACCTACCTCAGTTCCTATCTTTCTGTCTATATATCTACCTACCTACCTACCTACCTACCTACCTCAGTTCCTATCTTTCTGTCTATATATCTACCTACCTACCTACCTCAGTTCCTATCTTTCTGTCTATATATCTACCTACCTACCTACCTACCTCAGTTCCTATCTTTCTGTCTTTATATATATATATATATATATATATATATATATATATATCTACCTACCTACCTACCTACCTCAGTTCCTATCTTTCTGTCTATATATCTACCTACCTACCTACCTACCTCAGTTCCTATCTTTCTGTATATATATATATATATATATATATATATATATATATATATATATACCTACCTACCTACCTACCTCAGTTCCTATCTTTCTGTCTTTATATCTACCTACCTACCTCAGTTCCTATCTTTCTGTCTTTATATCTACCTACCTACCTACCTCAGTTCCTATCTTTCTGTCTTTATATCTACCTACCTACCTACCCACCTCAGTACCTATCTTTCTGTCTATATATCTGTCTACCTACCTACCTACCTCAGAACCTCTCTCTCTCTCTCTCTCTCTCTCTCTCTCTCTCTCTCTCTCTCTCTCTATATATATATATATATATATATATATATATACCTACCCTCCTACCTACCTCAGCACCTATCTATCTCTCTCTCCCCACACCCCCTCAGCCTGGTTCCCTGCACACCCCCTCCAATCCCCCTCCCCCCCCCCCCCCTCACCCCCACCACCCCCAGGCCCTGTCAAAACACACAGCGCACAGAAGGCAGAAGACATGGCAGCACTGCCACAGGCCAAACCGCTGCCGCCGGGCTGGGACCACCGTTCCAGTTTTACATCAGCGGGAACGGGCCGACAGAGGGCGCGGGGGACGTGACGACACAGCCAGGCCGCTCAGCACATCAAAGACATCGATAATGACCTCCCCTGCCTGCCCGGCCTGCTCCCCTATTGTCCGCCCCCCGGCACAAGGCACGACCCGACCAGGCAGCGGTAATGGACACGGGGCCTGAACTCTGTACCCCTAACTCACACGGGAGGACGGCGGTGTTGTGCGAGGAGGGGGGGGGGGTAAGGGGGGGGGGGGGGGTTGACCAGAGAGGAGACGTGTGAGAGAATCCCACGTCTGTACTTTGACCAGCCAACCATGTGGACATCCATCACCTTGGGGAGTCGATCCCCGGGGCAGAGGTTCAACACTTGGGTCTGCAGGAGCCCCCTGTTGGGAATGGCCGGAGATGCTGTTGTTGTTGGATTATTTTCACTGCTGCCAGGCGAGCTTGCGGGCCTGTGGGGACCATCCCAACACCGACTGTCCTAAGGCCCTCTTGGCCGAGAGAATGGGGATGTAACTTGGGCAAGACACTCCACGGTCATCAAATTCTAGCTCTGATGGCCACAGCAGGGCACGACAGCCATGCATACCACGCGCAGCATTAATGAGGGTAAAGAAGGGAGAAGAGTGTTTTTTTTGGGGGGTGGGCAATATAATAGTGGTGGTACCCTGGTCTTCTGAACACACACACACACACACACACACACACACACACACACACACACACACACACACACACACACACACACACACACACACACACACACACACACACACACACACACACACACACACACACACACACACACACAGGGAGTTCCGAGGGAGCGACATGCTCTCCTCAGGGAGAACAGCCCCAATTTCAGACACAGAAATACGTTGTTGAGTCAAAATGTGCTAAATCGCAATACATTACTATGCAATACAACGTAAATACAATAAAATTCATTAACAGGCATCACAATACAATACAATGCAATACAATACAATACAAATACACAATTCGTGTGTCAGATCTTCTGTGTGATTAACCTGTAAAGAATGATATCACTCCTCCTTCTTCTTCTTCTTCGTCTTCTTGGTCTTCTAGAAAACGTTCAGTTTTCTTCTTGTTCATAAAAAAAATCTTCACCGAGAAAAACGACCAAATAACCATAAAGCAAACGAGACTGGGTGGGCTCAAAGTCAAAACACGAACGATTTGATGGGCTGACTAACGAAGCTCTTTCAGTTATACTGGGTTTGCGTTTTCCTCATCCACACATCAATCATAACATCATCAAACACTTCACGCTTCAGCTTTGAAAAGATGACGAGGTCGCTCTATTACATTAACCTTTTTCCAGTCGAGGAAACAGTGACAAAATGAAAACAGAGAGAGAGAGAGGGAGAGAGAGAGAGAGAGAGAGAGAGAGAGTGTGTGTGTGTGTGTGTGTGTGTGTGTGTGTGTGTGTGTGTGTGTGTGCGTGTGTGTGTGTGCTTCACCAAGCCAGTCAGTTCAATGACTACATTGCTTCACCAAGCCAGTCAGTTCAATGACTACATTACTTCACCAAGCCAATCAGTTCAATGACTACATTACTTCACCAAGCCAATCAGTTCAATGACTACATTACTTCACCAAGCCAGTCAGTTCAATGACTACATTACTTCACCAAGCCAGTCAGTTCAATGACTACATTACTTCACCAAACCAGTCAGTTCAATGACTACATTACTTCACCAAGCCAGTCAGTTCAATGACTACATTACTTCACCAAGCCAGTCAGTTCAATGACTACATTACTTCACCAAGCCAGTCAGTTCAATGACTACATTACTTCACCAAGCCAGAAGTCAGTTCAATGACTACAATACTTCACCAAGCCAGTCAGTTCAATGACTACATTACATTACTTCAACAAGCCAGTCAGTTCAATGACTACATTACTTCACCAAGCCAGAAGTCAGTTCAATGACTACATTACTTCACCAAGCCAGTCAGTTCAATGACTACATTGCTTCACCAAGCCAGAAGTCAGTTCAATGACTACATTACTTCACCAAACCAGTCAGTTCAATGACTACATTACTTCACCAAGCCAGTCAGTTCAATGACTACATTGCTTCACCAAGCCAGTCAGTTCAATGACTACATTACTTCACCAAGCCAGTCAGTTCAATGACTACATTACTTCACCAAACCAGTCAGTTCAATGACTACATTACTTCACCAAGCCAGTCAGTTCAATGACTACATTGCTTCACCAAGCCAGTCAGTTCAATGACTACATTGCTTCACCAAGCCAGAAGTCAGTTCAATGACTACATTACTTCACCAAGCCAGTCAGTTCAATGACTACATTACTTCACCAAGCCAGAAGTCAGTTCAATGACTACATTACTTCACCAAGCCAGTCAGTTCAATGACTACATTACTTCACCAAGCCAGTCAGTTCAATGACTACATTGCTTCACCAAGCCAGTCAGTTCAATGACTACATTGCTTCACCAAGCCAGTCAGTTCAATGACTACATTGCTTCACCAAGCCAGTCAGTTCAATGACTACATTGCTTCACCAAGCCAGTCAGTTCAATGACTACATTACTTCACCAAGCCAGTCAGTTCAATGACTACATTGCTTCACCAAGCCAGTCAGCCAGTGTGGGGAGTGAGGTGTCAAGTCAAGTCAAGTCAAGATGTTATTTCATGATGGTAAATTGAATAAGCAACAAGTGCTTTTTTACATCAAGCCATCAATGAAAAATAAAAATAAAAATAAATAAATAAAAATTAAAAAGAAGGAAAAAAAACAGAAGAAAAAGTAGGAGAGAGGGAGAGAGTGAGAGAGAGAGAAAGAGAGACAGAGAGAAGAAACAAGCAGATGAAGAGGAACAATAACAACAAAATGCATATATATATATATACAAGAATATTGTGATAAAGAAATACACAATTGCATTTCCATTTCACACACACACACAAACACAAACACACACACGCGCACGCACACACACACATGCGCGCGCGCACACGCACACACACACACACCACTGAACACAAATTCTCGGACACAATTACACCATGCCATCCCATCCACATGCACATGTTCCCCCCTATAGTGCAAAATCCTTGCCAATACAAGCATATACAAAACATTTCACAATTAATACGAATATTAGACTAACGGATCAAAATTTGTATTACAGTTAATTATTTTCAATGAGGTGATTCTGCAGATTTTTCTTAAACACGTTTTTATTTACGATACTTTTCAGAGTGAGTGGGAGATTATTCCATAAATTTCCACCAGAATACAGAAAACTGGATTTGTAAAGATTGTTTCTTGGTCTGGGTATGCAGAGTATGTGGTTGTGTCTGTGTTCATTAGTTTTAAATGTATCTGCAATCTTTTTTTGAGCATTTCCATACATAACATTATGCATGCAAACAGCTTTGTTGAAGTACAGCCTGTTGTGAAAGGATAATATATTAAGTTGTTTATAGTCTATTGGGGTCAGGGAGTTCGGTTTTAACAATACTATTTTCAGTGCTCTTTTATACATACGGTGAATAAACTTTAAGTTTGAGAGGCTACAGCTGTCCCATAAAGTTGACACATAATCGATTACTGGCAGAATATGTGCACAGAAGAAAAGCTTTCGTGAATGGACATTAAGGATCTTTTTGATTTTTGCTAGTTGAAGTATTCTGTTTGAGAGACGTTTACTTAAGTACTTCGTATGATCAGTCCAAGATAGATCTTTATCAATAATAACACCCAGAATTTTGTGTGAATCTACCTCTTCAATTTTACTGACGCCTAGGAAAAGTGGTTTGAAGTTGTGTTTCCTTTTTTGTCTTTTTTGTCGTGCACATACATACATGCACTTCGTTTTCTGAGCATTCAATGGCATGTGATTCAAGTGTGTCCAGTCATTAAGTTTCAGAATATCATCTTGGAGTTCATTAGTCAGTTTACTGGCGTCTGAATTGCTTGAATGTAAGGATGTGTCATCTGCAAACATTTCACATTTACATTTCATATAACAAGGAAGTCATTAACATCAGTGGAGAATAAAATTGGCCCTAGGATGGATCCCTGTGGTACTCCATGTTTAATAGATGTAAAATTTGAGGTTTGATTATTTATTTTTATTAACTGTCCTATCAGAAAGAAAAGATTGTATAAGGTGAATATACTCTGCTGGTAATTTATAAGTTTCTAATTTACGTAGTAACAAGGAGTGATTCATTACATCAAAAGCTTTTTCAAAATCTATGAAAAGGAGACCTGTGAATTTATTTTCATTTATGTTATGTAGAAGATTGTCAGTGAGTTGTATGAGGGCTGTATGACAAGAATGACTTTTACGGAAACCAGACTGCTCTTCATGGATCTTATCGTTGTCAAATAGATAAGAATATAAACATTTTTGCAAATGTTTTTCAATGGGTTTAGACAGTGCAGACAAGACTGAAACTGGCCTATAGTTAGATGGATCAGAAGAATCACCTGATTTGTACAGTAGAATGACTCTAGCCTGCTTGAATTTAGAAGGAAAACATTTCTTATTGATACACAAATTATAAAGATATGTCAGAGTATCTACAATAACAGGAAAAGAAAGCTTTAATATCTGTCCATCTAACCCGTCCAAATCACGTGTGCCAGATTGTTTTAGTTGTGATAGGCTTTGACATACATCCAAGGTGTGGGGAGGGAGGAGGTGTGGGGGGTGAGGTGTGGGGAGAGGGGTGAGGTGAGCGGGGGAGATGTGGGGAAGGGGGTGGTGTAGGAAGGGGGGAGGTGTGGGTGAGGTGAGGTGTGGGGGGCGGGGTGTGGGAAGACGGAGGTGTGCGGAGGGGGGTGAGGTGTGGGGGTGAGGTGTGGGGGTGAGGTGAGGTGATGTGTGGTGGGGGGAGGGAGGTGTGGGGAGGGGTGAGGTGAGGTGATGTGTGTGGGGGGCGGGGTGTGGGAAGACGGAGGTGTGCGGAGGGGGGTGAGGTGTGGGGGTGAGGTGAGGTGATGTGTGGTGGGGGGAGGGAGGTGTGGGAAGACGGAGGTGTGCGGAGGGGGGTGAGGTGTGGGGGGTGAGGTGTGGGGGTGAGGTGAGGTGATGTGTGGTGGGGGGAGGGAGGTGTGGGAAGACGGAGGTGTGCGGAGGGGGGTGAGGTGTGGGGGGTGAGGTGTGGGGGTGAGGTGAGGTGATGTGTGGTGGGGGGAGGGAGGTGTGGGAAGACGGAGGTGTGCGGAGGGGGGTGAGGTGTGGGGGGTGAGGTGTGGGGGTGAGGTGAGGTGATGTGTGGTGGGGGGAGGGAGGTGTGGGAAGACGGAGGTGTGCGGAGGGGGGTGAGGTGTGGGGGGTGAGGTGTGGGGAGGGGTGAGGTGAGGTGATGTGTGGTGGGGGGGGGGAGGTGTGGGGAGACGGAGGTGTGCGGAGAAGGGTGAGGTGTGGGGGGTGAGGTGTGGGGAGGAGGGTGAGGTGAGTGGGGAGATGTGGGGAGGGGGGTGGTGTGGGGAGGGGGGTGAGGTGTGGGGGGTGAGGTGTGGGGAGGGGGGAGGTGAGGGGGGAGGTGTGGGGAGGGGGGGGAGGTGTGGGGAGGGGGGGAGGTGAGGGGGGAGGTGTGCGAATGGGGTGAGGTGTGTGGAGGAGGGATGCGGGGAGGGGGGTGAAGGGTGGGGAGGGGGGTGAGGCGGGGAGGGGGGTATGAAGGTGGGGGGGGGGAGTGTGGGAAGGTGTGGGAAGGGGGTTGAGGTGTGGGGAGGAAGGTGTCACTGTGATGGATGAAGGTGGCGGGGCCCAGATCAAAGAGAACTGAAGCATTGTCCTGACAGCTCGCATCCCAGACAGGCAGGGAGGGAGGGAGGGAAAGGGGAGGGGGAGGAGGGGAGGAATGGGGGTGTGTGTGTGGGGGGGGGGGGTAGTGCCCCCTTCACCTCTCTGCGAGGTGTGGAACCACTAGCTCGCTGGCTTAGTCGGCCACGTCAGGCCTTCTGTGTGGTGGTGGTGGTGTGTGTGTGTGTGTGTGTGTGTGTGTGTGTGTGTTGTTGTTGTTGTTGTTGTTGTTGTTGATGATGTTATAGAGGTTGGTGATCTTGATGGTGGTGGTGGTGGTAGTAATGGTGTGTGTGTGTGTGTGTGTGTGTGTGTGTGTGTGTTGTTGTTGTTGTTGTTGATGTTGTAGAGGTTGTTGCTCTTGGTAGTGGTGGTGGTATTGTTGTTGTTGTTGTTGTGATGGTAGTAATGTTATTGTTATTGGTGGTGGTGGTGGTATTGTTGTTGTTGTTATTATGTTGTTCTGCATGTTGTTCTCCATCATGGTGGTGTGTTGTTGTGTTGTGGTGGTGGTGTTATCATTACCACCCTCAGCACCAGCAGTAGTAGTAGTAGTAGTAATGGTTGTGGTAATAGTACGCTGTGTGTGTGTGTGTGTGTGTGTGTGTGTGTGTGTACAATCAGTGCAGTCATGTCCAACTTACCAATGTCTTCCCCCAGATCTGCCAGTCCGCCTGGAAACTTCCACAGAGTGTGCTGCACACACACACACACACACACACACACACACACACACACACACACGCACGCACACACACACACACACACACACAAATTCGTATAAACTACACATTCATTTCTATAAAAAAAATCAAATTAAATTAAAAATTAAAAACGTGCACACACAATGCGCTACGACTTGCATAACACAGTCAGTCGATAACTTTCTCAAAATAGTTTCAAACCGAGGGTTCAGCAATGTAAGGGAGGCAATCGTATTTGCGTCATAAAAATCGTATGTGGTTATTTCCCTTTACATTCCTTGGTTCGCCCCTCTCACTCGCTCTCACACATCCGCTCGCACGCACACACACAATATGTATATTTTGTGTGATGATTCGCCAAAGACAGCCACACACAGACTTCTGTCCTGCTGATATCCACCACACCCTGTGAAAAGGTTTTCACAAAACTGTCAATGCATTTCTTTTCACAGCAGCTCAAAGTGAAACGGATCCCTTGGGACATGCAAAGAGATGAGGGTGAGGAGTGGAAAACACAGACATTTTCATCTTTCACTTATTGTGTACACACCTTGAAAACCTCATACCGTTGCCACAGTGTTAAACATTTTCATCTTTCACTTATTGTATACACACCTTGAAAACCTCATACCGTTGCCACAGTGTTAAACATTTTCATCTTTCACTTATTGTGTACACACCTTGAAAACCTCATACCATTGCCACAGTTTTATCTCCATGGGATACATCATTCGTGGAGACCAGAAAATTCTCCAACTGTTTATAGAAATCATTGGTTGAAAGTGTCTTCTGCTTTTCATTTACGTGCTGGTTTCACAACCTTGGAGTTCAAGATAAAAAAAAAAGTTAACTCAGGACCGTGAGAGTCTGTTCAAAAATTGTATGAGAGCATCTAAGAATAAACTGATTTAAAAAAAGATTAAGTGATCATTTCTGAGATCAGCAAATGCTTCTCTTTTTTTTCTCTCTTTTTTTTTCTTTTTTTTTTCTAAAGACCTGGCATATTTGATTTGATTTCATTCATGCTGCAGGGCTGAATTCTATTCTTACCCAACCAGTTGTTTCAACAGTTTGATTTGCTAGCCTGGAGTTGACATTTTATAATGCTTTCTATTGAGACCAACGGTTTCAATCATGTATGTATGTGAATATTAATGGCAATGAATTACATCATTTTGACAGTTCCTATGATGAATGTTCATGTGATTATCAATACTAATGATTTGAAAACATTAATCA
This sequence comes from Babylonia areolata, assembly GCF_041734735.1. NCBI lineage: Eukaryota > Metazoa > Mollusca > Gastropoda > Neogastropoda > Buccinidae > Babylonia > Babylonia areolata. Next base: position 54,733,428 of record NC_134899.1, on the reverse strand, counting down.
ATAATCTTTCTAGGTGCATGAATCTTAATTCAATTGTGTGATGTTAAATTAATTACTTTGTGTGTTTCACTCTTCAAGCTTGCAGCTCAAAGGATAGCTCATTACTGCCTTAAACAGGATAATAGCAGTAGTAGTAGTGGTAGGAGTAGTAGTAGTAGTAGTAAAAGGAGGAGGAGTAATACTACCATTAACATGATTATTATAATTGAGTTCGCTCACGGCGATGCGTACAGCTGCTAATTCTCTACCCAGAAGCTGCGCTGAAGAAGCCGGCCGGATCGCCGACGAAAAGCTACGCAAGTGAGTAGCCTTCTTTGACTGAGAGATCGGTTTAAGTTGGTAGTCATTATTATAATGGTTATTATCATCATCGTTATTATTATTATCATCATCATCACAGATACACACACATAAACACACACACACACACACACACAGGACTGAAGGGCTATATCTCCTCCCAAGACTCGCTGTTCACAGTACCCGTGTGCATCACAACAGCGCACTCGGCTCCACTCAGTTTAACTGGAAAGTAAAGTGTGTTTGTGTTCCATTGCTCGAGCTCCCTGCTGCAATACTGGGGCTTACGTGTGAAAGTACAATTCTTGTTGCTGCTGTTGTTGTTGTTGGTGGTGGTGGTGGCGGTGGTGCTGGTGCTGGTGGTGGCATGGTGTGGTGTTGTGTGTGAGTGTGTGTGTGTCTGTGTGTGTGTGTGTGTGTGTGTCTCTGTGTGTGTGTGTGTGTGTGTGTGTGTGTGTGTGTGTGTGTGTGTGTGTGTGTGTGTGTGTGTGCGCGCACGCACACATGCGTATGTGCTTGCCAGTGTTCACATCTGTCTACATATGTGCCTGCGCAGATAAGTTAGTGAGTGTGCACACAGAATGCTTGTGTTCAATCATGTGTTTGTGTATCTATGTGAGTTCTTACAGGTGTTCAACCATGTGTTTGTGTATCTGTGTATATTCTTACAGGTGTTCAACCATGTGTTTGTGTATCTGTGTATGTTCTTACAGGTGTTCAACCATGTGTTTGTGCATCTGTGTATATTCTTACAGGTGTTCAACCATGTGTTTGTGTATCTGTGTATGTTCTTACAGGTGTTCAACCATGTGTTTGTATATCTATGTATATTCTTACAGGTGTTCAACCATGTGTTTGTGTATCTGTGTATGTTCTTACAGGTGTTCAACCATGTGTTTGTATATCTATGTATATTCTTACAGGTGTTCAACCATGTGTTTGTGTATCTGTGTATGTTCTTACAGGTGTTCAACCATGTGTTTGTATATCTATGTATATTCTTACAGGTGTTCAACCATGTGTTTGTGTATCTGTGTAAGTTCTTACAGGTATTGAACCATGTGTTTGTGTATCTATGTGAGTTGTTACAGGTGTTGAATCATGTGTTTGTAAACAGATCTATGGGCGGTCTTACAGGTCTGTTCTTGTCTTGCACAACCAGAACCTCCTTGGTGTCTTCTCGTATCACAATGCCTGCAACACCACAATCAGGACGATGTCAGTCACACCACAGGACTGAATTCTGCATAGCAACAATGACCACACACATGGCAACAATGACCACACACATGGCAACAATGACCACACACATGGCAACAATGACCACACACATGGCAACAATGACAACACACACGGCAACAATGACCACACACATAGCAACAATGACCACACACACGGCAACAATGACCACACACATGGCAACAATGACCACACACATGGCAACAATGACCACACACACATAGCAACAATGATCACACACACGGCAACAATGACCACACACATGGCAACAATGACCACACACACATAGCAACAATGATCACACACACGGCAACAATGACCACACACATGGCAACAATGACCACACACACATAGCAACAATGACCACACACATGGCAACAATGACCACACACATAGCAACAATGACCACACACATGGCAACAATGACCACACACACATAGCAACAATGATCACACACACGGCAACAATGACCACACACATGGAGATGAAGAGGAAAACGAATGAGACAATCCTAATACGTTAACCTCTAGAACTGAATGAACACTCTCTCTCTGAGTCTCCCTCTCTCTGTCTCTCTTCCAGTATTCCATGGTACATAACCCTTGTCACCTTCTCCACAAGTAAGACATCAACAGTCACCTCCCTTCACCCATTTCACTGTGAATCACACGGAGTCCCCAGCACTGTGGGATGGGAAGTATGGATGATAGGAGAGAAAGCTAACAAGTGGGTGGAACATCTGTCTCCCAAACTCTGTGCTAGGATTTACTTAGTCAGTCAGTCAGTCAGTCAGTTAGTATGGGTGATTGCAAACTAGGTATGTCTACACAGGCTCACACACACACACACACACACACACACACAACACACACACACGTACACACATGCGTGCGCTTGCGCATTCAAGCATGCATACTTATACACCACATACTAGTACACACAGACACACACTTCTTTAGACATAAAAAGAAACACTCACAAACACTCTCCACGTGTAATGATCAATAAAACCACACCACCTGCGGGGAACAGCTGTTGTGAAACGTCCGTCAGAACATATCAAATCTTTTGGAACACTTCATACACAGACCATTCAATTGTGTGACCCTAGACCATTTCCATGACTGACTGCAATGACCATTCACACATCATCCCAGTGTGTGTGTGTGTCAACGTGTGTCTGCATGTTTTACATTTATTTGCTTATTTATCTTTTTTTTTCTTTTGTGTGTGTGTGTGTGTGCGCGCGTGCGCCTAGAGTTGACTTAATCAAGATTTTGCGCCTTTTAAATATCATTATTATTAGTGGTAGTATTTTTATGTATTCATCTTTTATTTTTCTATTTTTCTATTTTATTTTATTTATCTTTTTTTTATATAAATTTTTGTTATTTTTTACTCTTTTTTTTTATTGATTTTTTTTTTTTTTCAAGGCCTGATTAAGCACGTTGGGTCACGCTGCTGGTCAGGAATCTGCTTGGCAGATGTGGTGTAGCGTATATGGATGTGACCGAACGCAGTGACGCCTCCTTGAGCCACTGATACTGATACATCACCACCATCACCACACACCAAAAAACAGTAACAACCCAACAACAACTAAAGAACAATAATCAAAACACCGGTAATGAAACAAACGACGACAGAAATAGTAATGCTGGCAGTGGCAGAGAGAGCATCATTCAGCAAAGATGGACAGAAATGTTCGTTCAGACGGGCGCAATAGCCGAGTGGTTAAAGCATTGGACTGTCAATCTGAGGGTCCCGGGTTCGAATCACGGTGACGGCACCTGGTGGGTAAAGGGTGGAGATTTTTACGATCTCCCAGGTCAACATATGTGCAGACCTGCTAGTGCCTGAACCCCCTTCGTGTGTATACGCAAGCAGAAGATCAAATGCGCACGTTAAAGATCCTGTAATCCATGTCAGCGTTCATTGGGTTATGGAAACAAGAACATACCCAGCATGCACACCCCCGAAAACGGAGTATGGCTGCCTACATGGCGGGGTAAGAACGGTCATACACGTAAAAGCCCACTCGTGTGCATACGAGTGAACGTGGGAGTTGCAGCCCACGAACGCAGAAAAAGAAGCAGAAGAAGAGGAGTTCGTTCACAATCAGGTCACGGACGTTCCGGGGGGAAAGAAAGCCCATGAAACGTGGTGAAGAAGACAGGCCTGGAGCAGGGGTGGACAGACAGACAAACCCACCGCACCACAAAGACAGCAGCACCATGGAAACCCCCACACCCACCCCCCCACCCCCGTCCCACTGACCTGACACGCCCAGCTGGTGGGTGGCAAATTGTGGAGTGCGATCGGCGCGGTCAGCGGGCAGCCAAAGCTTCAGCATGGCCTCAGATCCCTCAGCGTGGTGGAAGCGGAATCCCTGGGCTGCGGCACAAGGGATCAGGTGGCCTCTGTCCAGGGGCATCTTCAGCCACACTGCCGCCACGCCCTCCCTCCTCCACACACACAGGGACTCTGGACAAAAACAAGACAAAATATACATATATATATAGATAGATAGATACATCCATACAAATATTGGGTATGTCAATGAAGAGATCAATCACTGTATTTATGAATGTCATGCTGTGGTACTGCAATGAAAGAGTTGACAGTACATGCACACACACACACACACACACACACACACACACACATGTTATGCTGTGATGCTGCAACGAAAGAGGTGATAGTGTACACACACACACACACACACACACACAACTACAACAAACACACACAGACACATACACACACAAACGTACACACACAAACACACACACACACACACACACACACAATCTCAATAACAACAAACACACACAGACACAGACACACAGACACACACACACACACACACACACACACACACAAACACACACACACACACACACACACACACACCCTCACCTTTCAGCAGTGCAGTGAACTGATCCTGTCCCACACACACAGGCAGCTGAACCAAATCAACGGTCACTCCGCTATGTCGATCAGCCTCACCATGCAGAGGTGCCTCAGAGCTATGCTCTGACTTGAGCGATGATAACGAAATCTGTGGCGATGATTCCAGCACTGATGACGATGGTGAGTCTGAAGGTGACGGTGATTTAGAGCTGGTGGAACAGGTTCTTGCTGCACACTTGTGTTGTGCCATGACGCAGGAAACCGCAGGCGTTCGGCCTAAAATCAGTTTGTGGAGATGCTGCATCTGTAGCAGCCGTGCCAACAAGTGGTGGTGAAGCCAACACATGGTGAAACTGACGGCCTGGCACACCTCCGATCTGTCAACCTCAAGTCAAAAAGCCAGCAATATGTTTATCACCAGTAACTACACTTCCTATCTGTCAACCTCAAGTCAAAAAGCCAGCAATATCTTTATCACCAGTAACTACACCTCCTATCTGTCAACCTCAAGTCAAAAAGCCAGCAATATCTTTATCACCAGTAACTACACCTCCTATCTGTCAACCTCAAGTCAAAAAGCCAGCAATATGTTTATCACCAGTAACTACAGTTCCCACCTGTCTACCTCAAGTCAAAAAGCCAGCAGTATCTTTATCACCAGTAACTACAGCTCCTATCTGTCAACCTCAAGTCAGAAAGCCAGCAATATCTTTATCACCATTAACTACACCTCCTATCTGTCAACCTCAAGTCAAAAAGCCAGCAATATCTTTATCACCAGTAACTACAGCTCCTATCAACCTCAAGTCAGAAAGCCAGCAATATGTTTATCACCAGTAACTACAGTTCCCACCTGTCTACCTCAAGTCAAAAAGCCAGCAGTATCTTTATCACCAGTAATACACCTCCTATCTGTCAACCTCAAGTCAAAAAGCCAGCAA
>NC_134899.1:54600535-54725535 GCF_041734735.1 Babylonia areolata | reverse complement strand
CCACTGTGGATGTGTTTGTGCATTGCTGCGCTGAATTGTATTTCGAAATTAGTGTTGCCAGTGCAATAAAAACCGTGACCAAAAAACAAAACAAAAAACACAAAAAAACACGTTATTTTATTAACTTAAATCTAGTTTGAGAAGACCAGAACACAAAACCAGAAAGTTTGTTTTTCTTTTCTTTCTTTCTTTCTTTTTTTTTTTTTTTAATTGGATCTAGCTGGAACCCATCTTTGCCGAATATGAATTTAGCCGTGTGACGTTCGAGTATCATGATATTCTCACTGTGTTCCGCGGCTGCTGGGCCGCGAGTCTGGCCGCCTTGGCCGCCGGGGCAACTGAAATTATCATGAGCAAACGTAACGATTGCTTTCTTTTGACTGGAGAATTCTTATTCTGGCTGAGAATGTTTTTGTTTTTTTAATTAAAAACAAAACAAAACAAAAAAACAAAAAAACACTGCGCTGCCTGTCTTGATAACTGTTGCGTTTTGCGGTTTTACTGATTTATTATTTGTTGTTGTTGTTGTTGTTCAATGTCAGTCGCAAGTTGTTGTTGTTGTTTTAATTTCAGTGTTGCAAGCAAAACTGGTCTTTGGGGAACCCATGTGGACAAAAAGATACCACGTACAATTATTATACTCGTATCAACCCCCCTGCTGGAAAACCGTGAGCATGGCTGCCTATACATGGCCGGCGGGGTAAAAACGGTCATACACGTACTTCAAGTTTGCCCACTCATGTACATACTAGTGAACGCGCCGTTGCAGCCCACGAACAACTCAGAGAAGAAGGAAAAGAAATTACATTTTATTATACAAATGTCATAGTTTATCATAGTACACTGATAATTAATGTTATTATCATTACGAGTATCATTGGTGGCGGTTGCATCAGTTTTTCAGTTCTGTCAACGACTGAACTGAGGTGATGAGCAGAGTCACCCACATGCCACATCACCCACATGCCGCCACATCACCCACATGCCACATCACCCACATGCCGCCACATCACCCACATGCCGCCACATCACCCACATCACCCACATGCCGCCACATCACCCACATGCCGCCACATCACCCACATGCCGCCACATCACCCACATCCCACATCACCCACATGCCGCCACATCACCCACATGCCGCCACATCATCCACATGCCGCCACATCACCCACATCACCCACATGCCGCCACATCACCCACATTCCACATCACCCACATGCCGCCACATCACCCACATGCCCCACATGCCGCCACATCACCCACATGCCGCCACATCACCCACATGCCGCCACATCACCCACATCACCCACATGCCGCCACATCACCCACATGCCGCCACATCACCCACATGCCACATCACCCACATGCCGCCACATCACCCACATGCCACATCACCCACATGCCGCCGCATCACCCACATGCCGCCACATCACCAACATGCCGCCACATCACCCACATTCCCCCTACCTCAGGTCTGTGAGTGCTGACACAGCCCGCGGTGTGCCCTGGTATGCAGGTCACGGTGACATCTCCAACATCCTCACTCACTCACCCTCCTCCCACCCGGTGTGCCCTGGTATGCAGGTCACGGTGACATCTCCAACATCCTCACTCACTCACCCTCCTCCGACCCGGTGTGCCCTGGTATGCAGGTCACGGTGACATCTCCAACATCCTCACTCACTCACCCTCCTCCGACCCGGTGTGCCCTGGTATGCAGGTCACGGTGACATCTCCAACATCCTCACTCACTCACCCTCCTCCGACCCGGTGTGCCCTGGTATGCAGGTCACGGTGACATCTCCAACATCCTCACTCACTCACCCTCCTCCCACCCCCGTCACCCCTCGTCTTCCACTTATTTACTGCATGCAGGTGTTCAACAACAACAACAACATATATATATATATATATATATATATAGGCAGGGCAACAATTAGACAGCAGCTATATGCGTGTTTGTCGTGAATGGAGCCACTGTGACATCCAGACGCTGAAAACTGCATTGACCATGGTTACAGCTGTCCTGTGCAGACCCTTTTACATAATGTTTATAATACGAGGAAGAGGAAGACCAATAAAAATCAACAACATCAACAAGAATCAATCAATCGATCAATTAATCGATCGATTGTTCGATTCATTGATTGATTACATAATTATTGATAATAATTGTATATAATGGACATATATAGATATTCATAGATGTGTGTGTGTGTGTGTGTGTGCATGTGTGTGTGTGTGTGTGGGTGGGGGGGTGAGTGTGTGGGTGTGTGTGTGTGTGTGTGTGCATGTGTGTGTGTGTGGGTGGGGTGGTGTGTGTGTGTGTGTGTGTGTGTGTGTGTGTGTGTGTGTGTGTGTGTGTGTGTGTGTGTGAAAGAAAAAAGAACGAAAAAAAAAAGAAAGGCGAGAAGAAGAAATCATGATAATGATAATAATAGATAGATAAATAAATACAATAGGAAAATCAAATGCAGAAAAAGAAAAAGAAAGAAAACAAAAACGCTTGGGGTTGCATAGAAAGCTGGGGTAGAGGAGAAAAGAAAGAAAGAGAAGGAAAGCAATCAATTCGGAAGGATAAACACACCATGTTTTCATTGACCACTCGTCCACTAAACTGACCGACTACCTCAGGAGACCGTTTAGTAGAGCCGTAGAAACATATATAACAGGGCTTTGTCTCAGAGTTCACCCTACAGGGATTTTGGTCACTCAAGCGTGTTTCTTAATCCGACAAGAGAGAGAGAGAGAGGGGGGGGGGGGGGGGGGGGGGGGGGGCACGCACGCCGGCACGCACGCCAGCACGCACATACTTTGTAAACAAACTGTTCAAAACTGTTGTGCGAAAAGTGAGTGGCCAGTTCAATTAAATACTGAGTCACAAAGTGGAACATAATCTGAAAGACCAAAACAAAAAAAAAGGGGGGGGGGGGGTTGGGGGGGTACCAAAGAAAAGAAAGAAAAAAGATATGAAAAAACACGAAAGGAACAAAAATAATCGATAAAGAAAAAAAACAACCCCACAAAACAATGGAACTGAGTGAACATCTGCAATGAATAATATTTTAGATGCGTGCGTTTTGTTGTGTTTTAAAAAAATGTTGTTGTTGGGATGTTTGTTTGTTTGTTGTTGTTGTTTTAAGGCGGAAGATGCTGTGATTCAGATGGAAGTGGTGCGACAGTGTTATGATAATCCGAGTAGCTGGCAAAAACTTGGATCTCTTTGCCCGATATAAGAAACAAATAATATTTTCGCTGCTCAGTAAGTATTGTGGTCTGTTACATGTTGCAACACTTTGAAAAACAACCAGTCAGGACAAAGCACAGAGATTTTGTGCACACCTGAAAATTGTCCACAACCAGACTGTTCGTTTGTGTGTTGGGTTGTTGTTTGTGTGTTGGGTTGTTGTTTGTGTGTTGGGTTTTGTTTGGTTGGTTAGTTGTTGTGTTTTGGGTTTTTTATTGTTGTTTTGTTGTTGTTGTTGTTTGTGGTGGGGGTGGGGAGATGGAGGTTTTTTTTCATTTGTTTGTTTGCTTGTATTTTGTTATTGCTTTGTTTTGTTTTTGTCTTGTTTTTGTTACTGTGTCTTTGTCTATCTGTCAGTATGTATGTACATATGTGCGTATGTAAGTTTATATTCATATTTATTTGATCAGTTTGTATATACAGAGGTGTGTGCGTTGTGTGTGTGTGTGTGTGTGTGTGTGTGTGTGTGTGTGTGTGTGTGTGTGTGTGTGTTCGTTCTTTAGTTGAGCGTTTAGCGTCTTTTCACTATCAGTGATATTAGACGTTGAAAAAAAAATTTTTTAAAGGGGGGATCGGGGAAGGGGGAGTTGGGGGGGGGGGAGAGGGGCATGGGGGGAGGAGGGGGGGCAGGGAAGAGGAAAACAGAAAAAAGGTAAACTTGAAAACTACCGTAAAATGCATAACTAACATGCAATTACATTTAACAGTAACAATTCAATAATAATAATGATAGTAATTCTGAAGTGCATTAAAGGAATGTAGAAATAGGGCTTTGAACTAATGCCTGTGAAAGTTCGACCATAAGAACCTCGTCAGAAATAACTTTACAAAAATCATCTGCAGAATTATTATTCTCTTTGAAATACTTGGGCAAGAAGGTACGTAACTACTGACAGTGAAACAAACAATGATACAAGCTGAACTGCTTACTACAGATACATGTAACATTTTTACTATACTTTATCTTCAGCGCATCAAGTTTCATACGGAAGAATATAGAATTTATTAATCTTGTATAGCAAGCTGATGGATTCGGTATCTTTTCTTTAATAATATTCTCAGGGAATAATGTTCCTTTATGTTTTTAAAACTTTAACTTCCATCGGTTATGAAATCGACCCCATGCTGATTTTTCTAACAAAGTGTATGCCTCTTTTATGGAAAAACAGACATGTCGATTTTTCTGAGTCTTGTGCTCCTCTTTTAGCTGCATTATCAGCAGTTTCATTGCCCTTAATGCCCACATGAGAAGGCACCCAACAAAAACTGACATCAGTCCATTTAATTCTTAAACAATGTACCAAATGATTTGCCTCAATAACTAAGTCAGGTCTTGTTTCAAGGCTGAATAATTCTAGAGCATAAAGTACTGATCTGGAATCAACAAAGAATGCAGTTTTCGAGAAAACTTTTTGGTGGCTCACTAAATAGTTCAGAGCTTGTATAATAGCAATTAGCTCAGCTGTGAATATGGAAAGATGTTTTCCAATAAAGTAAGATTTTTCAACTTTAAAGGCAGGAATATAGAAAGCCGCACCAGCATTTTTGTCATCAAGAACAGATCCATCTGTAAATATATGGAGATGATTCTGATATTTTTCTGTTATATGAATTCTGGCAGTACTTGTCGTGATATTGATGTTTTCTTCCTTTTTTGTTTCAGAATAAGTGATATCAAAATCCGCTTTCAACGTTTCCCAAAAAGGAACAGGAGAATGATGTGGTTTTGCAGCTAACTCTTTCATGTTAACATCAGATTCTTTTAACAGATTTGAAATGTAAGTTGCCACTGTTTCTTGTGATGAAATGGCTTTAGCTCTTTTAGGAAAATCAATGTCATATCTTACTGTCAGTTCATCAGCAATGAAATTGTTTGTCATTGAAGTGTATCTCACAGCTAATTTTGCTGTTGCTAACTCACGATGTTCATTTAAGGGAAGAATTCCGGCTGTTTTTTATGTTTCCTGATTGGATGCATGAGAGGGCACTCCGAGGGCAATTTTGATAGCCTTACAGTCTACACTTTGAATCTTTTGTAATAGATATTTAGGTGCACTGAAAAATATTTCTTGTGCATAGGTTATCATGGATCTTATAAGGGCCTTGGCAAGATGAATCAATGTTTTTGTATCCATTCCCCAGGGTAAGCGGCTATCAATGTTTTTGTATCCATTCCCCAGGGTAAGCGGCTTATAATTTTCATAAAATTGATACTTTTCCTTGCCTTTGTTAAGATGTAATCAAACTGAATGTTCCATGTCAGCTTTGAAGTAAGATAAACACCTAAAAACTTCACCACCTGTTTATAATCAATGACGTCACCAAGTAACTTTAAAATAGGTATGCTAGACGGGTTACCACCTGAATTAAACAACATCATACATTTTTTTCAGTCGACAAAGCTAGACCATTTTCAAACATATAGTTACCAATGTTATCAAGATCAGACTGATACAAACGACGTATGTAATTCTGTGCTCTTTGTGGGGTTGACTTTTTTAGATTGTCACCCATCCACATACATATAGCATCAGCATACTGTACTAAAACTACACGATTTGACAATGCCTTAGGTAGATCCTGAATAAGAATATTAAAGAGAATAGGGGCTATAACTGAGTCCTGTAGAATTCCCATGTCAAGTTTATGTGGCAAAGAATAATGTGTTCCCACCCTTGCTTGAATAATTCTATTAGATAAAAATAAAATAAAATAAAAAAGTTTTTTATATACCCATAGAGATTACCAGATATTCCAACTGATTTCAGTTTGAATGACAGACGTTTGTGCCAAACCTGATCGTAGGCTTTTTTTTACGTCAAAAAACGTTGCTAGGACACTTTTTCTGTGAGCAAACTAACGTTTTATTTGAGTTGTAATCTTTACTAGGTGTTCGACCGTTGATCTTCCTTCTCTAAATCCAGCCTGGTTCACTGGAATGATATTGTATTTTTCGCTGTAAGTTATTATTCTAAACAGGACTATTTTTTCCATCAATTTACTGACATGCGAGGTCAAAGCAATAGGCCTGTAGCTATTTTTATTACGTTTAGGTTTTCCTGCTTTTAAAACCCGTACTACTATTGATGTTTTCCATATCTGTGGTACAGTTCCAGATATCCAACATTTCTGATATATTTTGTGTAGGAAAACGATACAATTTTTTAGGATGTGTTTTAGCATCACATTCGATAGTGCATCAATGCCAAATGAACTTTTTTTTTATTGCTAAGGGAAGCTATAGCGGTTTGTAACTCCTCCTATGTAATAGGAGAATTAAACCACAAGTCAGTTTGCGGAATGGGATCACTGTATAAAGTCAACATTCACCTCTTCAGTATAAGAGCCTTCCGCTTGCAATATTTTGATGATGGTAATTGGGGTGAAACACTGTTGACGTAGTCTCTTTCGCCGTTCGTATGGAGAGAGTTAAACATGAAATCCAAACACTGGCCTTGGAAAGAAGACATCACCATCTGGAACCGTGAACTGACTTGACGTTGTTGTTGTTGTCCTCAGTCCCTCATCACTGAATGACGTGAACTGACTTGACGTTGTTGTTGTTGTTGTTGTTGTCCTCAGTCCCTCATCACTGAATGACGTGAACTGACTTGACGTTGTTGTTGTTGTTGTTGTCCTCAGTCCCTCATCACTGAATGACGTGAACTGACTTGATGTTGTTGTTGTTGTTGTCCTCAGTCCCTCATCACTGAATGACGTGAACTGCCTTGACGTTGACGTTGTTGTTGTTGTCCTCAGTCCCTCATCACTGAATGACGTGAACTGACTTGACGTTGTTGTTGTTGTTGTTGTTGTCCTCAGTCCCTCATCACTGAATAACGGCTTGGTGCCAGACCATCGGAGTTAACTTTGACACAACATCCAACCTGTTTTTAACGCCCGTTCAAGAACTTACAACGCAGTAAACACTACAGTAACTTTAACATCTACACATTTTAAAGCAACTTGTAGCAACACTCTACGTTTGATGCTGGCTTGATTCAGAAAAAAAGATCACTTTGACAGAAGAGATGGCCATGCTAACTGGACACAGTCATTGTATAGTACAGCTGGAAACAGGCCACACGTTGAAGAAGCTATTGAGAGGGGGAAATCTGTATTTACACAGCAATGCAAAGCAATGTGGCACAGTGCAGTACATTACAGTTTGTAAGAAAGTGCTCCACTTGTACAACTGTTGTCTGTCCCTTGATGTCTGCAGTTACATCCCATGTTTCTATATAATTTTTTTTTTTCAATTGATGGTTGTTGTTTTTTGTTTTGTTTTTTTAAATAAACAGTAATGGAGATACTTCAGAAACTACCACCCGTCTTCACACATTTTCTGTCAGCTCGTCATGTCCTACAAATTATGAAATCAATAATATTCAGATGTGCGTCCTCTTTACTTTAGATTATTTCATCATGATCATAAGCAGCATTCTCCGTGTTAACCAGCAGCTGGCCTTGACCTTTAACAGAAAAAAAGCAAGCATCGTGTGTGTGTGTGTGTGTGTGTGTGTGTGTGTGTGTGTGTGTGTGTGTGTGTGTGTGTGTGTGTGTGTGTGTGTGTGTGTGTGTGTGTGTGTGTGTGTGTGTGTGTGTGTGTGTGTGTGTGTGTGTGTGATGACCATGGCTGTAGACAGTCTCGCTGGCATAAAGGAGGCTGGTAAGGATCACTGCACAGTAGACCTTCAGCTTGGTGGCAGTGCTGAGTCCTCTCCGCTCCCAGAGGATCCTTTGGCAATTCTGTTGTTGACCTCAGCGTCTATGTTCACTGCGTGGGAGAGCGTGCTGCCCAGGTAGGAGAAGTTGTCGACTGCCTGGAGGCTCTGCCCCTTCACTTTGATGCTCGGCTCCTGGTATGTCTTTCCTTGGGCAGGCTGGTACATAACTTCGGTCTTTTTGGTGCTGATGGTGAGACCGAAATTGTCGCAGGATTCCGAGAAGCAGTCCATTTCACACAGCATCTTCTGCCCTGTGCTGGCATTGAGTGTGCTGTCATCAGCAAACAAGACGTCTCTGATGACAGTCTCTTTCACCTTTGAAACAGCCTGCAGGCGCCTGACGTTGAACAATCTCCCGTCAGTCCTGTGCCTGACGTGGATTTCTTCTTCGCAGTCACGGAAGGCATCCGTCAGCATGGCAGATAATACCATACTGAACAGAGTCGGGGCGAGAACTCAGCCTTGTTTGACGCCGTTTGTCACTGGGAAGGCCTCTGACTCGTCTCCGTCTCAACCATTATGCCGCCGTGAAACTGCCGGACGATTGTGATGAACTTACTGGGGTAGCCAAACTTCTCCATGATCTTCCACAAGCCTTCTCTGCTGACTGTGTCAAAAGCTTTGGTCAGATCGACAAAGGTCAAGAAGAGATCGCTGTGTTGCTCCTGACATTTTTCCTGGAGTTGGCGCATAGCAAAATTCATGTCCGCAGTCCCACGTTCAGCACGGAAGTCGCACTGGATTTCTGTAAGGAGACCTTGTTGCTCAAGATGTTGGAGAAGGCGGTTGAGCAGGACACGGGCCAGAATCATCCCAGCAAGAACTGTATACAATAACAAATGTAAGAAACAGCAATATACAATGGAAAAGGAAATTTGTAGAATGGAAACAAACTGAGAAATCCAATTAATTAACCACAAAACCGTTCATCTGGCGAACGAGATGAACCATGAAATCAATCGACTATTAAAAATAGGAAAGATTCTGAATACTTACAGGTAATTAGCTACTGGACATGTAGATAAACTAACAAAAAATTCATAAGTTAATAATGAAGAGTTAAATATTTTTGTAAGTGAGTTTTTGGATAGTATAGGAATGAACTCTATCAACTTAACGCACGGAAGAATGTGCGAATTTGTAATTTTCTGTTCACATAGGCATGATAATCTTCGTCCTTCAGATTCGAAGATGACCATGGCTTAAAAAATCAGATGGGAGATATGTAGCTGTGGGTCCGGAGGTGACTGGTGTGGCCAATCCAGGCCCTGAAGGCTTGCCCACATGTGAGACACAAGTGAGTTGGTGCTGTCGTGGCAGTGGATGCTGTTCGGGCCTTACCCACAACACGCTTTCGTTGCGCCTCGGTGATGCGCCTGGCTTCAGCTGCACGGGCTCCTGTGGTGATGTTGCTGCGCCAAGCTGGACGGTCCAGAGCAAGCGTCTCCCATGTGTTGATATCGACGCCCAGGTCTTTGAAGGACGCTTTGAGGCAGTCTTTGTAGCGTTTCTTTTGCCCTCTGACAGAGCGCTTGCCCTGACAGTTCTCCGCACAACAGCTGGCTAGGCAGTCGACTGTCTGGCATTCTGACCACATGTCCAGCCCACCTGGCTCGGGCTTTCTGCAGGAGGGTGTAGACGCCGCAGAGGCCAGCTTGTTCCAGGACTTCAGTGTCGGGGACTTTGTCCTGCCACCTGATGTGGAGGAGTCTGCGGAGACAGCGCAGGTGGAAGCGATTAAAATGTTTGGCGTGTCTGCTGTAGACGGCAGTCCAGGTCTCGCTGGTGTAAAGGTACAAACAGCCATACACGTATATATATATGCCCATTCGTGTATGTATATGAACGAAGGTGATCAGATCGGAGACAGCCAGTCTATCTCCGGCAGGGTCAGCAAAGGGGGAGATGGGTAAGTCCTAGGAGGGAGACACAAAACCATCCTCACTCTATCGTTTCTGTTTTGTGTTTTATTAAATCGGAACATGTGGAGAAGAATCGGAAAGAAGTTGATTTTATGCCCCTCTCCTGTGATTTCACTGGGGAGGTCTCTCATTCTGTAGCACCGACCACCTGGCAAGGTGAGTTGAAACCAGTGTTGCGAAACGATAATCCTGCTGGTACGGTTGATCAACAGTCTGCGTACCTTTTTCCACACTGCATGTATGTTTCGATCTCTGCACATATCTCCCGTGCCAATGTTATCTCAGAAGAAGGGTGTCATGCATGGTAGTACTCAGGACTTAAGCTTTCGCAACGAGCAAAAATTTCTTCAGTTCTTGTCAGACCGGATAGCTGCCAGCAGAAACAATGATCAAACCCCCATCAGAAAGAGAACTGACATGTGCTGAGGTGTCACGACTTGCTGTGGAACATTCCGAAAGCCTGAGAAGTGCATTTATTAATCAAAGAAGATGAAAAGAAATTACTGCTTGATTTTGTAAGAAACGAGAAGAAAAGCTCAGGCTGACAGTCAGCAGACAGTATTGGTATCTCCCTTATGAGCATCATCAGTCTCCGTTCTGAGCATCATCAGTCTGCGCTTTGAGCATCATCAGTCTGCGCTTTGAGCATCATCACTCTAGACTGTGAGCTCCAAAACATTTGTACAGGACTTTTAAAGCAATATACTTTCCAACACAAAACACAACTGTTGGACTAAAATCAAATTCTCAGTTTCCATTTCTCGTTTCTTTGACCAACAAACATTGAAGGCGTGCTGTCAGAAGTCAGTGTAAAAGATCATTGAAGGCGTGCTGTCAGAAGTCAGTGTAAAAGATCATTGAAGGCGTGCTGTCAGAAGTCAGTGTAAAAAGATCATTGAAGGCGTGCTGTCAGAAGTGTAAAAGATCATTGAAGGCGTGCTGTCAGAAGTCAGTGAAAAAAGATCATTAAAGGCGTGCTGTCAGAAGTGTAAAAGATCATTGAAGGCGTGCTGTCAGAAGTCAGTGAAAAAAGATCATTGAAGGCGTGCTGTCAGAAGTCAGTGAAAAAAGATCATTGAAGGCGTGCTGTCAGAAGTCAGTGAAAAAAGATCATTGAAGGCGTGCTGTCAGAAGTGAGAGCCATCATGGCGACAGAGGGCAGGCTGTGGGGGATGGTGGTGGTGGTGGCGGTCAGTGTTCTGCTGACCAGTGGAGTGCAAGGCGCCACCTACAGCAACCTGAACACACTGACCACCGATCTCTTCGCTTCATATCAGGTCAACTTACGTCCCTTCGTCGACAACACCTCACCCACCGTGGTCTACATTGGTATCTGGCTGTCTTCCATCCAGGTGAGAGAACAGGTATCTTGGTATCTGGCTGTCTTCCATCCAGGTGAGAGAACAGGTATCATGGTATCTGGCTGTCTTCCATCCAGGTGAGAGAACAGGTATCTTAGTATCTGGCTGTCTTCCATCCAGGTGACAGAACAGGTATCATAGTATCTGGCTGTCTTCCATCCAGGTGAGAGAACAGGTATCATGGTATCTGGCTGTCTTCCATCCAGGTGAGAGAACAGGTATCATGGTATCTGGCTGTCTTCCATCCAGGTGAGAGAACAGGTATCATGGTATCTGGCTGTCTTCCATCCAGGTGAGAGAACAGGTATCATGGTATCCGGCTGTCTTCCATCCAGGTGAAAGAACAGGTATCATGGTATCTGGCTGTCTTCCATCCAGGTGAGAGAACAGGTATCATGGTATCTGGCTGTCTTCCATCCAGGTGAGAGAACAGGTATCATGGTATCTGGCTGTCTTCCATCCAGCTGACAGAACAGGTATCTTAGTATCTGGCTGTCTTCCATCCAGGTGAGAGAACAGGTATCTTGGTATCTGGCTGTCTTCCATCCAGGTGAGAGAACAGGTATCATAGTATCTGGCTGTCTTCCATCCAGCTGACAGAACAGGTATCTTAGTATCTGGCTGTCTTCCATCCAGGTGAGAGAACAGGTATCATGGTATCTGGCTGTCTTCCATCCAGGTGAGAGAACAGGTATCTTAGTATCTGGCTGTCTTCCATCCAGCTGACAGAACAGGTATCTTAGTATCTGGCTGTCTTCCATCCAGGTGACAGAACAGGTATCATGGTATCTGGCTGTCTTCCATCCAGGTGAAAGAACAGGTATCATGGTATCTGGCTGTCTTCCATCCAGCTGACAGAACAGGTATCATGGTATCTGGCTGTCTTCCATCCAGGTGAGAGAACAGGTATCTTGGTATCTGGCTGTCTTCCATCCAGCTGACAGAACAGGTATCTTAGTATCTGGCTGTCTTCCATCCAGGTGAGAGAACAGGTATCATGGTATCTGGCTGTCTTCCATCCAGCTGAAAGAACAGGTATCTTGGTATCTGGCTGTCTTCCATCCAGGTGAGAGAACAGGTATCTTGGTATCTGGCTGTCTTCCATCCAGGCTGACAGAACAGGTATCATGGTATCTGGCTGTCTTCCATCCAGGTGAGAGAACAGGTATCATGGTATCTGGCTGTCTTCCATCCAGCTGACAGAACAGGTATCATGGTATCTGGCTGTCTTCCATCCAGGTGAGAGAACAGGTATCATGGTATCTGGC
The DNA here is from genome assembly GCF_041734735.1 of Babylonia areolata. Classification (NCBI taxonomy): domain Eukaryota; kingdom Metazoa; phylum Mollusca; class Gastropoda; order Neogastropoda; family Buccinidae; genus Babylonia; species Babylonia areolata. Next base: position 54,713,007 of record NC_134899.1, on the reverse strand, counting down.
TGTCTTCCATCCAGGTGAGAGAACAGGTATCATGGTATCTGGCTGTCTTCCATCCAGGTGAGAGAACAGGTATCATGGTATCTGGCTGTCTTCCATCCAGCTGACAGAACAGGTATCTTGGTATCTGGCTGTCTTCCATCCAGGTGAGAGAACAGGTATCATGGTATCTGGCTGTCTTCCATCCAGCTGAGAGAACAGGTATCATGGTATCTGGCTGTCTTCCATCCAGGTGAGAGAACAGGTATCTTGGTACCTGGCTGTCTTCCATCCAGCTGACAGAACAGGTATCATTTGACGTACATGATTCATCATAATTATGTCCCATTTGACATTTATGATTCACCATGATTATGTCCCATTTGACATACATGATTCACCATAATTATGTCACAGTTTTCATACATGATTCACCATAATTATGTCACATTTGACATTAATGATTCACCATAATCATGTCCTACTTGACATACATTATGTCATCTGAAGTTTCTGAAACCGTTCGCATAGCGATACAGCTGAGCGATGTTTGCTGTGAGCTTTAGTCTCAGTTTATGAAGGGGGCGTCACTGCTGAGTCAGGCCTTGAGCAAGTCAGGCTTTGAGCGTCACTGCTGAGTCAGGCCTTGAGCGCTTGCATATGGATATTTGTGTGCAAATCAGAGTGGATTTCTTCACCAGAATTCTGCCAGATGACAACACTTGTTTCCATGGGTAATTCCTCAGTGCGCCAAATGCGTGCTGCACACGGGACCTCGGTTCATCGTCTCATCCGAATGACTACACGCTCGGTTTGATTATTCAGTCAACTTGGGGAGAAAGGGGGAGAGCAGGATTCGAACCCAGACTCTTGTGGACTCTGTGTATCTGCAGCTGAGCATGTTGGCCATTCTGCCAACATCCTGCTTTGTGTGTGCTGTGACCTTCAGGACCTGAACGAGATAGACCAGTCCCTCACCTTTACCGCCAGTCTCCACATGGACTGGACAGACCAACGCCTGGTCTGGGAAAAGGCCACCTACAATGGCACCGAGTACTTTGCCTACCCGCAAAAGTATGTCTGGGTACCCGACATCACCATCTCCAACACAGTGGAAAACATGAATGAACTGGGTTACGAACGTCAATATTTATAGTAAGTCCTGACCTCAGTATTATAGTGAGTGCTGACGTCAGTGTTATAGTGAGTCCTGACCTCAGTATTATAGTGAGTCCTGACCTCAGTATTATAGTGAATCCTGACCTCAGTATTATAGTGAGTCCTGACCTCAGTATTATAGTGAGTCATGACCTCAGTATTATAGTGAGTCCTGACCTCAGTATTATAGTGAGTCCTGACCTCAGTATTATAGTGAGTGCTGACCTCAGTATTATAGTGAGTCATGACCTCAGTATTATAGTGAGTCCTGACCTCAGTATTATAGTGAGTGCTGACCTCAGTATTATAGTGAGTCCTGACCTCAGTATTCATAGTGAGTCCTCACCTCAGTATTGAGTCCTGACCTCAGTATTATAGTGAGTCCTGACCTCAGTATTATAGTGAGTCCTGACCTCAGTATTGAGTCCTGACCTCAGTATTATAGTGAGTCCTGACCTCAGTATTATAGTGAGTGCTGACCTCAGTATTATAGTGAGTCCTGACCTCAGTATTATAGTGAGTCCTGACCTCAGTATTATAGTGAGTCCTGACCTCAGTATTATAGTGAGTCCTGACCTCAGTATTATAGTGAGTCCTGACCTCAGTATTATAGTGAGTCATGACCTCAGTATTTATAGTGAGTCCTCACCTCAGTATTATAGTGAGTCCTCACCTCAGTATTTATAGTGAGTCCTCACCTCAGTATTATAGTGAGTCCTCACCTCAGTATTATAGTGAGTCCTCACCTCAGTATTATAGTGAGTCCTCACCTCAGTATTATAGTGAGTGCTCACCTCAGTATTCATAGTGAGTGCTGACCTCAGTATTATAGTGAGTCCTGACCTCAGTATTCATAGTGAGTGCTGACCTCAGTATTATAGTGAGTCCTGACCTCAGTATTTATAGTGAGTCCTGACCTCAGTATTATAGTGAGTCCTGACCTCAGTATTATAGTGAGTCCTGACCTCAGTATTCATAGTGAGTGCTGACCTCAGTATTATAGTGAGTCCTGACCTCAGTATTATAGTGAGTGCTGACCTCAGTATTATAGTGAATCCTGACCTCAGTATTATAGTGAGTGCTGACCTCAGTATTATAGTGAGTCCTGACCTCAGTATTATAGTGAATCCTGACCTCAGTATTATAGTGAGTCATGACCTCAGTATTATAGTGAGTCATGACCTCAGTATTATAGTGAGTCATGACTTCAGTATTATAGTGAGTGCTGACCTCAGTATTGAGTCCTGACCTCAGTATTATAGTGAGTCCTGACCTCAGTATTATAGTGAGTCCTGACCTCAGTATTATAGTGAGTCATGACCTCAGTATTATAGTGAGTCATGACCTCAGTATTATAGTGAGTCATGACTTCAGTATTATAGTGAGTCCTGACCTCAGTATTTATAGTGAGTCCTGACCTCAGTATTATAGTGAGTCCTCACCTCAGTATTATAGTGAGTGCTGACCTCAGTATTGAGTCCTGACCTCAGTATTATAGTGAGTGCTGACCTCAGTATTATAGTGAATCCTGACCTCAGTATTATAGTGAGTCATGACCTCAGTATTATAGTGAGTCATGACCTCAGTATTATAGTGAGTCATGACCTCAGTATTCATAGTGAGTCCTGACCTCAGTATTCATAGTGAGTCATGACCTCAGTATTATAGTGAGTCATGACCTCAGTATTATAGTGAGTCCTGACCTCAGTATTATAGTGAGTCCTGACCTCAGTATTCATAGTGAGTCCTGACCTCAGTATTATAGTGAGTGCTGACCTCAGTATTCATAGTGAGTCCTGACCTCAGTATTATAGTGAGTCCTGACCTCAGTATTCAGTCCTGACCTCAGTATTCATAGTGAGTCCTGACCTCAGTATTATAGTGAGTGCTGACCTCAGTATTATAGTGAGTGCTGACCTCAGTATTATAGTGAGTCCTGACCTCAGTATTATAGTGAGTGCTGACCTCAGTGATTCCAGTTTGACTAGTAATTCCTTTGTGATCAGTAATTCCGTAGTCGTTTCCAGTGTGACCAGTAATTCCTTTGTCGTTTCCAGTGTGACCAGTAATTCCTTTGTCGTTTCCAGTGTGACCAGTAATTCCAGTGTGACCAGTAATTCCGTTGTCGTTTCCAGTGTGACCAGTAATTCCGTTGTCGTTTCCAGTGTGGCCAGTAATTCCAGTGTGACCAGTAATTCCGTTGTCGTATCCACTGTGACCAGTAATTCCGTTGTCGTTTCCAGTGTGACCAGTAATTCCAGTGTGACCAGTAATTCCGTTGTCGTTTCCAGTGTGACCAGTGATTCCGTTGTCGTTTCCAATGTGGCCAGTAATACCGTTGTCGTTTCCAGTGTGACCAGTAATTTCAGTGTGACCAGTAATTCCGTTGTCGTTTCCAGTGTGGCCAGTAATTCCAGTGTGACCAGTAATTCCGTTGTCGTATCCAGTGTGACCAGTGATTCCGTTGTCGTTTCCAATGTGGCCAGTAATACCGTTGTCGTTTCCAGTGTGGCCAGTAATGCCGTTGTCGTTTCCAGTGTGACCAGTAATTTCAGTGTGACCAGTAATTCCGTTGTCGTTTCCAGTGTGACCAGTAATTCCAGTGTGACCCGTAATTCCGTTGTCGTTTCCAGTGTGACCAGTAATTCCGTTGTCGTTTCCAGTGTGACCAGCACTGGACTGGTCACCTGGTTTCCCGGGGGCGTGTACAGCATCTCCTGCGACATCGACGTCACCTACTACCCGTTCGACACCCAGGTGTGCACCGCCATCTTCACCACCTATGTGTCCAAGCACTTCGAGATAGACCTGCTGGCAGACCCCACCTACTCCACTCACCTGGACAACTACAGCCCCTCCGGCACCTGGGACCTTGTCTCCTTCGTAACCACCGCGCAGGACGACAGCGAGTAAGTGGCTTGCCTCCCTTCCTGCACACCTTGTGGCCGCATATGTGCGTCTTCTCCTTGTCCACAGACATGGAGGAAAGGATGTGCGTCTTCTCCTTGTCCATAGACATGGTGGGAAGGATGTGCGTCTTCTCCTTGTCCATAGATGTGGAGGAAAAGATGTGTGTCTTCTCCTTGTCCATAGATGTGGAGGAAAAGATGTGCGTCTTCTCCTTGTCCATAGACATGGAGGGAAGGATGTGCGTCTTCTCCTTGTCCACAGGTATGAAAGGAAAAGATGTGCGTCTTCTCATTGTCCATAGACGTGGAGGAAAGGTTGTGCGTCTTATCCTTGTCCATAGACATGGAGGAAAGGTTGTGCGTCTTTTTGTCCATAGATGTGGAGCGAAGAATCAGAATAACTTTATTATCTCGGTAAGAGAAATAAAGCGTGGTGACGTATGTGCTTCACACAGCTTACAAGCAGAACAGTAACATTTGGCATAAAACATTATTATAACAAATCACACACGTAAGAGTCATAGCAAAGCAAGGCCAATAAAAAAAATGTCACATTTAAAGCACACACAAACACACACAAACACACACACACACACACACACACACACACACACACACGTAGGCCTGCACCCATACACGCATACGGAAGAATATGCATCTCTTGCTGTTAAGGATAGATGTAAGAAGGATATGCATTTCTAGGACACAATTCTCCTCTGACTCACAGACATGGATGGAAGGACACACATCTCCGTTCTTCACCTCCTGATGTGGACGTGGATCTCTCGTCATCCAGAGAGGTGACGGGAATGACACCTCTCGCCTCTTTTGTGGTGCAGTGGATAGTGCCATGCACCAATTTTGATGTCGTTCATAGCTGATGATGATGATGATAATGACAATAATAATGATAATAATGATGTTGATGACAATAATAATAATAATAATAACTTAATCTATTATGCGCCTTCCATGTAAACGATGCTTAACGTGGCTGTACTGACTGATAAAACCTGCAAGAGAGAGAGAGAAAAAAAAAGTACGATTTACGCTGCATCTCTTCTCACGCTCTTCTGTCGTCATCAGCGACAAATCCAGGATCGGTTTCCAAATGACCCTCAAGCGGAAGTCGACGTATTACGTCATCTCCATCATTCTGCCCGTGCTGTTCCTGTCGCTGACAGCCACACTGGTGTTCGCTCTGCCGGCTGACAGCGGTGAGAAGATGGGAACGTCCATCACCGTGCTGCTGGCCTTCGCTGTCTACCTGACCATTCTGTCTGACCAGATGCCAAAGACCTCCAACAGTGTGAGTGTATTGTATTGTATTGTATTGTATTGTATTTTCTGTCTGACCAGATGCCAAAGACCTCCAACAGTGTGAGTGTATTGTATTGTATTGTATTGTATTTTCTGTCTGACCAGATGCCAAAGACCTCCAACAGTGTGAGTGTATTGTATTGTATTGTATTGTATTGTATTGTATTGTATTTTCTGTCTGACCAGATGCCAAAGACCTCCAACAGTGTGAGTGTATTGTATTGTATTGTATTGTATTTGCTGTCTGACCAGATGCCCAAGACCTCCAACAGTGTGAGTGTATTGTATTGTATTGTATTGTATTGTATTGTATTTGCTGTCTGACCAGGTGCCCAAGACCTCCAACAGTGTGAGTGTATTGTATTGTATTGTATTTGCTGTCTGACCAGATACCCAAGACCTCCAACAATGTGAGTGTATTGTATTGTATTGTATTGTATTTGCTGTCTGACCAGGTGCCCAAGACCTCCAACAGTGTGAGTGTTTTGTATTGTATTGTATTGTATTGTATTGTATTGATTTGCTGTCTGACCAGGTGCCCAAGACCTCCAACGGTGTGAGTGTTTTGTATTGTATTGTATTGTATTGTATTGTATCGATTTGCTGTCTGACCAGGTGCCCAAGACCTCCAACGGTGTGAGTGTATTGTATTGTATTGTATTTGCTGTCTGACCAGGTGCCCAATACCTCCAACGGTGTGAGTGTTTTGTATTGTATTGTATTGTATTGTATTGTATTTGCTGTCTGACCAGGTGCCCAAGACCTGTCACTTCATTCCCTTGCTCACCCCCAATTATTGGTGTGTGTTTGTTTGTGTGTTGTTTTTTTCTTGGTCACCATTGAGAATAAACTTTGTGGTGGATTAGAGACAGCAAACCTGAGAACTGAAGTAAGAATAAAACAGAAAAAAAAACGATTTTGTTGACGATGTTGATACTGCCTGACAGGTGTCCATCCTGTCAGTGTACCTGAACGTGTTGCTGGGGCAGACGGCCCTGGGCGTGATGCTGTCAGTGTGGGTCCTCAACCTGCACTTCAGGGACGACGACAAGAATCCCCCTGGGCCTCACACACGGTCCACCGCTCTCCTCTTGCAGCGTCTGATGTGCAAGGTGCCCTGGACGCACCAGGTGAGATGCTGACAGGTGTGGATTGAAACACCACAGTCAGTTGTTCAGTACTGACAGGTGTGAATTGAAACACCACAGTCAGTTGTTCAGTACTGACAGGTGTGAATTGAAACACCACAGTCAGTTGTTCAATACTGAGAGGTGTGAATTGAAGCACCACAGTCAGTTGTTCAAAACTGAGAGGTGTGAATTGAAACACCACAGTCAGTTGTTCAGTACTGACAGGTGTGAATTGAAACACCACAGTCAGTTGTTCAGTACTGACAGGTGTGAATTGAAGCACCACAGTCAGTTGTTCAATACTGAGAGGTGTGAAATAGAGCACTACAGCCAATAAGTTATTCAATACTGGGAGATGTGAAAGCACCACAGATAACCACTTGTTCAAATGTCCACTTGTTAGAAATAAAACAATTGAAACAAGAGAGGCAAGGCCTTCAAGACTCACTTGTGATAAATTAAGTCCCCTAGCATTAATTACAGAGTAATTTCCCTTTTTTACCATCTGCACCAAAACGTTTGCAAAATATTAAAAAATTCCATGCTTAGCAAAAGAAGTTCCTATTTGAACAAAAAATGATAATAATGACTCCTCTTGTTGTTGTGTCAGAATAAGAGGTCAAAGCGCCAAGTTTAGAGAATACAAAAAAAAAAATAAATATAACAGTAAATCCAGTTTGCATATAATTTGGCTTCTTTTTATTTTTTTGTGCCCAACCCAGAGGTGCAATATTGTTTTAAACAAGATGACTGGAAAGAACTGAATTTTTCCTATTTTTATGCCAAATTTGGTGTCAACTGACAAAGTATTTGCAGAGAAAATGTCAATGTTAAAGTTTACCACGGACACACAGACACGGACACACACACACACACACACACAACCGACGTCACTTTGTTTACACAAGTGAGTCAAAAAGTGAAAACACTACTCTCCTAACAGCATTTTCTGAGCATGAACTCCTCCATAAATTTTCAGACATCGTCACTGACAAAACAGGTATTGGTGAGAAGCTTAACCCCATGGTTACTCCACCTGTCACAGAACGCGACTGCACTGGTCCTGTATTTGCATTCTTTCCAGCCTGTCTTCTTGTTTTTTGTTGTTATATTATTTTATCATTATTTTTATAATCATCATCATCGAGTCATCATCACATCATCGTCATCATGATCATCAAACGCTGGCTGACTCATCAAACCAACATGTGCAGGTAACGCCAGCTCCCCCTGCCTTCTCTACCAAAGGCTCTGAGCCCACCAGCCTTTCTGCCAAACCCCCAGCTTACCAGGCCGACGATCCAGACACTGAGAGCACTCAGCTGCCCATGAAGTCCACCTCCCGCCTCGCCACACCCACCACTGTCAGATCCACACTGTCGGACGACACGGCCCTGTCAGCCAAAGACAAGATGGCGTGGAAGGAGGTGGCCGTCACTTTCGATCGGTTCCTCTTTTATTCCTTCACCATCTTCCTGTCCGTATCCTCCTTCCTCGCCATCACTGTCCTGGCTGTGGGCAATTAGTCTGCTGCTGCTTGAGTCAGTCAGTGCGGACATCACTGATTGCCCTCTGTTCTGTTGGACGTCAGTCTGTTCTTCCTCCTCAGTACAGACATCACTGACTGCCCTCTGTTCTGTTGCACGTCAGTCTGTTCTTCCTCCTCAGTACAGACATCACTGACTGTCCTCTGTTGGACGTCAGTCTGTTCTTTCTCCTCTGTACAGACATCACTGACTGTCCTCTGTTGGACGTCAGTCTGTTCTTCCTCCTCAGTACAGACATCACTGACTGTTATGTTGGACGTCAGTCTGTTCTTTCTCCTCTGTACAGACATCACTGACTGTCCTCTGTTGGACGTCAGTCTGTTCTTCCTCCTCAGTACAGACATCACTGATTGCCCTCTGTTCTGTTGGACGTCAGTCTGTTCTTCCTCCTCAGTACAGACATCACTGACTGTCCTCTGTTGGACGTCAGTCTGTTCTTCCTCCTCAGTACAGACATCACTGACTGTTATGTTGGACGTCAGTCTGTTCTTTCTCCTCTGTACAGACATCACTGACTGTTATGTTGGACGTCAGTCTGTTCTTCCTCCTCAGTACAGACATCACTGACTGTCCTCTGTTCTGTTGGACGTCAGTCTGTTCTTCCTCCTCAGTACAGACATCACTGACTGCCCTCTGTTGGACGTCAGTCTGTTCTTCCTCCTCAGTACAGACATCACTGACTGCCCTCTGTTCTGTTGGACGTCAGTCTTCTTCCTCCTCAGTACAGACATCACTGACTGTCCTCTGTTGTACGTCAGTCTGTTCTTCCTCCTCAGTACAGACATCACTGACTGCCCTCTGTTCTGTTGTACGTCAGTCTGTTCTTCCTCCTCAGTACAGACATCACTGACTGTCCTCTGTTCTGTTGGACGTCAGTCTGTTCTTCCTCCTCAGTACAGACATCACTGACTGCCCTCTGTTGTACGTCAGTCTGTTCTTCCTCCTCAGTACAGACATCACTGACTGCCCTCTGTTGGACGTCAGTCTGTTCTTCCTCCTCAGTACAGACATCACTGACTGCCCTCTGTTGGACGTCAGTCTGTTCTTCCTCCTCAGTACAGACATCACTGACTGCCCTCTGTTCTGTTGGACGTCAGTCTGTTCTTCCTCCTCAGTACAGACATCACTGACTGCCCTCTGTTGGACGTCAGTCTGTTCTTCCTCCTCAGTACAGACATCACTGACTGCCCTCTGTTCTGTTGGACGTCAGTCTGTTCTTCCTCCTCAGTACAGACATGACTGTCTCACTCCTCCTCCTTTTGCCCCTCTTCCCTTTCGGTCTTCCGTTCGTTGTTTTCTTCGTCATCATGTTGTCTGTATCTCCTTCCTCTTCCTTCTCCCTTGTTTCTGCAGGTGTCATGGGGACATGTTAGTGTGTCATTTCTGGAGGTGTCATGATGACATGTTAGTGTGTCATTTCTGGAGGTGTCATGATGACATGTTAGTGTGTCATTTCTGGAGGTGTCATGATGACATGTTAGTGTGTCATTTCTGGAGGTGTCATGACATGTTAGTGTGTCATTTCTGGAGGTGTCATGATGACATGTTAGTGTGTCATTTCTGGAGGTGTCATGATGACATGTTAGTGTGTCATTTCTGGAGGTGTCATGATGACATGTTAGTGTGTCATTTCTGGAGGTGTCATGATGACATGTTAGTGTGTCATTTCTGCAGGTGTCATGACATGTTAGTGTCATTTCTGCAGGTGTCATGAAGACATGTTAGTGTCATTTCTGCAGGTGTCATGATAACATGTTAGTGTGTCATTTCTGCAGGTGTCATGAAGACATGTTAGTGTCCTTTCTGGAGATGTCATGAGGACATGTTAGTGTCATTTCTGGAGGTGTCATGAGGACATGTTAGTGTCAGTTCTGCAGGTGTCATGAGGACATGTTAGCATGTTATTTCTGCAGGTGTCATGGGGACATGTTAGTGTGTCATTTCTGCAGGTGTCATGAGGACGTGTTAGTGTGTTATTTCTGGAGATGTCATGAGGACATGTTAGTGTGTTATTTCTGCAGGTGTCATGGGGACATGTTAGTGTGTTATTTCTCGAGATGTCATGAGGACATGTTAGTGTGTTATTTCTGCAGGTGTCATGGGGACATGTTAGTGTGTCATTTCTGCAGGAGTCATAAGGACATGTTAGTGTGTCATTTCTGCAGGTGTCATGGGGACATGTTAGTGTGTTATTTCTCGAGATGTCATGAGGACATGTTAGTGTGTTATTTCTGCAGGTGTCATTGGGACATGTTAGCATGTTATTTCTGCAGGTGTCATGGGGACATGTTAGTGTGTCATTTCTGCAGGAGTCATAAGGACATGTTAGTGTGTCATTTCTGCAGGTGTCATGAGGACATGTTAGTGTGTTATTTCTGGAGATGTCATGAGGACATGTTAGTGTGTTATTTCTGCAGGTGTCATGGGGACACGTTAGTGTGTTATTTCTCGAGATGTCATGAGGACATGTTAGTGTGTTATTTCTGCAGGTGTCATGGGGACATGTTAGTGTGTCATTTCTGCAGGTGTCATGACATGTTAGTGTCATTTCTGCAGGTGTCATGAAGACATGTTAGTGTCATTTCTGCAGGTGTCATGATAACATGTTAGTGTGTCATTTCTGCAGGTGTCATGAAGACATGTTAGTGTCCTTTCTGGAGATGTCATGAGGACATGTTAGTGTCATTTCTGGAGGTGTCATGAGGACATGTTAGTGTCAGTTCTGCAGGTGTCATGAGGACATGTTAGCATGTTATTTCTGCAGGTGTCATGGGGACATGTTAGTGTGTCATTTCTGCAGGTGTCATGAGGACGTGTTAGTGTGTTATTTCTGGAGATGTCATGAGGACATGTTAGTGTGTTATTTCTGCAGGTGTCATGGGGACATGTTAGTGTGTTATTTCTCGAGATGTCATGAGGACATGTTAGTGTGTTATTTCTGCAGGTGTCATTGGGACATGTTAGCATGTTATTTCTGCAGGTGTCATGGGGACATGTTAGTGTGTCATTTCTGCAGGAGTCATAAGGACATGTTAGTGTGTCATTTCTGCAGGTGTCATGAGGACATGTTAGTGTGTTATTTCTGCAGGTGTCATGGGGACACGTTAGTGTGTTATTTCTGGAGATGTCATGAGGACATGTTAGTGTGTTATTTCTGTAGGTGTCATTAGGACTGTTAGTGTGTTATTTCTCGAGATGTCATGAGGATATGTTAGTGTCATTTCTGCAGGTGTCATGAGGACATGTTAGTGTGTTATTTCTCGAGATGTCATGAGGATATGTTAGTGTCATTTCTGCAGGTGTCATGAGGACATGTTAGTGTGTTATTTCTTGAGATGTCATGAGGATATGTTAGTGTCATTTCTGCAGGTGTCATGAGGACATGTTAGTGTGTTATTTCTCAAGATGTCATGAGGATATGTTAGTGTCATTTCTGCAGGTGTCATTAGGACTGTTCGTGTGTCATTTCTGGAGGTTTCATGAGAACATGTTAGTGTGTCATTTCTGCAGGTGTCATTAGGACTGTTAGTGTGTCATTTCTGCAGGTGTCATTAGGACATGTTTGTGTGTCATTTCTGCAGGTGTCATTAGGACTGTTAGTGTGTCATTTCTGGAGGTGTCATTAGGACTGTTAGTGTGTCATTTCTGGAGGTGTCATTAGGACTGTTAGTGTGTCATTTCTGCAGGTGTCCTGAGGACATGTTAGTGTCATTTCTGCAGGTGTCCTGAGGACATGTTAGTGTGTCATTTCTGCAGGTGTCCTGAGGACATGTTAATGTCATTTCTGCAGGTGTCCTGAGGACATGTTAGTGTGTCATTTCTGCAGGTGTCCTGAGGACATGTTAGTGTGTCATTTCTCAAAGATTTTTTCACTCTCCTTTTCCTCTCCCTGGTTTCCTTGGTATTTGTTGTTGTTGTTGTTGTTGTTGTTGTTGTTGTTTTCCCCCTTCTTTTTCAATTGTTCTTGAAGATACACTATTTCTGTACATCAGTCGTGTTTGGTTGGTGCACTGAAGATGTATGTCTGTGTGTCTGTGTGTGCTGTGTATCTAGACAATGTGGTAACACAAGATGTTTCAACATTCTTGTCAAACCCTACAGTGCCAAACGGTTTATGAAGGAATTTATGAATTATGACACAGCAACTGTCAGGATCAAATCAAAGACACACAAAATGTCATCACCAATGACTAGCCTGGGAAGATAAACGTCAGAATGAGCCACATCCTTTAAATACTGTTTGCCCAATATTGGTTGACGAGTCTTGATTGAGAACAGTCAGTATCATGAATCACATTAGTACATTTGTCATAAGTCACTTGCTGGTGATGCATAAATCTGAATGAAATGATGATTCAGTTCAAATCATTACAATCACTGAAAGACATTTGGGCTTGCAGGGCTGAAGGCTTCCTTCACTAAGGAAAGCTAAAACGGAGGAGACAATTGAATTTTGCATCAAAGTAAAGCCTTGAATAAAGGCAAAAGGTTTTACTTTTAGAAAAGATGAGTGTATAATTTTCCATCAAAACAAAACCTCAAAGGCGTAACGTATTATAATCAGAAAAGCTGAGGAGATAGTTTTCCATCAAAACCTCAAAGTTATAAGGTGTTACATAGTTTTCCATCAAAACCTCAAAGGCGTAAGGTGTTACATAGTTTTCCATCAAAACCTCAAAGTTATAAGGTGTTACATAGTTTTCCATCAAAACCTCAAAATTATAAGGTGTTACATAGTTTTCCATCAAAACCTCAAAGGCGTAAGGTGTTACATAGTTTCCATCATAGCCTCAAAGGCATAAGGTGTTACATAGTTTCCATCATAGCCTCAAAGGCATAAGATGTTACATAGTTTTCCATCAAAACCTCAAAGGCATAAGGTGTTACATAGTTTTCTATCAAGGCCTCAAAGGCATAAGATGTTGCATAGTTTCCATCAAGGCCTCAAAGGCATAAGATGTTGTATAGTTTCCATCAAGGCCTCAAAGGCATAAGGTGTTACATAGTTTCCATCAAGGCCTCAAAGGCATAAGGTGTTACATAGTTTTCCATCAAAACCTCAAAGTTATAAGGTGTTACATAGTTTTCCATCAAAACCTCAAAGGTATAAGGTGTTACATAGTTTTCCATCAAAACCTCAAAGTTATAAGGTGTTACATAGTTTTCCATCAAAACCTCAAAGGTATAAGGTGTTACATAGTTTTCCATCAAAACCTCAAAGACGTAAGGTGTTACACAGTTTTCCATCAAAACCTCAAAGGTATAAGGTGTTACATAGTTTTCCATCAAAGCCTCAAAGTTATAAGGTGTCACATAGTTTTCCATCATAGCCTCAAAGGCATAAGGTGTTACATAGTTTCCATCAAAACCTCAAAGGCATAAGGTGTTACATAGTTTTCCATCATAGCCTCAAAGGCATAAGGTGTTACATAGTTTTCCATCAAAGCCTCAAAGGCATAAGGTGTTACATAGTTTTCCATCAAAGCCTCAAAGGCATAAGGTGTTACATAGTTTTCCATCAAAGCCTCAAAGGTATAAGGTGTTACATAGTTTTCCATCAAAGCCTCAAAGGCATAAGGTGTTACATAGTTTTCCATCAAAGCCTCAAAGTTATAAGGTGTTACATAGTTTTCCATCATAGCCTCAAAGGCATAAGATGTTGCATAGTTTCCATCAAAGCCTCAAAGGCATGAGATGTTACATAGTTTTCCATCAAAGCCTCAAAGAGGTATTGCAAAGTTTTCTATCAAAGCCTCAAAGGCATAAGATGTTGCATAGTTTTCCATCAAGGCTGTGTGTGTGTGTGTGTGTTAGTGCACACATGCTTGTGTAGTGTGTGTGTGTGTGTGTGTGTGTGTGTGTGTTAGTGCACACATGCTTGTGATGTGTGTGTGCATTAGTGCGCACATGTTTGTGTAATGTGTGTCAGTGTGTGTTAGTGCACACATGTTTGTGTTGTGTTTGTGTGCTCAGACTCAAGTTCTTATTCTTCCAGCTCAGTTTTTCGTCATGCAATGGGAGAGTTGTACACACAAGTTGTCTTACATCCGCCATCAACGACAAAGGACATGCAAAGCACGTGAAAAATCACTGTGATACTGGAGATACTGCTTTGTTTCTGAGTGAGTGACGAAGTGACAGACTGAATGAGAGAAACAGATGTTCAGAGAAAGAGAAAGAGAGAGAGAAATCCTCACAGATACACACATGCACACACACACACACACACACACACTTGCGCACACATACACATGAGCACATACACACACAACGCAAATTAAGTCAACATTATCAAACACACAACGTATGACTGATACCACACACCCTCTGTATTTTTGAAATGTCAGTCAAAGATGACAAAAAGACTGTATTTAATAGAAATAATACCTTTAATTATGTATATATACAGTATTCCACACAAGGTCACACGTGATGACTTAGGCTGAGAGCACAAACCTGGCACCAACAAAACACTGTGTGCTGTTCACTGAAGGCAGGAAACCACCACTGACACTTCACTGGGAAAGTTAACCCCTTCACTGCTAGTACGTTTTGCTATGGCCTATGCTGAGAAAATTTTCAGAAAAACAAGAAAAACATGCCAATGATTTTAATTTGCTTATATTTCAAAAAGCACTGAAGTGCATAAAAGTATATATCAAATGAAAGGAAAATGAACCAAGATTTTGTTTTTGATACTCACATGTTCAAATAATGAGTCAATCTGACAGAAAAATTCCATCAAATGCATTAATAAAAACAATTGGGACTGTCATTCCACCATGTAGGTGCTACAATATCAACCAGGTTATCAACCTGTCTTTCTTGTGACTGTTGTGATCAACCACACACACTGTCAAGGCTGAGCAACAGTGTCCAGGTGCATAAGACTCCAACACAGTCCACACAAAGAATGAAAAGGGTGTACTCACCCAGGATCTACCGCCAGTAAAAACGCTGTGTGGGGTACTTGCAGAAACATTCTTCAAGACACAGTGCTGGTTTGCTGGGGCAGTCTGGGCAGTAGAACCCCACACCCTTTCTTTGTCCTTTCTTCCAGCAGACTCTGCACCTCCTTTGTGGCCAGGCCTTCTGTGGGGTAGGTGGGATGAAGTGTCGTCCACACAAGACAAACAGCGTGGTCATCTTTAGCAGTGTCTTGGTCACCAAAAATCATGGCACTAATTACATCCTTCTGAAGTCCAGGAGTGTACTGCTGTTGCCTGCTTTTTTGTAGAGGATGTGTGCATTCAGCATGGCAATTTGTAGAAAATGCACACACAGCTATTTGTACCACTTCAGGGTTTTCCTTGTGACATTGTAGGGCTGCAGCTGTTGGTCATGATGGTCCATGGCACCCATGTTTTTGTTGTAATCCAGAATTGCTGGAGGCTTGTTTACTGCCCTTTGGTCTTGCTGCTGCTGGTCTTCAGTTGTAGGTTTGTGGCAAGTTGTCAACTCCAGATGGTCCAGGATGAACATCATGATCATCAGCATTCTGCATACCTGAAACACATTGCATAAAAGACTAAGTCTGTTGGGTTTGGGGTTGTTGTTTTTTTTGTTTTTTACATATAAAAAGATCATGAAATGGTACCATTTTATTTCTGATTGTTTTCAGAAGCTGAAATACAAACACACACATACCTACCCCACCCCAAACACCCAACACACACACACACACTGAAACTGGTTCATGGTATGCCACACCCCCTTCATTCTCTCTTTCTAATACAAAACAAAATGACAACACACACACACACACACACACACACACACACACACACACACACACACTTCTACAAGTGTTGCATTTACAAAGTAATTTAGGCATACAGTTCTGTATATCATTCTCTGATTTCAGTTTTATAAACATCATCTCTTCCCCCTCCCCTCCCTCTCTCTCTCTCTCACACACACACACACACACACAACAACAACAACAAACCAATACACACTCAGGAACGAACACACAGAAAGCTGCAGGCGAGCGACACACGCTGTCATCAACAATGAGCCAGCCAGCAAGCCACGCCCCCCTGGGCTGTGATGGTCAGACACAGTACCCACGTGACTGACTCTCTCTCACTCACACACACTGATCAGTGACTGACGAAGCCACTTACCATAGCTAACACATTCAAAACACACACAATGCAGTCATATTCATTGTTACAACAAATGGAGAGCAAATAATAAACTGACAAACCACGTAAACACCCACCTGCATCTTGAATCAGCTGAGCTTGTCTGTCTTCAGTTTCGTCAAACAACTCCACCTCCCACCCCCCTCCACTGTCAAAATCAGCGTCTTCGGCATCAACTTCACGCAGTTCTGTCTCATTCAGTCCACAATCTTCATCTCTACTGTTTGCATCGCGAAAGAATTCTTTCAATACAAGTGCAAGTGTTGGGGTTTGTCTGCGTTCAGCCATGGCTTTGCAAACACAAATTGAGCTTCGTACAAACTTGCAAAACTTTCGCCATAAATATGACAATCCAATGAATAATTTTAGCTTATGGAACTCAGGAGATAAAGAGCTCTCAGGGGAGCTAATTTAATGGTTAGCAGACTGTATTTTCTGTAATGCGGGACTCGAAACATAGAACGTTGTAACATGACGTACGGCGCACGTCAATACAGCATTGCTGAGCGACATTTCATGACGTACGCCGTACGTCAACAACGCAGCCAAGAGGTTAACATGCTCTGTCGTGTCAGTTCTTTTCCTGTGTATATTTCAGACGGGTACACTATGTTATGTATGCTACTACTGTATATATATCACGTATATGTACAAAGGCATTTCTGGCTTTTTTTCAGTCGCAAAGCTGAAGCCAAATAAACAGCATACACCAAAAGGTCACACTGTACAAATCATCACATTAAATGGTAGACTACATTACGATGTACACAAAAATAGCGCAAAACAATTGATCAAAACAATATATCAAATGACTGTACAAACACAGTGCCTATACAGAAACAATACATCAATGATCAAATCACAATGTACACAAACAGCACTTAATGATACAGACACATCACATGACAATGTACACAAACATAGCACTACATAATACAGACACATCACATGATGATGTACATGAACATAGCACTAAATGATACAGACACATCACATGACAATGTACACAAACATAGCACTCAATGATACAGATACGCTGTAATACATCACATCACGCACTAAATGATACAGATACGCTGTAATACATCACATCACAATGTACACATAGCACTCAATGATACAGATACGCTGTAATACATCACATCACGCACTAAATGATACAGATACGCTGTAATACATCACATCACAATGTACACATAGCACTAAATGATACAGACACATCACATCACTATGTACACAAACATAGCACTAAATGATACAGACACATCACATTACTATGTACACAAACAACACTAAATGATACAGACACATCACATCACTATGTACACAAACATAACACTAAATGATACAGACACATCACATTACTATGTACACAAACAACACTAAATGATACAGACACATCACATCACTATGTACACAAACATAGCACTAAATATACAAACACATCAAAAGACAATGTACACAAACACAGCACTAAATGATCCAAATACGTTGTTGTACATCACATAACATGACACAGGCTGTGCTGTTTCTTTCCAATTACATCCCAGCCTCAACCAGGCCCAAGAGAGAGGACATCTGCAGTGTTTGTCAGAAAGTTTGAGCAACACTCCAAACAATGCATTCATGTGGATGACCCTTGACTGAGTGGTCCCTGTCGTCCCATTTAAGCCCGTATTCAAGCTTTCTTCTTCTTCTTCTTCTGCGTTCACTCATATGCACACGAGTGGGCTTCTACGTGTATGACCATTTTTACCCCGCCATGTAGGCAGCCATACTCCGTTTTCAGGGGTGTGCATGCTGGGTATGTTCTTGTTTCCATAACCCACCGAACACCTTCATGGATTACAGGATCTTTAACGTGCGTATTTGATCTTGTGCTTGCATATACACACGAAGGGGGTTCAGGCACTAGCAGGTCTGCACATATGTTGACCTGGGAGATCGTAAAAATCTCCACCCTTTACCCACCAGGCGCCGTCACCGTGATTCGAACCCGGGACCCTCAGATTGACAGTCCAACGCTTTAACCACTCGGCTATTGCGCCCGTCATTCAAGCTTTCAACACTGGGCAGAAGTCAGCCACAGGCTGAAAACCCCCACCTCTGCTGGGATTTGAACCTGTCTTCCCAGAGGTCAGTTTGTGACGCTAACCACTTTGCCATGGAAGCTGGTGACAGGACACTCTTGCTAAGCAGGTCCTTTGTAAACAAAGATTTCCAAACATTATTTTTTGGTCACATTTTTACTACCAGAAAACCTGGTACAACTCAACAGATTTGATCCTTGTTCTAATCATTCTACAGACTTATCTTTGGACAGGGATTATTTCTTTCATGTGATGCAGATGGGAAAATGGTGAATGCTGGACTTTGTAAAACAAAGTAAAGAAAAAAGATAATGAAAATAAGTGGTGTAAAATCAAAGGTACCTTAAAAATGCTGTTTTATCTTTGTCTTAAGCCAAGTTAAGGTACCTTTGATTTGACACCACCCATTATCATTACTTTTTACTTCTAGTGATACAGACTACTGAAACCTGACAAAAACACAGCCAGAAAGCGCCATTAACAAACAACAATGACCTCACTGAAGTGTCTCTGAAACCTGTTAAACTTAAACTCAGCTAAATTTAAGGCAGGAAAAATGTTCAGTATTTTGCGTACACAACACAATCAAACTGACTGGGGTCTTTGTTCTAAAAAGTGAACACTGCTGAAGACTTGAAGCTATCTTGTGATGGCTTGAGTTGTTTGTTGCTGTTACAGTGACTTCTGCACCCCCAGGAAACTGTGGTCATGTGTGATGCAGTCACCGGTGAATCCTGACCACAGTTTCCCGGCGACACACAAGGCAGTAGTCGCTGCTCCCATCCCCGACAGGTGACAACACCACGCCACCCTGTGACTCCTCGCCTCGGCTGGCGCCGTGTGAGGGGGGAGCCACGTTGTTGTTGGTGGCCTGCAGGTGGGTCAGGGGCTGAGCCAGACTGAGGCAGTGCAGGGAGCGTTCCCCCAGGCTGTCTGTGGCCGACACAGCCCCGCCCGTCTCCACACACCACAGCACAGGGGGCACAGAGCCCAGTACGTGACGCACGTGACAGGTCTTGACGGGGAAGGTGAAGACGTGGTGGGGGTCCAGGGGGTGCAGGCGGTAGTGGGACAGCATGTGGCGGGCCACACCACCCAGGGTGTCCCCGGGCAGACGCAGGGTGGCTCCCAACAAGGCCATCATCTCCACAACACTGTGCAGCTTGAGCAGCTGCTCCACTTTGTCAGCCAGCTCCTGGTCGGGGCCAGTGAAGGCCTCCAGGCAGGACGGAGTGGCCAGCGACTGGGACACAAACACCTGGATGTAGTCACGCCGCAGCTTCTCTGCCCCCATCTCCGCCACAAACAGCAAGGGCTGATCACCTGTAACAGTGCACACACACACACACACACACATACACACACACACAAACCTGTCTATATACCGTAACAGTGCACACACACACACACACACACACACAAACACACACACAAACCTGTCTGTATACCGTAACAGTGCACACACACACACACACCTGTCTGTATACCGTAACAGTGCACACACACACACCTGTCTGTACACATGTACACACACCTGTCTGTTCACCTGTAACAGTGCACACACACACACCTGTCTGTTCACCTGTAACAGTGCACACACACACACACACCTGTCTATTCACCTGTAACAGTGCACACACACACACCTGTCTGTTCACCTGTAACAGTGCACACACACACACACACCTGTCTGTACACATGTAACAGTGCACACACACACACACACCTGTCTGTTCACTTGTAACAGTGCACACACACACAAACCTGTCTGTTCACCTGTAACAGTGCACACACACACACACACACCTGTCTGTACACATGTAACAGTGCACACACACACACACACCTGTCTGTTCACCTGTAACAGTGCACACACACACACACACCTGTCTATTCACCTGTAACAGTGCACACACACACACCTGTCTGTTCACCTGTAACAGTGCACACACACACACACACACCTGTCTATTCACCTGTAACAGTGCACACACACACACCTGTCTGTTCACCTGTAACAGTGCACACACACACACACACACACACACCTGTCTGTACACATGTAACAGTGCACACACACACACACCTGTCTGTTCACCTGTAACAGTGCACACACACACACATCAACATGGTCATCCAGTCTACACAGTACTCTACAATGGCTGTAGTGTGCAGCCAATCCACGGTCTACAATGCCTGTACTGTACAGACCAATCCACTGTCTACAATGTCTGCAGTGTACAGACCAATCCACTGTCTACAATGTCTGCAGTGTACAGACCAATCAACTGTCTACAATGTCTGCAGTGTACAGACCAATCCACTGTCTATGTCTGCAGTGTACAGACCAATCCACTGTCTACAATGTCTGCAGTGTACAGACCAATCCACTGTCTACAATGTCTGCACTGTACAGACCAATCCACTGTCTACAATGTCTGCAGTGTACAGACCAATCCACTGTCTACAATGTCTGCAGTGTACAGACCAATCCACTGTCTACAATGTCTGCAGTGTACAGACCAGTGGGCTGTCTAGCTGTGTGTACCTGTCAGACTGGGAGCACTGAAGCGACTGGTGAAGGATTCCCGCACTATCTGAGCCATGGTGGTGTGGTTGTGACGGTCCACAAAGGGTCGCAGGTGACCTTGACCCAGAGCCTTGAAGACCATGCGAAGAGAGGAGATGAGGTCATGGGTCGACGTGCAGTCCTGCATCACCTGCACACATCATGCTCATGTCACCGACAATCACAAACACAAAAAAAACCTTGGGTGATTTTGCACAATGTATATATATTGTTTAGCCAGGGATATCCACCGAAATCCTTTTTATAGCACATTGAGATCTACTAGCAGCAATGTATGACTGATGAATGCAAAGTAATTTTTCAGGCGACTCTGTGAAGGGTGAGACGATAACTGCACAAGAGCAGACCTGCATACATGGCAATTAACCTCTTACATCACCCTCGTCCTATGCCACATGTCATTCTGTGTCAAATGTAAAATGTCAATCAATGAAACAAAATTCAACACAAAACAAGCAGAAAGAAAGATCCTTTATTTTGTGAATTCCACAGAACTATCCAGTCCTCACTCGCTCAAAAAATATTAAAGAAATTCCATGACTTCCAGTTTGCCATGACATTTATGAGTCTATGACCCCTGTTTTCAGTGTGTTTTCATCATTTTATGCAGTAATACAACAGCAATATGATTTCCATCCAAAAGAATGGTTAGATGGTCATGTACACGTATGTAAAATCATTTCAATTCAAGAGCATGGTTATTTCACACCATTAAAAATCAGCGTAACAAGGTACCTTCCACAGGCGATCGGTGAAGTCATAGTCTTTACGCTCTGGGATAGCGAGCAACTTGACAGCAGTGGTGGTGAAGGACCACATCTCTGCTTCCCCTTCCCCCGCCGCTGACAGAGCGTGCAAGGTTCCCTCCTGGGCCAGTGTGTCGATCAGAGCCTTGACTGCAACCGTCAGTGGCACAGTGGCTTTGTCACTGGCTGGTGGCATCCACTCCACCTGGCCTGTGGTCAGGCCGCTGACCATCCGCTCCAAGAACTGCAGCTCTTGGTACAGCGTCACACAGCCCCGTATGTTGCCTGAACACAAACATCCCTCGCTGTCATCATCATCAGGATTTCAAATAACACCTCTTTCTTTGTGGTCGTCATGGGGATTTCACTCTAAGTCTTTCTTGGTATATTATCACATATCAGTCATCATTATCGTATTCATACGGCTTTCATATAACAAGTTGCTCAGTTACACCATATTAATTAATATCAGTGCACTTTGCCAGATTTCATTTTCATCACTTATCAGGCATTAACATAATCAAGATATATATATATATATGACATGACTTGTGTTGGTGATTTTTATAAACTTTTAACTTAATCAGTTAATGTTCAACCTGACAACACAATTCCAGATACATGTCTGTTTGTAGAATGACTATCACTGATAGAAAAATAATTCAGTATCAGTTCTGTGTGACCATGGCCCTTTGAAAATGGAAAGGGCACACTATTTTTTTTAGAATTAGAGAGTCCCTCACCTGGGAACATTCTAAAAACTTTCTGGAATGAAGTCTGAGCATATACATTATGAAAGTCCTGTTTGGGAGCTAGTCTGATGCTAGGATCATCAACTATGCGTTCCTTCCCTTCACCACGTCTTGGCCTAGAAACCAAGCAGTAGAAACACTAGAAGGTAAGCCTGCTTTTTGACTCACTTGTGTAAACAAAGTGAGTCTATGTTTTAACCCGGTGTTTGGTTGTCTGTGTGTGTGTGTGTGTGTGTCTGTGTGTGTGTGTGTCTGTGTCTGTGTGTGTGTCCGTGGTAAACTTTAACACTGACATTTTCTCTGCAAATACTTTGTCAGTTGACACCAAATTAGGCATAAAAATAGGAAAAATTCAGTTCTTTCCAGTCATCTTGGTTAAAACAATATTGCACCTCTGGGATGGGCACAAGAAAATAAAAAATGAAGCCTAATTACATTTTTTGTATTCTCTAAACTTGGCACTTTGATCTGATATTCTGACCCAACAACAAGAGCAGTCATTATTATCATTTTTTGTTCAAACAGAAACTTCTTTTGTTAAGCATGGAAGTTTTATTTATTTTGCAAACGTTTTGGTGCAGATGGTAATAAAGGGAAATTACTCTGTAATTAATGCTAGGGGACTTAATTCGCTTTAAACTGATCTTTCTCATCTTAAACATTACATATGGAAATTATACACAATACATAAAAAGCTTGGATTTTTTTTTTTTCCAGTGTATCACAAGTGAGTCTTGAAGGCCTTGCCTCTCTGGTTGTATAAAGATTTTGTCTTTGTCTTTGTCTATACTACTACTAGTGACAGGTGCTGTGGCTGACTGGTTAGCGCTGGATTCTCATCCAAGTTTCCGGAGTTCAATCTCTGGTTTGGGCGCACCTGGTGGGTTAAGCCATAAGGGTGGAGATTTTTGCGATCTTTCAGCAATCAGAACATACCAAGCATGCACAACCCTGAAAATGGAGTATAACTGCCCACATGGTGGGGTAACATTTAAAAATGGCCTGTATCTAAAAGCCCACTTGGGAAGTTAATCATGTGTGTATGATGGAGCTGCAGCCCACAAATGATGTGTTTAGCAATGCAGATTTGATCAAAATGTTCAGCATTTGATTTAGAGTGACCTTCTGAAGGTAGTCTAGGACCCCGTAGAATAATGGGGAAAAAAAAGTTCTGGGGACTTCCTGCCTCAGAGACCAACCGCTATTAGTATTACTGTGTTTCAGATGAAGACCGGAACATCCATGACACATTCATCAACCAATGCACCAAAGACTTGTTTTGATGAAGTATTGCATGTGTTGCACATCATGCTGAAGATATGGATTGGACACTGGTTGCCCGATTCACACATTATATCATATATATGAGTATATGTCTGTATCACTATCACTGTAGTGTGTGTATATAGATCTGCTTTTGTGAATACATATTGAATCATTGTGCAATGTTTATGAAGTTTAGAATCAGACTGTTTTTGGTGTGTATGTTGTGTGTGTGTGTGTGTGTGTGTGTGTGTGCCTATCTGTCTAGAGCTGTGTGTGTGTGTGTGTGTGTGTGTGTGTGTGTGTGGTGTCTGTCTGTCTAGAGCTGTGTGTGTGTGTGTGTGTGTGTGTGTGTGTGTGTGTGTGTGTGTGTGTGTGTGTGTGTGTTGTGTGTGCATGTGTCTCAAACTGATTAGTGGATTAACTTCACTTGGATTTTATATTCATAGATCTATAAATAATCAATTCAAGTTTGGTCCTTAATAAGCAATGTGGAATGTTTTGGCCTGCAGCTGGTTCCAATCCAAACTTGAACATAATTTCTTTTCCAAAGCTGATCTGAAACTTATAAATCATTACAAACCAAAGAAATATTCAAATTGGACTTTGAAAAAACAACAACAAAAAAACCAAAAAAACCAACTATGGATAAGCTTATCAATGACACAGAATCACTTCACTCAGTATACTCTTTATTCAGTTAAAAAAAAGAAAAAGTACCTGACTGGACTGATGCTTTGATGGCAGTGCTGGAATCAAGAGGTGGGCTTTCCAGAAGACGGTTTGCCCCTTTCCACTTGATCTCCATGGCAACAGTAGCCCACGGCTTCTGACTGTCTTCATTGACTTGATACACCGCCTGACATGTCTGGGACAGCCCTCCACCCATCTTTACCGTCTTGTTGGATACGTCTGCTCCTTTTTCATCCACCGTAACTGTCACCATTTTGAAGCCTGTGGTGGTTTGTGCCTCTCCACATTCTTGAAATGGTTTCACCCCAAGTAAAGCAGTAGTGTGCCGGTCCACTCCATTACACAGGGCCAGAACTGGAGGCGGGTGTGTGATGCTACTGCTGACTGTTGTACTGTATCCTGAAAGGATCTTTCTGGCCAAGTTCAATGCTATTCCAAGGCGTTTAACTCTTGGTCTTTTTGTCTCTGTTGGAATCTGGCTGGTGTCCAGGGACAGTGAACTCAAGGACTCATCCTCCATGGGAATACCGCATTTAAGGGGCGACCCCCATACATCTGATGCATCCTTCCTGTAATCCATTCTCCTGAAACTGGAAGACAAGCACCCCACACCATTACTCTTGATGCTTGGCGGAGTTGACTCGGATTGTTTCTCGTTATCCTCTGATACTGAGCCACGCCTCACTTGACTGATCAATACTACAGGCTTGCCAGTGAAATCTGAACCCAGGAATCTAAAAAAAGAAAGTTCACTATCATTTGTGTCGCCGTTGGTCTTTGGCAAAACGACAGACGTCAAATCTGCATGTTTATCAGAGTGGTTTGAATTATCGAGATATTCGAATACCAGTTCCGCATGTTCAGCCTTAGTCTTGCTGTCGATGGCCTTTCTGAGTGCATTCATAAGGTCTTTCAGATCCATAATTTCTTTGCAACTGAGACAAAACGCATAAACAAACAGCGTTGTTGTCCTTCCGCCTTCACCGACTGCTTCAAATCAGAGCGCGATGCGTGTCCAAAAACAAGGATCGGAAAATAATCAAACATGGAAACTTTTTTTTTATTTTTTTTGTTTTAATTGATTGTCCAAATATCAGCCTAAACGACAAAGTTGATGCCTATTTAGGGGGAAAGTGTCTGATAGGATCACTCCTACAGTAATGCACTAAAACTATGGCTAAAATTATTTCAGTTAAGTTTTTTAAATCATTTGCCTAGATATTCAGTAGATGTAAGCAATGCGGTTAAAAAGTCCACATGCAGTGACAGTAGCAGTAGCAGCAGCAGCAACAGTAGCAGTAGTAGCAGTAATAGTAGTAGTAGCAGTAGTAGTAGTAAAACTAGAGATTGAGCAATTGGAATAACCAAAGGCACACACACACACACACACACACACACACACACACACACACACAGAAAAAAAAGTGACGCCTCCTTGAGCTACTGAAACTGAAACTGTTGCTTATGTTGGGGGAGGGCGGGGGGGGGGGGGGGAGGGTCCTTTGACCGGTTGTTCTTTGCCGTGAAAAAATGATCGAGTTCGAGTTTGAAGTTTAACAATATGATAGCTGGTTATAATGCTAGTTGCTCATACAAAGAGTTACATATAAATGGATTTTAACAATCCGGTAGCTGATAAGGTCTGCAAGTTAATAATTGTTCTTGCAGGGGATCGACTGCATGCATGGGTAATTGTTGGGGTTTGTTGTTATCAAACTACCATATAAAAATGAATAAATAAATAAATATATATATATATATATAATTTTTAAACTACCATGTAACTGAATGAGTTTGATAGAGTTATGTTTAACGACTTATTTGCTTTCGTTCTTATTAAAGTCGTTTTCCTGTTGTTGTTGACCTTGATTTGTGTCATTATTTGATATAGGTAATGAAGTGTTCTGTTGCGATGGTCTTTGGCAGAATAAGTTTGGCATAACTACTTTGTGTATAATCATTGCCAAACGTCTTAGCCAATGAGATTACCCAGAAAGAGAAACTAAAACTGCAATCATGGCGGAAGAAGTGAGGTGAGTACACATGTGCGCATTTCAATCAGGAATACTTTTTCATTTTCAGTGATCTAGGCTCCTTCTGTCTTAAGGAACCTCAACAAATTTTCTGTCTGAAGTGAGGAAGAGAAGGGCCTGAACTAACATAGGGAAAAGTGACTGAGTTTGTGTCCAAGTTAGAGAAGCAGAGAAGCCGGGAGGAAAGGAAGTTGTATTCATTTTGATTGCGTTACACTGACCATAGACACTAATATCTAGTGTCTAGTGTGGGAAAGGGAATTGTAGTGTCTATGCTCTGACATCACCGTACAGGGGCTGGGGCGGGGGATAGGACTGATGTAGACCTGGGGAGAACATTCATTTCTCTTCCCAACATCTCCAACAAGGTACACAGTTGAGGCCACAACACTTGACACATTTGTATCAAGGGCCTCCAAAGCCTCAGACTAGACTGATTCCCCCCCCCCTCTCCCCCAACCCCCCGCTGCCCTGAAAAGTCCCTCCCTCCCTCTTCACCCTCATCACCCACCATCACCCTACTGCCCTAACCCACCACCCCTCTCCTACTTCTTCACCCACCCTCCTCCTCATCCCCCCCGTCCCCCACCCCGAGGTCCCGTGTGCAGCATGCACTTAGCGCACGTAAAAGAACCCACGGCAACAAAAGGGTTGTTCCTGGCAAAATTCTGTTAAAAAAAAATCCACTTCGATAGGAAAAACAAATAAAACTGCACGCAGGGAAAAAATACAAAAAAAAAAAAGGGTGGCGCTGTAGTATAGCGACGCGCTCTCCCTGGGGAGAGCAGCCTGAATTTCACACAGAGAAATCTGTTGTGATAAAAAGAAATACAAATACAAATACATGCAAAGAAAGATCCTGACATTAAATGGTGTCAACGGAAATAAGATGCTGCAGAAATATATTGGGTATCAGCTGCGCAGGTCATGTGACAAAGGAAGAGGTCTGCAGCAAGACCCGACAAGCAACAGGACGTCATGATGACCTCCTCAGTCATCATGATATAGAAAATAAAGTGAAACAGACATGTTCCTGCTTAATAGGACGTGTGTGTGTGTGTGTTTGTATTTCTTTTTTCTTTTTATCACAACAGATCTCTCTGTGTGAAATCCAGGCTGCTCTCCCTAGGGAGAGCGCGTCGCCATACTACAGCACCACCCATTTTTTTGTATTTTTTCCTGTGTGCAGTTTTATTTGTTTTTCCTATCGAAGTGGATTTTTCTACAGAATTTTGCCAGGAACAACCCGTTTGTTGCCGTGGGTTCTTTTACGTGAGCTAAGTGCATGCTGCTCACGGGACCTCGGTTTATCGTCTCATCCGAATGACTAGCGTCCAGACCACCACTCAAGGTCTAGTGGAGGGGGAGAAAATTTCGGGGGCTGTGCCGTGGTTCAAACCAGCGTGCTCAGATTCTCTCGCTTCCTAGGCGGACACGTTACCTCAAGGCTATCACTCCATAGTGTGTCACTGTGTGTGTGTGTGTGTGTCATTGTGTGTGTCACTGTGTGTGTGTGTGTGTGTCATTGTGTGTGTCACTGTGTGTGTGTATGTGTGCGTGTGTGTGTCACTGTGTGTGTCACTGTGTGTGTGTGTCACTGTGTGTGTCATTGTGTGTGTGTGTGTGTGTGTGTCACTGTGTGTGTCATTGTGTGTGTGTGTCACTGTGTGTGTGTGTGTCACTGTGTGTGTCATTGTGTGTGTCACTGTGTGTGTCATTGTGTGTGTGTGTGAAGTAAGCATGTTTAACCTGTCTACAGGAATGCACAGCCAAAGGAATACTACAGGAAATTTTTGGTGAGAATTCAAATCTTTCTCGATTTGTCACAGTGTCAGTCTGTCTGTTTGGCTCTTTGTGAGTTTACCCTTCACACAGTCCCTGTCTGTAATCCTCTTGTCATGTTGCTGTCTTTCTGATTTCTTACTATCTTTCTCATGCTACTTATTTTTTATTTCATGTTAAATTATCTTTCTCATTTGTGTAACTTACCCATTTGTGTTATTATCATTTTCATGACTGCCACACTTTTTCACCGAACGCAGTGACGCCTCCTTGAGCTATTGAAACTGAAACTGAAACTTGTCACCGCCATTAGAATATATATCATTGTATGTGTCATCACTGTTATCACCTGCATTGTGTGTATCATAGGATTCCCAGGTGTGGTCACTTACAGCTGATGTCTGCATGTCCTCCTGGTCATTGACAGTCTTGCGGTGTCCAGAGAACAGTGACCCCTGTCCATGAGGGGGTCTGTGTATCGTGCTTGTCACATCAGACTGCAGAGACAGAGTAAAACGAGGATGTTGTTCATACTTGTCACAGCAAACCGCAGTGACAGAGTAAAACAAGGACGTTGTTCATACTTGTCACAGCAAACCGCAGTGACAGAGTAAAACAAGGACGTTGTTCATGCTTGTCACAGCAAACCGCAGTGACAGAGTAAAACAAGGACGTTGTTCATGCTTGTCACAGCAAACCGCAATGACAGAGTAAAACAAGGACGTTGTTCATGCTTGTCGCAGCAAACTGCAAAGTTAAACCAGGACAATGGTGCTTATCTTGAGACAGGGAATGTGTAAACCTCTCAGATCTTTCAGTTTCATAATTTAACCACCACCTTACTTAGAAGTGCTCTTGGCGTGTTTAATTTTGCTCAGTGAATGCATACAGAAAATTAGAGATCACATATATATCTGGACTTCTTTTTTTTTCTTTTTTATCCAACTGATGATGTTATGTTGTGTTCAGCTTGTGTTCCTCGGCCTCTCAGCTCAGACCATTCTTGTTTTCTTCTGATGATCTGTGTTAAGCCCATATTGCCCTGTCAAACAGTACACAGACATAGAACATATGTTGATTAGAAAGATGTGTTGTGTGTTTGTCTTTGGTGTCCTGTTCGTATTGATTTTTGTTACTTATTTGAATTCAACATGGACCGATTTGATTACATGGATAAATTTGATAAAGTAACAAATGTGATAAAGTAACGCATTTGTTCTAATTTAATTGTGTAAAGCACATATTTGAATTAAGCATGTATGAATCTAATTTTTGAATAGGAATATATAACAGATAGATAAATAGATATATTTGATATTTTTTTAATAAACAGGAAGAAGGTGTTCGGCCAGACAACCGTGAAATTGGGAGTTTCAGACCAACGGTTTTGGACATTGGTATGTGAAAATCTACTGTTGACATTGATCTGTGCTATGTAGTGTATATAGTAACATGTCTTATCATGTCAGCAAATGACCCTGAGTTTGTAAAGTGCTTAGGCAAGTTAGAGGTTGGTCTCTGACAGAGGATAGACACTGTATAAAGTGTCCATATCATTCATGATTCATTCATTCATTCATTCATTCAGTGCTGACATAATTTGTACTGTGTACTGTTAACATTATACACTTATGATTATAGTCATCCATTATGAGTTACAGGTAGCACTGTATACATATGTTGTGTATAATTGCACCTGTGTTGTGTATAATTACTATCACCTATTGTGGGTTACAAGTAGCACTATACACCTATAACTTGTCATCTGTTGTGAGTTACAGGTAGCACTATATACCTGTGGCTACAGTCATCCATGTAGGGTACAGGTAGCACTATATACCTGTGGCTACAGTCATCCATGTAGGGTACAGGTAGCACTATATACCTGTGGCTACAGTCATCCATGTAGGGTACAGGTAGCACTATATACCTGTGGCTACAGTCATCCATGTAAGGTACAGGTAGCACTATATACCTGTGGCTATAGTCATCCATGTAGGGTACAGGCAGCACTATATACCTGTGGCTACAGTCATCCATGTAGGGTACAGGTAGCACTATATACCTGTGGCTACAGTCATCCATGTAGGGTACAGGTAGCACTATATACTTGTGGCTACAGTCATCCATGTAGGGTACAGGCAGCACTATATACCTGTGGCTACAGTCATCCATGTAGGGTACAGGCAGCACTATATACCTGTGGCTACAGTCATCCATGTAGGGTACAGGTAGCACTAGAAAACCTGTGGCTACAGTCATCCATGTAGGGTACAGGTAGCACTATATACCTGTGGCTACAGTCATCCATGTAGGGTACAGGTAGCACTATATACCTGTGGCTACAGTCATCCATGTAGGGTACAGGCAGCACTATATACCTGTGGCTACAGTCATCCATGTAGGGTACAGGTAGCACTAGAAAACCTGTGGCTACAGTCATCCATGTAGGGTACAGGTAGCACTATATACCTGTGGCTACAGTCATCCATGTAGGGTACAGGTAGCACTATATACCTGTGGCTACAGTCATCCATGTAGGGTACAGGTAGCACTATATACCTGTGGCTACAGTCATCCATGTAGGGTACAGGTAGCACTGTACACATGACTACAGTCACCTATTGTGGGTTGCAGGCAGCAAAAATGGCAGCTGCATTTCCACAGCAGAAGGCTCCTCTTTGGTCAGACTGGGCAACACCATTGTCATGTGTGGTGTGAAGGGGGTAAGGCACACACACACACACACACACACACACACACAGAGACACACACACACACACACACACACAGACACACACACACACACGCACGCACGCACGCACATACACAAACACGCGCTCGCACGCACACACACACACACACACACACACACACAGAGTCACAATTTTCTACCCATACACCAATACACATGGTTGTCATGATGTGTTAATACGCTATTGAAAAATCAATAGGGGTGCCCTTTAATCCAAACTAATGTGTAGCCAAGGAGTTCAGATGATGGCTTCATAATGTTTATGTTGTGTGTGCGTGCGCGTGCATGCGTGGGTTTCTTTTAGTATCTTTCCACATTCTTGTGTCTGCGTGTGCAACTGGAAACCTGGGTGTTGTGATTTCTGTGGCAGGAGTTGGCAGAGCCAAAGACCGACACACCCAGCGAGGGATTCATTGGTATGTAACTTCATTGGTCTGTAGACTGCACAACCAAGGTAGGCTGACTGCATTGGTCTGTAGACTGCACAACTCAGGTAGGCTGACTTCATTGGTCTGTAGACTGACTTCATTGGTCTGTAGACTGCACAACTCAGGTAGGCTGACTTCATTGGTCTGTAGACTGCACAACTCAGGTAGGCTGACTTCATTGGTCTGTAGACTGCACAACCCAGGTAGGCTGACTGCATTGGTCTGTAGACTGCACAACTCAGGTAGGCTGACTGCACTGGTCTTTAGACTGCACAGCCCAGCAAGTTACCATCTTGCCAGTCAAATACAAAAAAACATTTGGAAAACTGCAGTTTGAAGTGAGAAATGTTTGACACTCTGCCTGCAGTTGTCTTAACTCACTTTGGACGGCAAGTTTTCTCCCTTGATTTTTCCCGCAGACGCTGATTTGTAAGGGTCTGGAAAAAAAAATTTACATAAGATACAAAATGCAGAGTAAGAAAATGAAGCTTTCAGAACTGGTTTATTATGTGTTGGGCTATTACATTAAAAAAAAATCAAATTTCTCATCTTATTTTTAGTTTTGCGATTATGTAGAAAATAATGCCAATTTTTCACCCCGAATCACCATACCCATGCTCGCTTTCTGCATTAAATTCGCTTTCTTCTTCGTCATCATCCACCTCTTCAATGTCTGACCCTTCAGTTTGTAGCATTTCAAGTACTTTGGTAATACTAAAACGTTGCCGTCATTGCCTTGTTCGCTCTGCAACATTTTGAGAAGAACCCGCTTCAGACGCAACTTTGCTAACAGGCTGGCACGCGAGCAGGTCAGTGACTTTGTCAGTGTGTGTGCGAGACAGGCCACACAGTACAGGCTGGCCAGTCAAGCCATTCGGTTGTGGAGTGACCCAGAATAGTGAACTCTGCTTGGCTAATCACATGCACAGCGTGTGAGGGATTCTTATTTTTGGAAAATGCTATTCCGTTCTGTCGTTTGAATCCAAATACATTTTATGTAGGAATGCTCACTCATTCCATCTTCCGGAGAGAGTTAAGTTGTGTGTGGATGTGAGGAAAGACATTTGACATTGCTGTTTATAGTGCATGTGATGTAAGACACTTCCCATTGCTGTTTATAGTGCATGTGATGTAAGACACTTCCCATTGCTGTTTATAGTGCATGTGATGTAAGACACTTCCCATTGCTGTTTATAGTGCATGTGATGTAAGACACTTCCCATTGCTGTTTATTTTAGTTCAGCTTTGTTGTTGGCCAACCTAAGGCATTGAGGATACGTAGAGAAATGGAACTCATTGTTTGATTTTTGTGTCACGCTGTCACCTTTGTCTTCACACTAAACAACGATGTTCTGTCCGCCCCCTTCACTTCCATGCTTGGGGTGGGTCCTTTCAAGGTCTTTGGTGTTGGCACATTGATAGGGGACTGTCACTGGAGGGATGTGGTGGTGGTGTCCACTCCGGCTGTGTCATCACTGGGGAGCTCAGTACGTCACTACTGAACACCACCAAAGTGACTCAGCAGGGTTTGTGGTGTGTGGCTCAGTAATTATTGTCATCACTGGGGAGCTCAGTACGTCACTACTGAACACCACCAGAGTGACTCAGCAGGGTTTGTGGTGTGTGGCTCAGTAATTATTGTCATCACTGGGGAGCTCAGTACGTCACTACTGAACACCACCAAAGTGACTCAGCAGTGCAGGGTTTGTGGTGTGTGGCTCAGTAAGTATTGTCATCACTGGGGAGCTTAGTACGTCACTACTGAACACCACCAAAGGGACTCAGCAGCAGTGCAGGGTTTGTGGTGTGTGGCTCAGTAATTATTGTCATCACTGGGGAGCTCAGTATGTTACTACTGAACACCACCAAAGGGACTCAGCAGCAGTGCAGGGTTTGTGGTGTGTGGCTCAGTAATTATTGTCATCACTGGGGAGCTCAGTACGTCACTACTGAACACCACCAAAGTGACTCAGCAGTGCAGGGTTTGTGGTGTGTGGCTCAGTAAGTATTGTCATCACTGGGGAGCTCAGTACGTCACTACTGAACACCACCAAAGGGACTCGGCAGCAGTGCAGGGTTTGTGGTGTGTGGCCTCCTAGCGACCTAACATCAATAAATTCACTGTGGACTGCCAGTGCTGAGACTTTGACAGAGGAACCTGGGTGTGGCCGTGTGTGTGTGTGGGCGGGGGGGAGGTGTGGCCGTGGGGGGTGGGGGTGAGGACTGGGAAGGAGCAGCATGGGGATAATGTCACTGAAACGTTGCAGATGGGACAGCAAGAAAGAAAGAGCTTTGCGCCATACCACATGTCAGGTTGTCTCAGCTGTCTTCACAGTGATTAAAGTACCCAACATGGAACTGTGTTCACCATGGTTCATGAAATAACGCTGTGTTGTGTAGTTCCATGAAATCTTCATTCATGGGCTGTAACTCCCACGTTCACTCGTATGTACACGAGTGGGCTTTTACATGTACAACTGTTTTTACCCCACCATGAATGCAGCCGTACTCCGCTTTCGAGGGGGTGCATGCCGGGTAAATTCTTGTTTCCATCACCCACCGAATGCTGGCATGGATTACGGGATGTTTAACGTGCGTGTTTGATCTTCTGCATGTATATACACACGAAGGGGGTTCAGGCACAAGCAGGCCTGCACATATTTTGACCTGGGAGATCGGAACAATCTCCACCCATTACCCCCCAGGCGCCGTTACCGAGATTAGAACTTGAAGTCCAAAGTTTTAGCCACTCGGCTATTGCACCCGTCGGCCATGAAATAACAGTGTATTGTGCAGTGCCCATGAAATAGCAATGTGTTGTGCAGTGCCCATGAAATAACAGTGTGTTGTACAGTGCCCATGAAATAACGCTGTGTTATGCAGTGCCCATGAAATAACGCTGTGTTATGCAGTGCCCATGAAATAACGCTGTGTTGTACAGTGCCCATGAAATAACGCTGTGTTGTACAGTGCCCATGAAATAGCGATGTGTTGTGCAGTGCCCATGAAATAATGTGTTATGCAGTGCCCATGAAATAACAGTGTGTTGTGCAGTGCCCATGAAATAACGACGTGTTGTGCAGTGCCCATGAAATAACGCTGTGTTGTGCAGTGCCCATGAAATAACGCTGTGTTTTGCAGTGCCCATGAAATAACGCTGTGTTGTGCAGTGCCCATGAAATAACGACGTGTTTTGCAGTGCCCATGAAATAATGTGTTGTGCAGTGCCCATGAAATAACGCTGTGTTGTGCAGTGCCCATGAAATAACGACGTGTTTTGCAGTGCCCATGAAATAATGTGTTGTGCAGTGCCCATGAAATAACGCTGTGTTTTGCAGTGCCCATGAAATAACGCTGTGTTGTGCAGTGCCCATGAAATAACGACGTGTTTTGCAGTGCCCATGAAATAATGTGTTGTGCAGTGCCCATGAAATAACAGTGTGTTGTACAGTGCCCATGAAATAACAGTGTGTTGTGCAGTGCCCATGAAATAGCGATGTGTTGTGCAGTGCCCATGAAATAGCGATGTGTTGTGCAGTGCCCATGAAATAACAGTGTGTTGTGCAGTGCCCATGAAATAGCGACGTGTTTTGCAGTGCCCATGAAATAAGGCTGTGTTTTGCAGTGCCCATGAAATAACGATGTGTTTTGCAGTGCCCATGAAATAACGCTGTGTTTTTTGCAGTGCCCATGAAATAACGCTGTGTTTTGCAGTGCCCATGAAATAACGCTGTGTTTTGCAGTGCCCATGAAATAACGACGTGTTGTGCAGTGCCCATGAAATAACGCTGTGTTTTGCAGTGCCCATGAAATAACGCTGTGTTTTGCAGTGCCCATGAAATAACGACGTGTTGTGCAGTGCCCATGAAATAACGACGTGTTTTGCAGTGCCCAACGTGGAGCTGTCACCGCTGTGTTCACCACGGTTCAGACCAGGACCCCCCGGGGAACAGGCCCAGGTCCTCAGTCAGGCTGTGGACAACGTCCTCAAAAAGTCAGTGTTGTGTGGTCGGTGTGTCAGTGTTGTGTGGTCAGTGTGTCAGTGCTGTGCGGTCAGTGTGTCAGTGCTGTGCGGTCAGTGTGTCAGTGCTGTGTGGTCAGTTCGTCAGTGTCATATGTGTCAGTGTACCCCTGTTCCGTCACTGTCCCCAGCTGCAGATGTTCCAATAACACAACAGCCATCCTCACACCTCACAGCCTCATCCCTCATCCCACAGCAACACAACAGCCATCCTCACACCTCACAGCCTCATCCCTCATCCCACAGCAACACAACAGCCATCCTCACACCTCACAGCCTCATCCCTCATCCCACAGCAACACAACAGCCATCCTCACACCTCACAGCCTCATCCCTCATCCCACAGCAACACAACAGCCATCCTCACACCTCACAGCCTCATCCCTCATCCCACAGCAACACAACAGCCATCCTCACACCTCACAGCCTCATCCCTCATCCCACAGCAACACAACAGCCATCCTCACACCTCACAGCCTCATCCCTCATCCCACAGCAGCACAACAGCCATCCTCACACCTCACAGCCTCATCCCTCATCCCACAGCAACACAACAGCCATCCTCACACCTCACAGCCTCATCCCTCATCCCACAGCAACACAACAGCCATCCTCACACCTCACAGCCTCATCCCTCATCCCACAGCAACACAACAGCCATCCTCACACCTCACAGCCTCATCCCTCATCCCACAGCAGCACAACAGCCATCCTCACACCTCACAGCCTCATCCCTCATCCCACAGCAACACAACAGCCATCCTCACACCTCACAGCCTCATCCCTCATCCCACAGCAACACAACAGCCATCCTCACACCTCACAGCCTCATCCCTCATCCCACAGCAGCACAACAGCCATCCTCACACCTCACAGCCTCATCCCTCATCCCACAGCAACACAACAGCCATCCTCACACCTCACAGCCTCATCCCTCATCCCACAGCAACACAACAGCCATCCTCACACCTCACAGCCTCATCCCTCATCCCACAGCAACACAACAGCCATCCTCACACCTCACAGCCTCATCCCTCATCCCACAGCAACACAACAGCCATCCTCACACCTCACAGCCTCATCCCTCATCCCACAGCAACACAACAGCCATCCTCACACCTCACAGCCTCATCCCTCATCCCACAGCAACACAACAGCCATCCTCACACCTCACAGCCTCATCCCTCATCCCACAGCAACACAACAGCCATCCTCACACCTCACAGCCTCATCCCTCATCCCACAGCAACACAACAGCCATCCTCACACCTCACAGCCTCATCCCTCATCCCACAGCAACACAACAGCCATCCTCACACCTCACAGCCTCATCCCTCATCCCACAGCAACACAACAGCCATCCTCACACCTCACAGCCTCATCCCTCATCCCACAGCAACACAACAGCCATCCTCACACCTCACAGCCTCATCCCTCATCCCACAGCAACACAACAGCCATCCTCACACCTCACAGCCTCAGTCCACAGTCTGCAGCAGCACTACATCCCTCTGTTGGTCTGGCCATCCCTTCCACCTGATCTTGTTCCCTTCAGCATGGTGTGGGGGACGGGGGGGCACAGGGGGATGAGGGGGGAGTGTGGTCACACACTGCTGACATTTGACTGGCAACCCGTGACGCAGCTGAGACACGCCCTGATTCAGGACTGGAATCTGCTGCCTCATTAGATACTGTAGAGTATGGAATCATCCAGGCACGGACAATGCAACGCCTGCATCGCTGCAGGTGGTGGCCACACACACTGCTCTGACAGTTCAGCTTGCTTTTTGTCAGCTGCAGATCTTGGGATTTGACCCATGAACTCCGGCGCTTAGAGATTACCATTGATATGTCCACATCACTCGTGGAGAACTCCGGCGCTTAGAGATTACCATTGATAATGATATGTCCACATCACTCGTGGACATGTCACAAAATGAATCATGCAGCTCAGTATTTTGAAGTTTGTTAAATTAATTGTTTTATTTCAACACTTATTTTGTGTTTTTATTGGTGGTGCTCAATAAAAGCCGTTCAGTGTACTTCATGAAGTCAGTGGCATGAAATATACGGCTGTGTGACTTTCCCCACTTGTCTGTTGCAGCTCACAGTGTGTTTGTCTGGAGGATCTGTGCATCGTGCCAGGAAAGGTAGGGTCACATGATTTTTGAAAATCTCTCTGATTGATACTCAGTAGTAGTGGTCACTGGGAGGAAATCAGTTTCATTATCACTGTATCACTATTTAGTATGTTGGTGATTAAAAACATAAACAACTTTTGTGACTCAATGCATTTAAAACACAGCTCAGATACAGATACAAAATCGAAGAACATGCATCTTATATACTGATGAACCATCATGCTTTCCGTACAAAGTGGAACAGTTACCTTCCAATTATGGAAACTGTTACTTAATCACAATTTTGCATGTTCCATAGTTATCATTCTGTATAACAGTCCTTACTTTGTACTAACAGGTCTTTATTTATTTCTTATATGTATTATTTGTTTATTTTTTTAACTTTTATGGTTGTTGTTGTCTTTACAATATGATTAACTACAAGCTTTCTTTTCCAATAATGTAGAACTGGTTTACTCATGCTCATTATTATGATATTATAATGCCACCACTCGCTTTCGCCTCACCCTAGATACCATTACCGTAATAGTTGACACAATTGATGCTGTCGCTGTTACAACTGGTCCAGGCTATTTATTATTAATGTCATCTTAAATCATGATTACTACAATCATTAATGTGTAAACATTGATTGATTGAACGATTGGACAAATCTTCCTCTTTTTTTTTGTTGATGTTCTTGTTGTTGTTACAGATTTGTTTTGCCTTGTTTAGTCTGTTTTGTTTTGTTTTATATCTCTCTCTGTAGTGGAAGATGCTACTGTTCGTTTTATATTGTTTGTTTCATACTATCCTCTGTATTGTATACATGTTTTTGGAGAAAAAAAAAAATTTTAAGTTAAAAAAAACAAACAAACAAAAAAAACTTTTGTGGTTGTCTGTGTTCATTCGTGTGATCAATGCAGTTATATTTTGTGGGTGTTGAATGTGGACCTGAACCATGATGGCAGTGTTCTGTCTGCAGAAAGTGTGGGTGTTGAATGTGGACCTGAACCATGATGGCAGTGTTCTGTGTGCAGAAAGTGTGGGTGTTGTATGTGGACCTGAACCATGATGGCAGTGTTCTGTCTGCA
Organism: Babylonia areolata; assembly: GCF_041734735.1. Classification (NCBI taxonomy): domain Eukaryota; kingdom Metazoa; phylum Mollusca; class Gastropoda; order Neogastropoda; family Buccinidae; genus Babylonia; species Babylonia areolata. The sequence continues at coordinate 54,674,453 of NC_134899.1, read as the reverse complement.
GAAAGTGTGGGTGTTGAATGTGGACCTGAACCATGATGGCAGTGTTCTGTCTGCAGAAAGTGTGGGTGTTGTACGTGGACCTGAACCATGATGGCAGTGTTCTGTCTGCAGAAAGTGTGGGTGTTGAATGTGGACATGAACCATGATGGCAGTGTTCTGTCTGCAGAAAGTGTGGGTGTTGTACGTGGACCTGAACCATGATGGCAGTGTTCTGTCTGCAGAAAGTGTGGGTGTTGAATGTGGACCTGAACCATGATGGCAGTGTTCTGTCTGCAGAAAGTGTGGGTGTTGAATGTGGACCTGAACCATGATGGCAGTGTTCTGTCTGCAGAAAGTGTGGGTGTTGAATGTGGACCTGAACCATGATGGCAGTGTTCTGTCTGCAGAAAGTGCGGGTGTTGTACGTGGACCTGAACCATGATGGCAGTGTTCTGTCTGCAGAAAGTGTGGGTGTTGAATGTGGACCTGAACCATGATGGCAGTGTTCTGTCTGCAGAAAGTGTGGGTGTTGTACGTGGACCTGAACCATGATGGCAGTGTTCTGTCTGCAGAAAGTGTGGGTGTTGAATGTGGACCTGAACCATGATGGCAGTGTTCTGTCTGCAGAAAGTGTGGGTGTTGAATGTGGACCTGAACCATGATGGCAGTGTTCTGTCTGCAGAAAGTGCGGGTGTTGTACGTGGACCTGAACCATGATGGCAGTGTTCTGTCTGCAGAAAGTGTGGGTGTTGAATGTGGACCTGAACCATGATGGCAGTGTTCTGTCTGCAGAAAGTGTGGGTGTTGTACGTGGACCTGAACCATGATGGCAGTGTTCTGTCTGCAGAAAGTGTGGGTGTTGAATGTGGACCTGAACCATGATGACAGTGTTCTGTCTGCAGAAAGTGTGGGTGTTGTACGTGGACCTGAACCATGATGGCAGTGTTCTGTCTGCAGAAAGTGTGGGTGTTGAACGTGGACCTGAACCATGATGGCAGTGTTCTGTCTGCAGAAAGTGTGGGTGTTGAACGTGGACCTGAACCATGATGGCAGTGTTCTGTCTGCAGAAAGTGTGGGTGTTGAATGTGGACCTGAACCATGATGGCAGTGTTCTGTCTGCAGAAAGTGTGGGTGTTGTACGTGGACCTGAACCATGATGGCAGTGTTCTGTCTGCAGAAAGTGTGGGTGTTGAATGTGGACCTGAACCATGATGGCAGTGTTCTGTCTGCAGAAAGTGTGGGTGTTGTACGTGGACCTGAACCATGATGGCAGTGTTCTGTCTGCAGAAAGTGTGGGTGTTGAATGTGGACCTGAACCATGATGGCAGTGTTCTGTCTGCAGAAAGTGTGGGTGTTGAATGTGGACCTGAACCATGATGGCAGTGTTCTGTCTGCAGAAAGTGTGGGTGTTGTACGTGGACCTGAACCATGATGGCAGTGTTCTGTCTGCAGAAAGTGTGGGTGTTGAATGTGGACCTGAACCATGATGGCAGTGTTCTGTCTGCAGAAAGTGTGGGTGTTGAATGTGGACCTGAACCATGATGGCAGTGTTCTGTCTGCAGAAAGTGTGGGTGTTGAATGTGGACCTGAACCATGATGGCAGTGTTCTGTCTGCAGAAAGTGTGGGTGTTGAATGTGGACCTGAACCATGATGGCAGTGTTCTGTCTGCAGAAAGTGTGGGTGTTGTACGTGGACCTGAACCATGATGGCAGTGTTCTGTCTGCAGAAAGTGTGGGTGTTGAATGTGGACCTGAACCATGATGGCAGTGTTCTGTCTGCAGAAAGTGTGGGTGTTGAATGTGGACCTGAACCATGATGGCAGTGTTCTGTCTGCAGAAAGTGTGGGTGTTGTACGTGGACCTGAACCATGATGACAGTGTTCTGTCTGCAGAAAGTGTGGGTGTTGTACGTGGACCTGAACCATGATGGCAGTGTTCTGTCTGCAGAAAGTGTGGGTGTTGAATGTGGACCTGAACCATGATGGCAGTGTTCTGTCTGCAGAAAGTGTGGGTGTTGTACGTGGACCTGAACCATGATGGCAGTGTTCTGTCTGCAGAAAGTGTGGGTGTTGTACGTGGACCTGAACCATGATGGCAGTGTTCTGTCTGCAGAAAGCGTGGGTGTTGAACGTGGACCTGAACCATGATGGCAGTGTTCTGTCTGCAGAAAGTGTGGGTGTTGTACGTGGACCTGAACCATGATGGCAGTGTTCTGTCTGCAGAAAGCGTGGGTGTTGAACGTGGACCTGAACCATGATGGCAGTGTTCTGTCTGCAGAAAGTGTGGGTGTTGAATGTGGACCTGAACCATGATGGCAGTGTTCTGTCTGCAGAAAGTGTGGGTGTTGAATGTGGACCTGAACCATGATGGCAGTGTTCTGTCTGCAGAAAGTGTGGGTGTTGTACGTGGACCTGGTCTGTCTGAACTATGACGGCAATGTCCTGGACGCCTGTGTTCTGGCCATGACTGCCGCTCTGTCCAACAGTGAGTGGGTACCTTGTGTCATTTTATCTGTGGTGGTTAAATGTCAAAGCTGTGAAACCCATCTTTTGTCTGTGATGAGTCGTTGAGATTTTAACACTTGTTTGTTAGAACTTTACTTCACACAGTAAAGACTGTCCAAGTCGGAGAGAGGCAGCATTCGGTGAGTTATGGAAACAAGAACATACCCAGCATGCACACCCCCGAAAATGGCTGCCTATATGGCAGAGTAAAAACATTCATACATTTAAAAGCCCACTCGCGTGCACACAAGTGAACATGGGAGTTACAATCCATGGACGAAGAAGAAGATGAGAGTCACATACCTCATCAGTGTCTTGTTTTGCAGTTGTGTAAATGTGATCTTTTAAAGAAGTTGTGTTTTCAGTTGAACATGTTGGTCTTGGTCTGTCAATCGGGTGTGTGTGTGCGTTGTGTTTGTGTGTGTGATGTGTGCGTGTGTGTGTGTGATGTGTGCGTGTGTTTGTGTGTGTGTGTGTGTGTGTGTGTGATGTGTGTGCGTGCGTGTGTGATGTGTGCGCGTGTGTGTGTGATGTGTGCGTGTGTGTGATGTGTGTGTTTGTGTGTGTGTGGTGTGATGTGTGTGTGATGTGTGTGTGATGTGTGTGTGTGTGTGTGTGTGGTGTGATGTGTGTGTGATGTGTGCGTGTGTGATGTGTGTGTGTGTGATGCGTGTGTGTGATGTGTATGTGTGTGTGTGGTGTGTGTGTGACAGCGGCACTGCCGGCAGTGTCTGTGGAGGAGGAGACCGGGAAGGTTGAGGTGGACTTCCAGCAGGAAAACAAAGTTCCCTTGAAGTGCTCTCCCATCTCCACCACTCTGGCTGTCTTTGATGAGTGAGTGACTATCCCTTGTTTATCTCTGTTGTCTTTGTTGTTAATCCTTGTGGGGGGTTTGTTTTTGTTTGTTTTTTTGTCATAAATCCCTGTTGTCTTTGTAGTTATTGATCTTGTCTTTGTTATTGTCAGTGCTTGTCTTTGTTGTCATTACTCCCTGTTCTTTGTCGTCATCAGTCTTTGTTGTTACTTACTGGGGGGTTTTGGGGGGTGGGGGTTGGGGGTAACCGCAGTGCCCCAATGGTTCCTCATGGAGCTGAGGGACCTAGCAATTTCTGTTGCCTTTGTTGTCATTAATGCTTCTTGTCTTTTGAACTCGCTGTTGTTTGACATTACTCCCTGTTGTCTTTTGTTTTTGTTACACCCTGTGGTCTGTAATCCCTGTTGTCATTGTTGTTGTTATTCTGTGTTGTCTTTGTTGTCTTTAATCCCTGTTGTCATTGTTTTTGTTACACCCTGTTGTCTTTAATCCCTGTTGTCATTGTTGTTGTTATTCTGTGTTGTCTTTAATCCCTGTTGTCATTGTTTTTGTTACACCCTGTGGTCTGTAATCCCTGTTGTCATTGTTGTTGTTATTCTGTGTTGTCTTTGTTGTCTTTAATCCCTGTTGTCATTGTTTTTGTTACACCCTGTTGTCTTTAATCCCTGTTGTCATTGTTGTTGTTATTCTGTGTTGTCTTTGTTGTCTTTAATCCCTGTTGTCATTGTTTTTGTTACACCCTGTGGTCTTTAATCCCTGTTGTCATTGTTGTTGTTATTCTGTGGTGTCTTTAATCCCTGTTGTCATTGTTTTTGTTACACCCTGTGGTCTTTAATCCCTGTTGTCATTGTTGTTGTTATTCTGTGGTGTCTGTAATCCCTGTTGTCATTGTTGTTGTTACACCCTGTGGTCTGTAATCCCTGTTGTCATTGTTTTTGTTACACCCTGTGGTCTGTAATCCCTGTTGTCATTGTTGTTGTTACACCCTGTGGTCTGTAATCCCTGTTGTCATTGTTGTTGTTATTCTGTGGTGTCTGTAATCCCTGTTGTCATTGTTGTTGTTACACCCTGTGGTCTGTAATCCCTGTTGTCATTGTTGTTGTTACACCCTGTGGTCTGTAATCCCTGTTGTCATTGTTGTTGTTACACCCTGTGGTCTGTAATCCCTGTTGTCATTGTTGTTGTTATTCTGTGGTGTCTGTAATCCCTGTTGTCATTGTTGTTGTTACACCCTGTGGTCTGTAATCCCTGTTGTCATTGTTGTTGTTACACCCTGTGGTCTGTAATCCCTGTTGTCATTGTTGTTGTTATTCTGTGGTGTCTTTAATCCCTGTTGTCATTGTTGTTGTTATTCTGTGTTGTCTTTAATCCCTGTTGTCATTGTTGTTGTTATTCTGTGTTGTCTTTAATCTCTGTTGTCTTTGTAGTTGTTTGTTCCTGTTCACATGTTGCAAGTCCGCCATGTTGTTGACATGTTACAGGCCAGCCATGTTGTTACAGGTCGGCCGTGTTGTTACAGGCCAGCCATGTTGTTACAAGTCAGCCATGTTGTTACAGGCCAGTCATGCTGTTACAGGCCAGCCATGTTGTTACAGGCCAGCCATGTTGTTACAAGTCAGCCATGTTGTTACAGGCCAGTCATGCTGTTACAGGCCAGCCATGTTGTCACAGGCCAGCCATGTTGTTACAGGTCAGTCATGCTGGTGGACCCGACAGGTCAGGAGGAGGACCTGGTGACCGGGGTGATCACTGTTGTCACTGACGGCCATGACATCTGTTCCATCCACAAACCAGGTACGCCTGTCTGTGCCCTCTCTCAGCACGAAGTATTTCCACAGACCTGTCACTCTTTTCAAATCTTTCCTGCCGCTTCCTTGCTTCGTATTGTTTGCTTAGTGCTGGCAAAATCGCTGGCAGGAAACCGGAGAATTATTTTGCTTCCATTCAAGTTAACATGTCGCAAGTGTGTTGATCGTGCAGGTAAGGCCGTTTGTTGAGAATCGTCTTTCTCTTTCAACTCCGGTGTGCACACAGTGCGAGTCTGATTTGTGTGTAAACAGTCTGTGTATGGTTTGTGTGTAAACAAAGTAATTCTAAGTCTGGCGTGTATGACGTGTGTAAACGAAGTGCGTCTGACTCACGCGTGTTGACAAACATGTAAATATTTAGTGATGTGGTATGTGTGTGTGGTGAACTGTAACATTGCAGTTTTGTATATTTGTGATTCTGTGTAGACAAAAGTGAGTCCATGTGATGATCCGTTGAGTGTGATGTGACCTTTAATGTTGTATTTTCCTGCTGACTGCAGGAGGTATGTGATGTGATGTAAATTGACAGTGTGTCCTGCTGACTGCAGGAGGTATGTGATGTGATGTGAACTGACAGTGTGTTGTGCTGACTGCAGGAGGAATGTGATGTGATGTGAACTGACAGTGTGTCCTGCTGACTGCAGGAGGTATGTGATGTGATGTAAACTGACAGTGTGTTGTGCTGACTGCAGGAGGTATGTGATGTGATGTGAACTAACAGTGTGTCCTGCTGAATGCAGGAGGTATGTGATGTGATGTGAACTGACAGTGTGTTGTGCTGACTGCAGGAGGTATGTGATGTGATGTGAACTAACAGTGTGTCCTGCTGACTGCAGGAGGTATGTGATGTGATGTGAACTGACAGTGTGTTGTGCTGACTGCAGGAGGTATGTGATGTGATGTGAACTGACAGTGTGTCCTGCTGACTGCAGGAGGTATGTGATGTGATGTGAACTGACAGTGTGTCCTGCTGACTGCAGGAGGTATGTGATGTGATGTAAATTGACAGTGTGTCCTGCTGACTGCAGGAGGTATGTGATGTGATGTGAACTAACAGTGTGTCCTGCTGACTGCAGGAGGTATGTGATGTGATGTGAACTGACAGTGTGTTGTGCTGACTGCAGGAGGAATGTGATGTGATGTGAACTGAGTGTCCTGCTGACTGCAGGAGGTATGTGATGTGATGTGAACTGACAGTGTGTTGTGCTGACTGCAGGAGGTATGTGATGTGATGTGAACTGACAGTGTGTCCTGCTGACTGCAGGAGGTATGTGATGTGATGTAAACTAACAGTGTCCTGCTGACTGCAGGAGGTATGTGATGTGATGTAAACTGACAGTGTGTTGTGCTGACTGCAGGAGGTATGTGATGTGATGTAAACTGACAGTGTGTTGTGCTGACTGCAGGAGGTATGTGATGTGATGTAAACTAACAGTGTGTCCTGCTGACTGCAGGAGGTATGTGATGTGATGTAAACTGACAGTGTGTTGTGCTGACTGCAGGAGGTATGTGATGTGATGTAAACTGACAGTGTGTTGTGCTGACTGCAGGAGGTATGTGATGTGATGTAAACTGACAGTGTGTTGTGCTGACTGCAGGAGGTATGTGATGTGATGTAAACTGACAGTGTGTTGTGCTGACTGCAGGAGGTGTGTGATGTGATGTAAACTGACAGTGTGTCCTGCTGACTGCAGGAGGTATGTGATGTGATGTAAACTGACAGTGTGTCCTGCTGACTGCAGGAGGTATGTGATGTGATGTAAACTGACAGTGTGTTGTGCTGACTGCAGGAGGTATGTGATGTGATGTGAACTAACAGTGTGTCCTGCTGACTGCAGGAGGTATGTGATGTGATGTAAACTGACAGTGTGTTGTGCTGACTGCAGGAGGTATGTGATGTGATGTGAACTAACAGTGTGTCCTGCTGACTGCAGGAGGTATGTGATGTGATGTAAACTGACAGTGTGTCCTGCTGACTGCAGGAGGTATGTGATGTGATGTAAACTGACAGTGTGTTGTGCTGACTGCAGGAGGTATGTGATGTGATGTGAACTGACAGTGTGTTGTGCTGAATGCAGGAGGTGTGTGATGTGATGTGAACTGACAGTGTGTTGTGCTGACTGCAGGAGGTATGTGATGTGATGTAAACTGACAGTGTGTTGTGCTGACTGCAGGAGGTATGTGATGTGATGTGAACTGACAGTGTGTTGTGCTGAATGCAGGAGGTGTGTGATGTGATGTGAACTGACAGTGTGTTGTGCTGACTGCAGGAGGTATGTGATGTGATGTAAATTGACAGTGTGTCCTGCTGACTGCAGGAGGTATGTGATGTGATGTGAACTGACAGTGTGTTGTGCTGACTGCAGGAGGTATGTGATGTGATGTGAACTAACAGTGTCCTGCTGACTGCAGGAGGTATGTGATGTGATGTAAACTGACAGTGTGTTGTGCTGACTGCAGGAGGTATGTGATGTGATGTGAACTGACAGTGTGTCCTGCTGACTGCAGGAGGTATGTGATGTGATGTAAACTGACAGTGTGTTGTGCTGACTGCAGGAGGTATGTGATGTGATGTAAACTGACAGTGTGTTGTGCTGACTGCAGGAGGTATGTGATGTGATGTAAACTGACAGTGTGTTGTGCTGACTGCAGGAGGTATGTGATGTGATGTAAACTGACAGTGTGTCCTGCTGACTGCAGGAGGTATGTGATGTGATGTAAACTGACAGTGTGTTGTGCTGACTGCAGGAGGTATGTGATGTGATGTGAACTGACAGTGTGTCCTGCTGACTGCAGGAGGTATGTGATGTGATGTAAACTGACAGTGTGTCCTGCTGACTGCAGGAGGTATGTGATGTGATGTAAACTGACAGTGTGTTGTGCTGACTGCAGGAGGTATGTGATGTGATGTAAACTGACAGTGTGTTGTGCTGACTGCAGGAGGTATGTGATGTGATGTAAACTGACAGTGTGTTGTGCTGACTGCAGGAGGAATGTGATGTGATGTGAACTGAGTGTCCTGCTGACTGCAGGAGGTATGTGATGTGATGTGAACTGACAGTGTGTCCTGCTGACTGCAGGAGGAATGTGATGTGATGTAAACTGACAGTGTGTCCTGCTGACTGCAGGAGGTATGTGATGTGATGTAAACTGAGTGTCCTGCTGACTGCAGGAGGTATGTGATGTGATGTAAACTGACAGTGTGTCCTGCTGAATGCAGGAGGTATGTGATGTGATGTAAACTGACAGTGTGTTGTGCTGACTGCAGGAGGAATGTGATGTGATGTAAACTGACAGTGTGTCCTGCTGAATGCAGGAGGTATGTGATGTGATGTGAACTAACAGTGTGTCCTGCTGACTGCAGGAGGTATGTGATGTGATGTAAACTGACAGTGTGTTGTGCTGACTGCAGGAGGTATGTGATGTGATGTGAACTGACAGTGTGTTGTGCTGACTGCAGGAGGAATGTGATGTGATGTGAACTGACAGTGTGTTGTGCTGACTGCAGGAGGTATGTGATGTGATGTAAATTGACAGTGTCCTGCTGACTGCAGGAGGTATGTGATGTGATGTGAACTGACAGTGTGTCCTGCTGACTGCAGGAGGTATGTGATGTGATGTGAACTGACAGTGTGTTGTGCTGACTGCAGGAGGTATGTGATGTGATGTGAACTGACAGTGTGTCCTGCTGACTGCAGGAGGTATGTGATGTGATGTAAACTGACAGTGTGTTGTGCTGACTGCAGGAGGTATGTGATGTGATGTGAACTGACAGTGTGTCCTGCTGACTGCAGGAGGTATGTGATGTGATGTGAACTGACAGTGTGTTGTGCTGACTGCAGGAGGTATGTGATGTGATGTGAACTAACAGTGTGTCCTGCTGACTGCAGGAGGTATGTGATGTGATGTGAACTGACAGTGTGTTGTGCTGACTGCAGGAGGTGTGTGATGTGATGTAAACTGACAGTGTGTTGTGCTGACTGCAGGAGGTATGTGATGTGATGTAAACTGACAGTGTGTTGTGCTGACTGCAGGAGGTATGTGATGTGATGTAAACTGACAGTGTGTTGTGCTGACTGCAGGAGGTATGTGATGTGATGTAAACTGACAGTGTGTCCTGCTGACTGCAGGAGGTATGTGATGTGATGTAAACTGACAGTGTGTTGTGCTGACTGCAGGAGGCACCCCACTGACGGAGGCCCAGCTGAAGCAGTGCACAGAGCGAGCCTTGCAGCGACACCGGGAGGCCTGTGACCTCATCACTGCTGCCCTCCCCTCCCCCTGCACACACCCCCTCCTCGCTGTCGACAGGTAGAGACATCCACACCTGTCCCCCCTCCCCCTGCACACCCCCTCCTCGCTGTCGACAGGTAGAGACATCCACACCTGTCCCCCCTCCCCCTGCACACACCCCCCCTCCTCGCTGTCAACAGGTAGAGACATCCACACCTGTCCCCCCTCCCCCTGCACACACCCCCCCTCCTCGCTGTCGACAGGTAGAGACATCCACACCTGTCCCCCCTCCCCCTGCACACACCCCCTCCTCGCTGTCGACAGGTAGAGACATCCACACCTGTCTGCCCTCCCCTTCCACACACACCCCCCTCCCTCCTCGCTGTTGATAGGTAGAGACATCCACACCTGTTTCTCCTCCCCCCACACCCACCCTCCTCGCTGTCGACAGGTAGAGACATCCACACCTGTTTCCCCTCCCCCCACACCCACCCTCCTCGCTGTCGACAGGTAGAGACATCCACACCTGTTTCTCCTCCACACACCCCTCCTCACTGTCGACAGGTAGAGACATCCACACCTGTTTCTCCTCCACACACCCCTCCTCACTGTTGATAGGTAGAGACATCCACACCTGTTTCTCCTCCACGTCGACAGGCAGAGACATCCACACCTGTTTCTCCTCCACACACCCCTCCTCACTGTCGACAGGTAGAGACATCCACACCTGTTTCTCCTCCACACACCCCTCCTCGCTGTCGACAGGTAGAGACATCCACACCCATCTCCCCCCCCCACCCCCCTCCCTCGCTGTCGATAGGTAGAGACATCCACACCCATCTCCCCCCCCCCCCCCAACCTCCCTCCACAACCACCCCTCCTCGCTGTCGACAGGTAGAGACATCCACACCCGTCTCCCCCCCCCCCCCTCCTCGCTGTCGACAGAGACATCCACACCCATTCCACCCCCCTCGCTGTCAACAGGTTGAGACATCCACACCCGTTTCTCAACCTGCCCTCCCCTCACCCCTCTCTGCTGACTGTGGGCAGGTAAACAGCCACACCTGTCTCGCTACCGTGTGTCTCTCCGTCGTCCCCTCACCAACAGAGCTGGTGTGAGTGTTGGCAGCTGGTGCAGCAGAGTACAAGTGAAATAAACATGTTCAAAAGTCCCTGCTACATCTCCTACTTTTGAAAACTCAGTGTATGACTGTGTGTACATGGTACATGGATGTGTGTGTCAGTGTGTGATGACAGTGCTGTGGTCAGACCAGCTGACGCTGTCCATGTCACTGACACAGTGTGTGACGCTCTCCATGTCACTGACACAGTGTGATGACAGTGCGGTGGTCAGACCACCTGACGCTCTCCATGTCACTGACACAGTGTGATGACAGTGTGGTGGTCAGACCAGCTGACGCTGTCCATGTCACTGACAGTGTGTGATGACAGTGCGGTAGTCAGACCAGCTGACGCTGTCCATGTCACTGACACAGTGTGATGACAGTGCGGTGGTCAGACCAGCTGACGCTGTCCATGTCACTGACACAGTGTGATGACAGTGTGGTGGTCAGACCAGCTGACGCTGTCCATGTCACTGACACAGTGTGATGACAGTGTGGTGGTCAGACCAGCTGACGCTGTCCATGTCACTGACACAGTGTGATGACAGTGTGGTGGTCAGACCAGCTGACGCTGTCCATGTCACTGACAGTGTGTGATGACAGTGCGGTGGTCAGACCAGCTGACGCTGTCCATGTCACTGACACAGTGTGATGACAGTGCGGTGGTCAGACCAGCTGACGCTGTCCATGTCACTGACACAGTGTGATGACAGTGTGGTGGTCAGACCAGCTGACGCTGTCCATGTCACTGACAGTGTGTGATGACAGTGCGGTAGTCAGACCAGCTGACGCTGTCCATGTCACTGACACAGTGTGATGACAGTGCGGTGGTCAGACCAGCTGACGCTGTCCATGTCACTGACACAGTGTGATGACAGTGTGGTGGTCAGACCAGCTGACGCTGTCCATGTCACTGACACAGTGTGATGACAGTGTGGTGGTCAGACCAGCTGACGCTGTCCATGTCACTGACACAGTGTGATGACAGTGTGGTGGTCAGACAAGCTGACGCTCTCCATGTCACTGACAGTGTGTGATGACAGTGCGGTGGTCAGACCAGCTGACGCTCTCCATGTCACTGACACAGTGACAGAAACCAACCCCAGATGACTGTGACTGAACCAACTGAATAAAACCAACACAACTGAAACGTGAAACACAACAAATGGTTTTTATTGCGCTGAACAATCTCCACACACACACACAGAGATGTGGCCCCAGGTGTGGCCCACAGAGATGACCACACAGTTAACATAAAATACAAGTAGGGAAAGAACACAGGAGGACCAGGCGCAGAAAAACCACATACACATCACATACATCACACACACACCGTCATGTCCACACAGCACACATCACCACCAGAGTCAACAGTCACATCTATCGTCCATCACCTTGCACGCCATGTTGTCCAGACTGTCCACATAGCATCATCCATCACACACATCATTATTTCTAAACAGCACACACCACCACAGTTACACAGATCTACGTCATGTCATCAACGATCTTGCACATCATGTGGTCCAGGCTGTCTACATAGGCATCGTCCATGGGTTCCTCCTTGATGGCCGACGACTTCTGCAGCAGCTCACTCTCCACCAGCAACTTGGAGTCGAGGTTCAAATCCTCTGGAATGGCGCTCTGGGCTGTCTGGATCAACTGTAACATCAATCATGACTGACTGTAACCCACTGACCAATCCACAATCATCACTAACATCAGTCATTACTGACAGTAACATCAATCATCACTGACTCAGTGTAACCCACTGACCAAACCACAATTATCACTGACTCGAACATCAATCATCCCTGACTAACAATCATCACTGACTGTAATCCACAATTATCACTGAGTGAAACAATCATCACTGACTGTAATCCACAATTATCACTGAGTGAAACAATCATCACTGACTGTAATGCACAAGTGTCACTGAGTGAAACAATCATCACTGACCGTAATCCACAATTATCACTGAGTGAAACAATCATCACTGACTGTAACCCACAATTGTCACTGAGTGAAACAATCATCACTGACTGTAACCCACAGTCATCACTGAGTGAAACAATCATCACTGACTGTAATCCACAATTATCACTGAGTGAAACAATCATCACTGACTGTAATCCACAATTATCACTGAGTGAAACAATCATCACTGACTGTAATCCACAATTATCACTGAGTGAAACAATCATCACTGACTGTAATCCACAATTATCACTGAGTGAAACAATCATCACTGACTGTAATCCACAATTATCACTGAGTGAAACAATCATCACTGTAACCCACAATCATCACTGATGGGAACCCACTATCGCTGGCAGTAACATCAAACATCACTAGCATCAATCATCACTAACAGTAACCCCACAATCAGGTTATCAACAAAATGTTCATGATATGAATTCAGACACACCTACATGACATAATCTCACACAGCTCCATGACATGAGATAATCTCACACAGCTTCATGACATGAGATAATCACACACAGCTTCATGAGATAATCACACACACACCTGCATGACATGATAATCACACACCTGCATCATTTGAGATTCATACAATAAGGCACACCTGCATGGTACGAGATATACCCACCTGCATGATGTCAGATACAGCTGCATAATGTGAGGGAATAAGATACTTGCAAGGCATGAGATAATCAGACACACCTGCATGGTAAGAGATAATCGGACACACCTGAATGACGAGTTTCTCAGACACACCATGACATTAGGTAGACACCTGCATAACACGAGATAATTAGACATTTGCATGATGCGAGATAATCGCACACCTTCATCAGTTCATGGCGTTGACTTGATCAAACACACCTGCAAGATGCGAGATAATCAGACCTAGCTACAAACCTGCTTTCCCTAAAATCTGAACCTGAGTGTCTCAACAACAATGTATTTTCTGAGAAAGTGTACTCGAGATACACTAACAACATAATGTAACTTCGGTTTTAACCTCCCCCTGGTCCCTCACCTGTGGCGCTGTCATTGTGGCAAGTCCTTTCCCATCGCTGACTGTCACACCCAATCGTGTTTCATCATCAACAGGTTTAACAATAACAAGGCACCTCCAGGTTCATACAACAATTTGGGGCAAATTTCTAATCAGTGTTGTACACGATAGCACTGTATCAAAAATCTGCGTACAAAATAAACAAAAATATGCACTGATGGACAGACCTGGGTGAGGTAACAGTCCCGCTGTGGACAGAGGTGTGTCAGGTAACGCGACCCACCTGGATGACATGGTCCAGGTTGCCCTGAAACTTGTCGGAGATGTTGTTGCGCTGTTTCCTCTGCTCCTCCATCATGACCCGCAGTGTCTCCCGGGCCTGGTGGGGGCGGTACTCGTTGATCAGGTGATGCATGTTGATGAACAGCAGGTTCAAATCCTCCAGCTTCTCCACCCGCTTCGGGGAGTCTGGTGCCCGGATCAGGATGTCGATCAGGTCCAGGAAGTTGATCAGGATGGAGTGGTTCAGCTTCTTCAGCTCCCTCTTGTGGTCATAGGCCTGAGGGTACAGGCGCCGAACCCCCGATGCTTCCAGAGGGCGAATGATGGCATCGTCTGCTGTGAACGTCTGACCAAACATCTGGTACTTGTCCTGAAAGAACGCATCCACAATTGTTTTTATCTAGATTGTACAACAAAAGAAAGTCACCTTATATCTGAACTAAAAACAAGAGAGAGAAGGAACTTAAAACTGAAATATCAACAAACGCTATAAACGGCAGAAAACACCCAAAGTGAGAGAGACAAAGAGGGAAAAGAGAGAGACAGTCTGCTCACACGCACACAGACACATTAAACACATTCACCAGTTTGCAATCTCAAAGATGCCTTCTGCCTATACACATATATACCCAGATCCCATCTACACACACATGCAAACATAATCATATATTCACACACACATTATGCACTCATACTTGTAGCAGTCACACACCTGACACGTCTTGAGCTATCTGAAAAGGTGTGTGTGTGAGAACAGGGAGGAGTAATTACAGAGCAAAGGTAGCCAACTCCAAATTACACCAACAGCAACAGATACAAATGACCTAATAACCATTTGGTGATGAACTAAAATCCACTATATTATTATTTCCCTGCATCCAGCCACAGCACACTGTGCACTGTGTCATCATGCTGTGAACAGATGACACTGAAGGTATTTTGTTTTGACCATAAACATTCGACGGGCGCAATAGCCGAGTGGTTAAAGCGTTGGACTGTCAATCTGAGGGTCCCGGGTTCGAATCACGGTGACGGCGCCTGGTGGGTAAAGGGTGGAGATTTTTACGATCTCCCAGGTCAACATATGTGCAGACCTGCTAGTGCCTGAACCCCCTTCATGTGTATATGCAATCAGAAGATCAAATACGCACGTTAAAGATCCTGTAATCCATGTCAGCGTTCGGTGGGTTATGGAAACAAGAACATACCCAGCATGCACACCCCCGAAAACGGAGTATGGCTGCCTACATGGCGGGGTAAAAACGGTCATACACGTAAAAGCCCACTCGTGTGCATACGAGTGAACGCAGAAGAAGAAGACCATAAACATTCTGTCTGTGTGTTGCCACTTTTCTTAAGTGGAGCGTACGAGTACGACTGATGACCGACATTGTGGTGGTTGATAATTTTAGCAAAGGAAACAGTGTACACTGTGTGGAGATAAGAGGTCTAAAACAGATCCTTGAGTGACTCTGCATTCAACACTGACAGGTGCAGACTGGAAATTGTCAGCTATGGTATTAGTAATATAAACACAACAAAAAAAACACAACAAAAACGAATAAAGCACAAACGATCTTTATCCATGCAACTAAGGTGTTTATATGAAAAGAAAAGAAAAAAAGAAGACCTGACCTGATGGGGTGGGGGTGGAGGTGGTGGAGCCCGGCCACGTTTGATGTTTTCATCGGTGTACTGGTTGACGTAGTTCATGGGGGGTGGGGGGAAGGCGCTGACTCCCTGGTTCTCACTCATCTTGGCCTCCTTGTGACTCCACTGGGGACACGCCACAGGAAACCTTCACACATCACAAGGTACTCATACTGGCCTCCTTGTGACTCCACTGGGGACACGCCACAGGAAACCTTCACACATCACAAGGTACTCACACTGGCCTCCTTGTGACTCCACTGGGGACACGCCACAGGAAACCTTCACACATCACAAGGTACTCACACTGGCTTCCTTGTGACTCCACTGGGGACACGCCACAGGAAACCTTCACACATCACAAGGTACTCACACTGGCCTCCTTGTGACTCCACTGGGGACACGCCACAGGAAACCTTCACACATCACAAGGTACTCATACTGGCCTCCTTGTGACTCCACTGGGGACACGCCACAGGAAACCTTCACACATCACAAGGTACTCATACTGGCCTCCTTGTGACTCCACTGGGGACACGCCACAGGAAACCTTCACACATCACAAGGTACTCATACTGGCCTCCTTGTGACTCCACTGGGGACACGCCACAGGAAACCTTCACACATCACAAGGTACTCATACTGCTCTCTGTCCAATTCCCATAACACTGCCACTGTCATTATTATAATTTGTATAATTATATCTAGTTGAATTTCACTGACAAAAAAATGAAATCACACACAAAATCCCCCACCTAACACCATTAGTACCACAATGTTGATGTATTTGTTTTCCCATCAAAGTTTATCTTTCTGTGGAATTTTACCCTTTTCTTTTTGTGGGTTCTTTCACTGGTTTTGGTTTTACGTGTGCTAAGTGCATGCTTCACTGGGGACCTTGGTTACTTGTCTCATCTGAATGAGTAACTCACTTTCCCCATTCCCATATTCCCTCATCCCAGTCCCCTATCCCCTCATTTCCCCATTTCCCCTCACAACCATGCCCTTATCCATCATCTCAGTTTCAGTTTCAGTAGCTCAAGGACACATCACGCTACACCACATCTGCCAAGCAGATGCCTGACCAGCAGCGTAACCCAACGCGCTTAGTCAGGCCTTGAGAAAAAAAAAGGTGAATAAATAATAGATAAGCTTACATAAATAAATAAATAAAATAAATAAATAATAATTATGATATAAAAAAAAGGTAGTAGTAATGATAATAATAATAAAATAATAATAATAATAATAATAAATAAATAAATATCCATCATCTGTCAACAGACACTGAGCAACTGACTTACAGAGTGAACCCCAATGAAAATCTGGCCTGCCGTGGTGAGCAAACCCTCCCATCAGACATTTACAAGTTACATTTCAGCCCGACTCAATTCCCTTGAGTGTGAGCCCAGCTGACCACAAACTGCCATATAAATATCAAGATTCAAGAATAATTGTCCAAAAAATGGATGTCTTTCAACATTTCAGAGCTGGAAACACATCATAAAGTAAGCAACAAAACATGTTAAAACTTAAATTTGAATTTCAACCATAACTTCTAGTTCTACTCAACAGACTCTTGTGATAATTAAGAAGCTCATCTGCCCTACAATCTATTCTCTCTCTCTCTCTCTCCTCTGCATGTCTGGGTGTGTATGTGCACACATACGTGTGTGTGTGCATATGTGTGAGTTTTAAATAAAACTACCATTCATGGATGATGAAAGACACCTTTAACTTGGGAAAGGAAAACATCATCAAGATGTACGTCTCCTTCCTGTTTTTCACAGTACTGTGTGGCATCTGGGAAGTGACACTTTATGCAGCTAGCCACACAGGAACACCTTTCATGATATGCATGAGGAGAGTTAACCCACATGGGCGCAATAGCCGGATGGTTAAGTGTTGGACTTTCAATCTGTGGGTCCCAGGTTCAAATCTCGGTAATGGTGCCTGGTGGGTAAAGGGTTCAGATTTTTCCGATCTCCCAGGTCAACATATGTGCAGATTTGTTAGTGTCTAAACCCCCTTCGTGTGTGCAGGCACACAGAAAATCAAATATGCACATTAAATAAAGATCCTGTAATCCATGCATTGCAAGCGCTGGGTGGGTTATGGAAACATGAACATACCCAGCATGCACACACCTTAAAATGGAGTATGGCTGCCTACATGGCAGGGTAAACAAACAATATGGTCATATACATAAATGTTGACAACGACCTTTGGACATTATTGGAAGAAGAAGAACAACTCCGTTTTCGTTGGTATTGACTATCAGTATTGACTGATAAATATGCACGTTAAAGATCCTGTAACTGTAACCCATGTCAGCGTTCGG
Organism: Babylonia areolata; assembly: GCF_041734735.1. Taxonomy (NCBI): domain Eukaryota; kingdom Metazoa; phylum Mollusca; class Gastropoda; order Neogastropoda; family Buccinidae; genus Babylonia; species Babylonia areolata. Next base: position 54,656,729 of record NC_134899.1, on the reverse strand, counting down.
TGGGTTATGGAGACAAGAAAATACCCAGCATGCATAAAATGCTAGTAATGGTCAAAGTTATGACCGCTGAGCATTAATGGAAGAAGAAGAAGAAAGCATTTTGCTTCTTTCCACGAACTGGATTCAAATCGATGTGATGTCCAGTTCGTTGTGGTACCCCTTTTCCTCATTTCTTTCTTTCTCACTTCAGTATTTTTTCAATACATCAGCCAGCACTCCACCCCACGTGTGATTCCTGTCCACTATCCAGACATGAAGTCAACTGGCTTTGGGCAAAACAGCCCAGAGCTAACACCACAAGTCCTACACATGTGCGCAATCCCCCCCCCCCCCCCCCCCCTTCCTCCCCCTTGATTCTTCTTCTTCTTCCTTGACAGCGAATACAATCAGGTACAGGTACAGAATTTGGGACTTTTTTTTTTTTCTTTTTTTTTTAAAAGCCTTTTTGGCTTTTCAACGCCCCTTCTTAATATAGAAATAGTTTAGGGTTGCGTACATGCGTATGAAATTTTTTTAAATGTTCATTCATCAAAATCGAATGGTTTTATTAATGATTTAGAGTCATTGTCTAGAAGATTCTTGAACTGGTCAATAGTTATAGCTGTTTTTGTTGAATTATTCAGTGCATTCCATCCTTTAACTGCTCTAAAGCTAAAAGAAAACTTATGAATATTTGTTCTGCAAAATTTTGTGAAAAGGTTAGTATTTGAACCTCTGGTAACATGGAGTTTGTTAGTAGAAAAGAAGGTGCAGGGGTCAGTGTCAACCACTTTACTAATTATCTTGAATACTTATCATGTCTCCTCTATATCTTCTGTATTTTTGTGAATGCAAGTTTAGTTGTCTCAAACGGTTCTGGTAGTCCAAATCTCTTAACTCTGGTACCATTTTAGCTGCTCTCTTTTGCACCTGTTCAACTGCTTTTGACTGTCTTATTAGTCTGGGATACCAAATCAGCTAGTTGATTATTCTGTCACTTTTGCAAGGGGTTCGCACTCGCAGAAAAAAAACCAAAAAACAAAAACAAAAAAACATGGGCGTGGCTTTGAAATGGGCTCGAACAATGATGTCATGCTGATGTTGGTCAAGTGGAAGAAGAACACAAGAAGAATGAGGAGACAACCTACAACAAAGTACGTCGTGCGCCTACTGATGAGTTTTTACTTTAACAGTCGTTGTTCGGTTGCCGAAGACAGTTTCTAAGTTATGTCAGTGTCATTATACAATGTGTTAAAATATAAAAACAGCCAAACCTGGTAAATAATATTATTGGCTTCGATTTTTTCACCACTGGTATTTGTCACTGTCTGTGGATGCTCAGTTGACTCGCCTCAAAACCGGATGCGGAGGCAACAAAATAATAGCTTGAAGGAGCTACATGTAAAAACAAACTCGCAGTTTCGGATTTCCCTTTTCCTGTTCATCTAGGTAAGCAAATGTGTAGTGTTTTTGGATCAGTGCGCGCGCCTTAACACCTCCTTGAACAAAACCGAAACTACAGTGTTGCTGTATGGTAGCAAATATACGAAAATAAGTTCCGAAGCTTTCAAACAGACCCTTCCTCGTGACAAGAGAGAATTGTTGATCGCGAATAAAAATTTTGGTCAAGAGTCCGCACTTGATTTGCCTAGACTTTGACCCTTCAAAGAATTTTAAAAATAAAAAAAGAGAGAGAGAGAGAGAGAGAGAGAGAGAGAGAGAGAGAGAGAGAGAGAGAGAGATTAATATACTAGTTAATAAGAATAGAAAAAAAACTGATTCTTCAAGTCGATCATTGAATGCATTAGTTGGTGCTTATAACCTATGCATTAGCCAAAACTTATGGAGAGAGAAAAAAAAACACCACTATTGAAAATAATAAAATACTTTTTTTTTTTTTAAACAACAAAAAACTGGCATTCGTGCCAGTAATTAACGTGACCAGTGTTCTTTCATGGCAACATACCGCTGCATGGGTTATTATATAACATTACTGATATACTACTACTACGAATAATAATAATGGTATTTAGATATTGCTGAATCTTGTGCATAGACAAATCAAAGCGCTTTCACGCCAGACATTCACACACATGCATAACTCTAAAACTGGAGAAACTGAAGTTAAGAAAGAGGCAGGGAATGGGGGTTATTTTGGGAAGAGGTGGGTTTTAAGGCCGGCCGTCAGACTTGAAAGAGCTGAGTGTGGAGACTTGACGAAGCGAAAGAGGAAGTTCATTCCAATTGCAAGGTCCAGAGACAGAGAAAGAACGGCGGCCAACAGTCGAGAGTTTGAATCTGGGAATGCGTTAGCACAGTGGATCCGAAGCTGATCGTTGTGAGCGAGATGGAGTGTATAGGTGAAGGCATGCAGCCACAGAGGTAGGAAGGGGCTGATTTGTGAATACATTTATAACATAGAGTGCTGATCTTGTACTTTATTCTGTGTGAGACAGGGAGCCACTGGAGATGTTGCAAAAGAGGAGTGATGTGCTCAGATCTTTTCTTTCTGAGTGCGAGTCGGGCAGCAGAGTTTTGTACTCTGCGCCGGAAGGGACTGAATGGATGAAGCAGGCAAACCAGACAATAGAGAGTTACAGTAGTCAAGGCGAGAGAGAATGAGAGAAACGACAAGTCTAGATGTTGCGTCAATGGACAGATATATATCAACCATATATATAATCACAAGATCACAAGATAATTTATTGTCCTTAAAAGGAGATGCTTGCCAGTGGTGTGGTGGCACACAGTTAAATTCTATATAGTGCAAATATAAACATACATAAGCCCTTAACAACAACAGTAATAATAACAACAACAACAATGATACTACCACTGCCACTATACTACTACCACCACAATCACCACCACCACTACTACAGTACTACCAATAATAATAATAATAAATGAATCAGTGAATCAAGTAAACTGATGAAGCCTCCTTGTCTTATACTAGAAACTAGGCGCGCACACACACACACACACACACACACACACACACACACACACAAACACACACACACACAAGATTATCCAAGCTTAAAATGAAGAAGAAGAAATCAATAATACACGATGGAAAATAAAATGTGCACAGTCGTAGATACACACACACACACACACACACACACACACACACACACACACACACACACACACACACACACACAGAGAGAGAGAGAGAGAGAGAGAGAGAGAGAGATATATGTGTGTGTGTGTGTGTGTGTGTATGTGTATGTATGTATGTATGTAGCATTTCCTAAGCAAAGTAAGAATAAATTAATAATACATGATGAAAAATATGAAAAATGAGCACAGTCAATATACATTTTTTTTTAACAACTGAGGTCGGTTCCTGTTGGTGCAACAAAAGGCTCCGCACTTGGATTCCTAGGTTGTTGTTTTTGTTTTTTTAATCGCACCCACCCACACACACACACGTACGTACACTGATAACAATTTGCAAACTAAACATGTGGAATTGCACATGGAGCGTGGTATGACAGGGAACTTAGATTGTCCATTTGAATACCAAGCCCAGCCAACTATGGGGACATTATGGGGACATGGGACAGCCCATCAAAATACCACTATGTGGACATGGGACAGCCCATCAAAATACCACTATGTGGACATGGGACAGCCCATCAAAATACCACTATGTGGACATGGGGCAGCCCATCAAAATACCATTATGGGGACATGGGACAGCCCATCAAAATACCAATATGGGTACATGGGACAGCCCATCAAAATACCAATATGGGGACATGGGACAGCCCATTAAATACTATTATGGGACATGGGACAGCCCATCAAAATACCATATATATATTATATATATATGTATGTGTTTCCTGTCTGATCTTAGGGCGACACCACCAAGCTGACGGATTCAACTTTGGTGGCCATCCATTGCCCTTCCCAGATAAGACCGAATGCACTGATTCTCTCACCACATAAAAATAACCCTCCATGGCTTCTACCACAATTTTGTCTCACTTGCATCGTGGGGATCATGTCCAAGGCAAAGATCATGCCCAGGTGGTAGCAGAATGATGAAAGCTGAAGGGCATGAGGAACCAACTCCATGAACAGCTGGTGGTGGAACAGGGAATGAATCACTAGCCAAAAGACTTTATCATTAAAACGTTTGTAGCGATGCATGCGTTGTATAACATTCTGATGAGGTATAGTTTGTGGATGTCTACACTGGTATGGCTATTTTTAGATAGTGTCATTGAGTGAATTCGTTGACCACATAATTAGTTACGACAGCATTTGTCGTCTCTTTTGAGTAATTAGCAGCATACGCCATAATGTTGTGTATTTGTTATTGTTGATAAGTTGTTGTTGTTGTTGTTTGTTGTTTTTCAAAACAGTCTCAGTCGATCTTAATAAAATGTCATGCCTTGATAACATCTTGCTACAACCACTTAGTTGTTTCACTGTCTCTGTTCCTTTGAAGTAGAGCATGTCTGTCAACGGCATACTGTTAACGCCTGTGTGAGTTCTGCAGTCATGAATACTTTTTGAGAAGGGTGCTGAGCTCAAGTCCAGAAGAAATACAGCGGTTCTGAAATCAGTTTTGAAAGATCGGTATTGGTTTGCTGTATAGCCCTTGGGGTTCGTTTCCAAGGACAGTTTCAATACCATGTCACCTAATGGGACAATGGTCACTGGTACTTTTGTTGGACATGTTTATATCGCACATCAGATCTTCGTTATCATCTTTTGTGTGAAGTGAAATGATAGAGCTGTGTGGATGACGTCTTCGTGATTCTGGTTGCTCTACCCTGAGAATGAGCTTAAGCAAGACAAAGGGAGAACCGGTTGTTGAGTCCCATATAGAGGGTTGTGATTTGAAAATTTTTTTTTTAAATCTCCAAGTAGAACATACGACATTATGCTTATGTTCGTGAACAGTGTCCATCATCTATACAAAACCACGATCGATCATGTCAAGGAAACTTAGCTGAAGGATTTCTTTACAGAAACCGAGAAGCTGGTCTCTAGTTGGTTTCTTGGCGATGTCGCCGCTTTTTAAAGTGAAAAATGCTTTGATTAACATACATTCCTGATCCTGTTTCACCAAAGCGATTTGTATCACGTCGAACAAAGTCATAGTTTGGTGTAGATAACGCCTCGCTTCAAGACCGGAAGTGAATTGAGACGCGTTTCATTGAGTCCGACGGAGTAGTGTCTACGAGAACAATCCATTTTTAAAATGTTTGTACAACGGGGAAAAAGGAAAATGAACATTCAAAAAGAGATAATCGAACAAATGTCTGTTTACAGCAGTTTCTACAGATCAGCACTTTTTATACAGAAACACAAACCTGGACAAAATTGAAGATAACACACAAGGAAAAACGTCAAACCGTCAGTTAATGTTTGGTTGTCTGTGTTTGAACAAGCTTTGGCAGGAGCGTCACGAAGTGCTGGCAACTGGGCTGTTGAGAAAGTGAGAAAAAGGGGGGTGGGGAGAAGGGGGGGGGGGGTGTGTGAAGGGGGGATTGAATTGAATTGAATTTCTAAGGGTTATAGCACAAGCAAACAGTTGCTTTTTCTTATCCGGGCCTCGAAAGGGTTAACTGTCAAGAAGAAAAGATACGAAGTAAGACGACAAGAAATGAACAAATTTTCAACACACAACATCATAAAAAAGACATGGCCAAGAGAGAGAGAGAGAGGGGGGGGGGAGAACACACACACACACACACACACACACACACACACACACAGGGGGAGAGACAGACATACAGACAGACAGAGACAGAGTAACTCAGACAGAGAGACAGACAGAGGCAGACAGATAGACTGACCGACACAGAGAGACAGACAGACAGATAGACAGACACAGACAGATTAACCAGTTAACATCTACAAGACCACTACACTAATACTCCGATCCCCCTGTTACCACCTACCACCTTTCCTTCAAACGCCCTTCTCCACTGCCCCCCTCACCCCCATTCCCTGTGACCCCCCCCCCCCACCCCCCCCCCCCACCCCCCTCTGCTCCCGCCTCCCTGCATCCTGCCAGTGACGGTGAAAGTGAAACCCTGCATGGGTTACAATGGCTGAGCAGGAAGTGCTGATTGTCAGTGTGACCTTGACCAACAGCCCGCCATGGGACAGCCCCGGATCACAATGACGCCAGATTACAATCGGGGCAAGGGGGGTGAGGGGTGCGGGGGAGATATGACAATGGGGCCAGTCAACATTGGGACAGGCCCAGCTCTCAACCGGTCACGAGACCGTTTTTTGGGGTTGTTTTTTTTTTTTGTTGTTTTTTTTTAACTGAATAGATTTTATTTTCTGAGCGTAATACAGTAAGCAAAATAATGTTGCTGTTTTTTCATGCAGCCCTCTAAGGGGAAACAGTAACATGAACAAAGGGGTTGTCATTACAATTATCAGTACAGGATGGATATTATAGTCATGGATACATGCATGGTAATTTGACATTTACAGCACTAAATAGAGAAGAGATGAGAGGTATGAGGGGACAGATACAGAGGTAAAGAGACAGAGATAGAGTAAAAATTAACATAGGTCAAGATAATGATCAATCAATGAATAAAATGATATGATGAAAATATATAAAATAAAAACAAATTTAAAAAAGGAGGCTAAAATGTATGCACATGTTACAAAAAAAAAGGTAATAGAAAGGAGAGAGATATAAGGGGACAGAGAGAGAGAGAGAGAGAGAGAGAGTGACAGAGGGGAGAGAGACAGAAAATGAGAGATAGAGAGACAGACAGACAGACAAACACAGAGAGAGCCGAGAGAGAGAGAGAGGGGGTGGGGGGAGTGGGGGGGGGGAGAAGAAATGAGAGAAAGAGAAAATGAGAGAGAGAGAATCACGGGACCGTTTCTTTTTTCTTTTCTTTTTTCTTTTTTTACTGAAACTGTTTTTACCGATTTAGTTACCCCTTCATACCCCCCCCCCCCCCCGTGTGTGTGTGTGTGTGTGTGTGTTGACATGAGTGACTCCCCTTGTGGGGAGGTGGCCCTGTACTGGCGGTGGAAGAGCCCAACACATGACTATATATCAATGGCGGCATGCTTTGTCCATTGTTTGAACTGGAGCTATCACGTGACCTCGCTCGCCACATCATTTCCTGTTTGTGTTTCTGCCCTACACCTTCCGTGCTGAAGGGCGGGCTGACCTGATCTGACAGACAGGACTCACACTGAACAACTAAGGGCCAACAATCAACAATGGAAGGTCTCTGTATTGAACGACCTTTCGGCACCTACACCCTCGTTGTCAAACTAACACAATGGAAGACTTCAGATGAAGCCACAATGCACAAGGACTACAATGAAGGAGGTGGGGTGAGGGTGGGGGACACGGGAAGATCAGCACAGACTGAATATACACGGTGCAGACAATTTTGTGAATCTGGCAAGATGACTGCATCAGTTCAGCGACTGAATCGACTGACATCAAACTTGAGCAAATCACTACCCAAAATAGAATTTTTCTATTAAAAAAAAAGAAAAACTGAAAATGGATCACACCATCAACTAATGGAAATGATTTCGAAAGTGCTAGAAAACTGCCGATAAAGTAGGCGGTTACTATGGTGATGATAAGATTATGAATACTATCTATATCAACATATCTTTTATTCGAAAGTTCGTTTTTATTCATCCTGTGGTTTTAACAAAGAAAAGAGTAGGGCCAAGGACACATCCCTAAGGTACCCCTGACGTAACATGACTTACAGGAAGATCAACAGCAGACAGGCCCTTCTCACGCAAGAGACATGCCGTGAGTCAAGGAAATCCACTTACTTGACATCAGCTGACCTCGCCAAAGCCATTGATCATGACAGGAGGATTATCGGTGGTAGACTTGAAGAAAAATAAGTAGCAGTATTGACAGATGCCTAACAGCATAACCCAGTGTGCCTAGTCAGGCCTTGAGTGCATACAAATTTATATTTATCAGAGTGGATTTATCCTACAGAATTTTGCCACAGGACTACACTCATGTTGCCTTGGATTCTTTTACAGTGCGTAATGTGCGTGCTGCACACGGGACGTCGGTTTATCGTCTCATCAGAATGACTAGACGCTCAGCTCGATTTTCCAGTCAAACGTGGGAGGAAAGGTGAAGCCGGGATTCGAACCCAGATCTTCACGGACACTGTATTGACAGACAAGAAGCGTCTTCACCATTCTGTTGCCTCAGTCAGTGACATTGAACAAAGCTTGCCCATGTCCTGAGGACGGAATGGGGAAAGATCTCAACTCCAGCTGCCGGACTGGCGTCCATGCTTCTGTTACTGAGACGTTGACGTGCAACAGATGCTCGATACGGTTGACCTGTACATGTGCGTCAACATCGCCAGACACCATGCTGATGGGAGTGGTTAAATAGCCGAGTGGTTAAAGCGTTGGACTGTCAATCTGAGGGTCCCGGGTTCGAATCACGGTGAAGGCGCCTGGTGGGTAAAGGGTGGAGATTTTTACGATCTCCCAGGTCAACATATGTGCAGACCTGCTAGTGCCTGAACCCCCTTCGTGTGTATATGCAAGCAGAAGATCAAATACGCACGTTAAAGATCCTGTAATCCATGTCAGCGTTCGGTGGGTTATGGAAACAAGAACATACCCAGCATGCACACCCCCGAAAACGGAGTATGGCTGCCTACATGGCGGGGTAAAAAACGGTCATACACGTAAAAGCCCACTCGTGTGCATACGAGTGAAGGCAGAAGAAGAAGAAGCTGACGGGAGACGAGTCAGGAACGAGGTCAGATAAGAAAAGATGAGAAGGAAGAAGACAAGGAAAGACAAGGTACAGACAGAGGGCATTCCGAGAGATGAGGAGAGGAGAACTACAGCCGGAGGGAACAGGGGAGAGGAGAAGAAGGCACGTGCTGACAGCGAGTCCATCCAGTCCCTCAACTGTCCACTGCCGCGTCAGCACTCACCGCTCAGCCTGACTGACTGTGGTCAGACACAGACAACTGCACACACACACACACACACACACAGAGAGAGAGAGAGAGAGAGAGAGAGAGAAAAACACACAGACACAGACACACACACACACACACACACACACACACACACACACACACACACACAGGGAGAGAGAGAGAGAGAGAGATGTAGATGTTTTATTCATATAGGCCATAGCCCCTTAGAAGGGGGTACACATGGAATTGACATTAAGTCGCATATTACTACAAAGAAAAATTACGTTACATAAGCATTGCGTTGTTTGCGTTGAGAGAGAGAGAGAGAGAGAGAGAGAGAGAGAGAGAGACAGACACAGACACGCACGCACGCGCGCGCACACACACACACACACAGAGGGAGAGAGAGAAACACACAGACACACAGACACAGACACGCACGCACGCACGTACACACACACACACACAGATGGAGAGAGAGAGAGAGAGAGAGAGAGAGAGAGAGAGAGAGAGAGAGAGAGAGAAACACACACACACACACACACACACACACACACAGAGGGAGAGAGACACACACACACACACACACACAAAGACACACAGACACAGACACAGACACACACACACACACACACACACACACACACTTCGGTGAACAGACAGCCAAATTCACCAACCCACCACCCAACACTGTTCCAAGACCCCCTGCACATACACATATCTAATTGCGAGCGCATTGTTATTTCCCCACATACATCAGCCCTAGTGCTGCACTCTACAATAACCCCTGCCCCTCCTCCCGCCCCCCCCCCCCCCCCCCCCCCCGCATCCCCGCCCCCCCACACCCTCCCCCCAAACCTTCTCCTCCCCCTCCCCCTCCCCTTCCCCACTCCCTCATTCCGCTTTCATTCAACATGACCTTTCTAATCTTTCTGGTGTGCATTGTCAAACACTTCCTCGTGGCGCTGTTCGGGGCTGCACGTGACTGGACATTACGTCACGTCCGCTCGGGCTGACTACAAAGTTTCAGGCGTGTGTACAAGTGGGGCGTGGGACAGGCAGCAGGAGAGGACTGCAGCAAGGGAGGCACATCGGTGCTTCTCGCCACGCTCAGCTCTCAGCTCTCAGCCCGCAGCCTGCCGCCTTCACCAGCCTCTGTGGCCATGATACAGGTCAGTGCTAGGTGTGTCAGACTTCATCATCCATGATACAGGTCAGTGCTCTGTGTGTCAGACTTCATCATCCATGATGCAGGTCAGTGCTAGGTGTGTCAGACTTCATCATCCATGATACAGGTCAGTGCTAGGTGTGTCAGACTTCATGATAGAGGTCAGTGCTAGGTGTGTGAGGGTTAGGTGTGTGAGGGTTAGATGTGAGGTGTGTGAGGGTTAGGTGTTAGGTGTGTCAGGGTTAGGTGTGTCAGGGTTAGGTGTGTCAGGCTTCATTGGTGTCACTTTTCAGCCACTGACAGTCTCTGAGTTGGGTTAGTGTCAGACTTGCCAGGCTTCAGCTGAAATTCATAATGTGAATTTGATCTGAAACTTTCATTATTATTTTATCCCTGGTAAGTCTGACTGCAGAAGGAACGACTTTGTAATGTACTGTATGAAAATATGACATGAGTCTGGCTGCAGATAGAACGACCTTTTCTCATGTAAGTGTGAAAATATGACATGAGTCTGGCTGCAGATAGAACGATCTTTTGTCATGTAAGTGTGAAAATATGACGAATTAGTGTGGGTACAGAGAGAAAGACTTTTTGTAATGTTTAGTGTGAAAATATGACTTGGTCCTGCTGCAGAAAGATCGCCCTTTTTGTAATGCATTATGTGAAAATATGACTTATTAGTGTGGGTACAGCTTTTGTAATATATAGTATAAAAATTTGACTTATTAGTTTGGCTGCCTAAAGAACGACCTTTTTGTTAGTGTGAAAATATGACTCAGTCTGGATACAGAAAGAATGATTTTATCATGTGTACTAAAGCAGAAGACTGCCTGAACTGTGTTCTTGGATCTTGCAGTTCTTGAATTTACTTTACACAAATCAGAATGATATCAAGTTCATGCATTTCCTGATTCTTTTTTTTTTAGGAGAGCTCGCTAGACTTTGATTGAAGCAGTATCCGATTTATTTTAAACAGTGTGTAAATACGAGAAGGACATACATGGATGAACATTTGGTACAATTCATTCACAATGAAAAGACGGGAAGTGCATATAGGGTTTAACGTTTTTGATTAATCTATTCAGTGTGGAAAGAATGGAAATACAAGCTGGACTTAACGTATTGGTTTAATTTATATGGTGTGTCAAGACACTTAAGAATGAACATTTGGGTGTGGAAAGATGGAAGTACATATAGGATTGAACGTTTTGACTGGCATGCTAAACGATTTATACAGTGTGTTTATTTTTCATACAGTAACGAGGTATCACTCATGATACAACAGTTATTGATGTTGCCATACTTTGCGTTTCATTACAGACACCTGTCTCACCATGTCTCTACGATGATCAGTCTCCAGAAACTGGTGATCAGAAATTCATCAAACTGGTCTGAAAAAAACAAAACAAAAAAAACAACAAAAAAACTTGTGACAACATTTGCCGATAAACATTGGAAGTTGCCAAGTTAGGTCTGCACATGCTTTAAACCCATAACTGCACGAAGTCTTTGCCAAGAGCGCTGAGAGGCAGAAAAGCATGCGGCCTGTGACGTCACTCTGCTTGGCAGTGTTCCTGTCTGTCATGTGCGTGCCGTGTGTGAGGAGCCATGGCAACACCTCCAGCATGCTGGACCCCTGGTCCCCTGGTCCCGTGTCGCACGTCGCGCCACGTGCTGTCATTCGGTGTGACAAGTTCTGCTGTAACTGTAACGGCAAGAAGGCGCGTTGCACGGGCCAGAACCGCAGCTTGCCCTACCTGCCTCGCCTGCCGCCCCAAATCCGCGACTTCCGGTTGTTCCGCGCTCAGTACAATCACTTGACTCGTACAATGATGCACAATCTCTCCAACTTTCAGCTGACGATGGTGAACCTCACGAACAACAGGATCCAACATATTGATCCAGATACTTTTGCAGACTTTCTCAAGATGGAGTTACTGGATCTGAGCATCAACCTCATCCCCATTCCTGAGCTGCGAGCGACGCTGAAAGGATTGCACAGCACCACCCTCACGACATTAGCCCTGGGCGACATGGGGTATTCGTCCCTTCCAGATAACTTCTTTGACATGTTTTCCAACAGAACCTTCAAGAAGGTCGACTTACAGCACAACAATTTTAAGACATTCAACAGCGCTCTTTTTTCCCCTTTTTGGCGCACCGACACAGTCTACATGGCTCTGAATAAGATACGTGACGTCAACATGTCCATGAAGATCAACATCAAGATCTTGATCTTAAAGGAAAACTGGCTGGAAGAATTCCCCGATCTGTCCCTGAACAAGTCGCAGACAGCCGGGGACAAGGAGTGCAAAGAGGGGTTCTACTACCTGCAGGCTCTGGACGTGTCCGGCAATCTGCTGCGGCGTATCCGCCCTGACTTCCTGCGAGGCGACTGCTTCCCCCACCTCAGACACTTGGACATCAGTTCAGCGGTGCAGCTCGACACTCTGGAGAACCAGGTTATCGCTGATCTGCCGAAACTGCTCACGTTTGTGGTGAGCCGGATGAAGATCACACACTACCAACCCTTTGCCTTCAACAGCTCATCGCTCACAAACCTCCAGCTGGACGGAAATTCACGTCTGGACTATCAGAAAATGGATTTTAACCGAGCGTTTAAATACTGCCCAAATCTTCAGGTACGTTTAAACCCCATCTCTCTCTTGGCACGCTCGCGCGTATCATGAGCCTTGCAAGCTTGCGCGTTATGTGTGTGTGTGTGTGGGTGTGTGTGTGTGTGTGAGTGTGTGTGTGTGTGTGTGTAAGTGTGTGTGTGTGTGTGTGTGTGTGTGTGTGTGTGTGTGTAAAATTGAAATGACAATTTTCTTACAGGTTCCTTAAGTTAGAATATTCTAAGCCATACTAATTTTTTCCCATGCAGAAAAGATAGCTACAGGGGGTAAATGAATACTGAATTTGAAGATAAGTTAGCATGGGTATTCTCACGAATGTCTGTGAACTGAATACATTCTGATGTCATTGGGTCTCCTCATGACTCCTGCATTAAAAACAAGTAAGTCACCTGAACAGCATCCCAGCAATCTGTCTTGGATTCTGGGACTTTCCATGCCCTGTTCTCATGGTGACCTCTGTGTCAGTCCCCTTCCACTTCCATGCATAGGGTGAGTTTCTGTCAAGGTCTTTGGTGTTGGCAGATTTATGAGGAACTGTCGTTGGAAGGATGTGGTAGTGATCTTCACATTGGAGGGGACACTCAGTCTAGTTCCGCGAGTACGATTATTGTTGTCAGCAGAGGACTTGATAGTCGGTGCCCTGCATAATTATGTTGAATCAGAACAGGCACTACTGAATATCACCAAAGTGACTCAGAAACAGTGCAGGGTCTCCTCTAGTGTGTGGCCTAGTGGCGACGTAACGTTGATAGTTCCCTGTGGACTGCAGCAGACGAACACGGGTGTGGATGTGGATGAGCAGCTCGGAATGAGTGGCATGGCATTGTGTGGCATGGGAGTAATGGGAGTAATGAGGCGGCGCCGGTGACGGCGACCAAATGGACCTTTAGCATCAGCCAAACTGTAGGGGTGTCTGTAAGTTGTCTTCTGTGGTCAATGTTAGGAAAGTCAGTGATCACCTTACCTTTCCTCACTTTCTTTGAATATACGTTTACAACTGGATAGAGGATAGCAAAGCAAAGACGTGTGTTGTGTTTCATGCGTTGTGCCATGAACAGAAACTGAGCATCAGTGATACCAAGCTGGACATGACCACGAAGCAGATGTTTTTCTTCCTGCTGCCCCTCAAGTCGGTGCGAGAGCTCAAAATGTTGAGAACGAGACATGGCACCATCCCTCCAGATCTCCTCTGGCGTCTGCCCAAACTTGAGGTCTGTTCAAACACCATGCCCATCCTCCTCCTCTATCCACTGTCCTCTTCTGTCCTCTATACTCTTCTATCCTCTGTCCATTTCTGTCCTCTTCTGTCCTCTGTCCTCTTCTATCCTCTGTCCTCTTCTGTCCTCTTCTGTCCTCTGTCCTCTTCTGTCCACTGTCCATTTCTGTCCTCTTCTGTCCTCTGTACTCTTCTATCCTCTGTCCATTTCTGTCCTCTTCTGTCCTCTGTCCTCTTCTGTCCTCTGTCCATTTCTGTCCTCTTCTGTCCACTGTCCTCTTCTGTCCACTGCCCTTTTCTGTCCTCTTCTGTCCTCTGTCCTCTTCTGTCCACTGTCCTTTTCTGTCCTCTTCTGTCCTCTGTCCTCTTCTGTCCACTGTCCTCTTCTGTTCTCTTCTGTCCTCTCCTGTCCACTGTCCTCTTCTGTCCACTGTCATCTTATGTCCACTGTCCTCTGTCCTCTGTTCTCTTCTGTCCACTGCCCTCTTCTGTCCTCTTCTATCCTGTGTCCTTTTCTGTCCTCGTCTGTCCTCTGTCCTCTTCTGTCCACTGTCCTCTTCTGTCCACTGTCCTGTCCACTGTCCTCTTCTGTCCACTGTCCTGTCCACTGTCCTCTTCTGTCCACTGTCCTCTTCTGTCCACTGTCCTCTGTCCTCTTCTGTCCACTGTCCTCTTCTGTCCACTGTCCTCTGTCCTCTTCTCTCCACTGTCCTCTTCTGTCCACTGTCCTCTTCTGTCCTCTTCTGTCCACTGTCCTCTTCTGTCCACTGTCCTCTTCTGTCCTCTTCTGTCCACTGTCCTCTTCTGTCCACTGTCCACTGTTCTCTTCTATCCACTGTCCTCTTCTGTCCACTGTCCACTGTCCTCTTCTGTCCACTGTCCTCTTCTGTCCACTGTCCTCTTCTGTCCACTGTCCACTGTTCTCTTCTATCCACTGTCCTCTTCTGTCCACTGTCCTCCTCTGTCCTCTTCTGTCCACTGTCCTCCTCTGTCCTCTTCTGTCCAATTTCCTCTTCTGTCCAATTTCCTCTTCTGTCTTCTTCTGTCCACTGTTCTCTTCTGTCCACTTTCCTCTTCTGTCCACTGTCCTCTTCTTTCCTCTTCTGTCCACTGTCCTCTTCTGTCCTCTGTCCTCTTCTGTCCAATTTCCTCTTCTGTCCAATTTCCTCTTCTGTCTTCTTCTGTCCACTGTCCTCTTCTGTCCACTTTCCTCTTCTGTCCACTGTCCTCTTCTTTCCTCTTCTGTCCACTGTCCTCTTCTGTCCTCTGTCCTCTTCTGTCCAATTTCCTCTTCTGTCCAATTTCCTCTTCTGTCTTCTTCTGTCCACTGTCCTCTTCTGTCCACTTTCCTCTTCTGTCCACTGTCCTCTTCTGTCCTCTGTCCTCTTCTGTCCAGTGCCCTCCTCTTCTGTCCACACACACACACACACACACACATACATACATCCACGTTGTTGATGATGTGACGTTACAGCAGGTTACTAGTGTGCGTTACGAAGACACAGTGTGTGTGTGTGTGTGTGTGTGTGACAGACGCTGGTGTACACAGGAGCCAACATCAACTCGTACGGTCTGGGCAGAGCCCTGGAGAATGTGACCAGCCTCGTGAGGCTGAACGTCCAGGCGAACGGCATCACGGAGGTGAACGAAACCACCCTGCCCGCGCCCTTTCGCTATCACGTGCAGTGGATCGACCTCTCACAGAACCCCTTCTCCTGCACCTGCAGGATGCTCTGGTTCAGAAAGTGGGTCCTTTTCTGCTGGAACACAGCGTGGCAATGATGATGAGACAGACTCATAGAATGGACGAATCAGGACAGACAGACCAGTTCAGTTCAGTTACTCAAGGAGGCGTCACTGCGTTCGGACAAATCCATATACGCTGCACCACATCTACTAAGCAGATGCCTGATCAGCAGCGTAACCCAACGCGCTTAGTCAGGCCTCGAGAGGAATTTTATTAATTTGTGTTCATTGCCAGGCAATCTTATATTTAGTTCATGTATATAATGATCCTTTTTTTGAATAGCATGCAGGTCAGTTACTGCCTAATTAGCTTTAATTTTAGGCTCTGGCAGTATAAAAATATTAATAAATCATCATCATCGAGAAGAAGAAGAAAAGATCAAAAGACCTAACGTAACTGCATGGTGACAGAGCCAATGGACGGACAGAAAAAGACCTAACTGTTAACATGGATCTACGGATGGTGATGAGATCTTGTTGAGAAGAGAGACACCATCATTGTCAGTTGATGTCCAATCACTTAATCCCTTCCACCACTGGACTGACAGCAGCAACAACCAGCAGCCTAACACGTGTGTGTGTGTGTGTGTGTGTGTGTGTGTGTGTGCGTATTTGTGTCCCTGTGTGTGTGTGTGTGTGTGTGTGTGTGTGTGTGTGTGTGTGTGTGTGTGTGCTTACGTCCCTGTGTGTATTTGTATTTGCGAGTGTGCGTGTGTGTATGTGTGTGTGTGTGTGTGTGTGTGTGTGTGTGTGTGTGTGTGTTTGTGTGTATTTGTGTCCCTGTGTGTGTGTGTGTGTGTGTGTGTGCGCGCGCGCGCGCAGTGTATTTATGTGTGTATGTCCGTGTGTGTGTAAATGGGTGTGTGTGCTTGCGTCCATCTGTGTGTGTGTGTGTGTGTGTGTGTCCCTGTGTATGTGTGTGTTTGCGTGCGTGCGTGCGCGTGCGCGCGCGCGCGCGCGTGTGTGTGTGTGCAGCTGGGTGGACACCGTGCGGAAGAAGGGCAACGTGACCATCAACAAGTTCCAGTCCCGCCAGTACCGGTGCCGCACCCCGGAGAACATGGCCGAGACGCCGCTCCACGAGTTCCGCCCCACGGCGGAGAGCTGCGCCGTCAGGAACCCCCTCATTTTGGTGGGCGTGGTGGGCGCCGCCTTCCTGCTCGGGCTGCTGTTGCTGCTGGCCGCCGTCTATCGCTACCGTTGGCACCTCCGCTACTACGTCTACCTCCTGAGGCGGCGGCGCCAGTATGTGCAGGTAGTGTGCAGGACTGGGAACAGTGATCGTTCTTTATCCAAGGTGTGGTCTCTTCTTCCTGGCTAATACCCATCCGTCACAAAAAAATGTCCATATATAGGAAGGGCGGGTGTACGGGGGAGTAAGATGACGACGATGATGATAGTGATGATGGCAGTGATGATGGCAGGTATTAGACAGTGGAGTGAAGAAGACGATGACGAGAGTGATGGTAAAGACAGTGGTGATGATGATACCGATGATGGTGAGTGAGGAGAATGGCGATGGTGATGATGATAGTGATGGTGATGACAGTGGTGATGACAGTGGTGACACTGAATGAGGAGAACAGTGATGGTGATGATGACGACGAGCAAGGTACACTTGTCATACCTGCAGGTGCCCGGTAATGCTGGTGAGGGGGAACAGATGGTCCTGTGTATCACGCCTACCTGGGCACACCGTTACACCTGTTACAGGTGCCTGGCATGCTGTGGTGTCACACCTGTTACAGGTGCCGGGTGCAGTGTGGTGTTACACCTGTTACAGGTGCCGGGTGCAGTGTGGTGTCACACCTGTTACAGGTGCCGGGTGCAGTGTGGTGTTACACCTGTTACAGGTGCCGGGTGAAGTGTGGTGTTACACCTGTTACAGGTGCCGGGTGAAGTGTGGTGTCACACCTGTTACAGGTGCCGGGTGCAGTGTGGTGTCACACCTGTTACAGGTGCCGGGTGCAGTGTGGTGTCACACCTGTTACAGGTGCCGGGTGCAGTGTGGTGTTACACCTGTTACAGGTGCCGGGCGGCCTGCTGACGGAGAACGGGGACCAGGTGGCCATGTTCCCCTATGACGCCTACCTGGCTCACAGCCCCAAGGACCTGGACTGGGTGGTGGACACCCTTCTGCCCATTGTGGAGGGCGAGCACGGCCTGAAGGTCTTTGTGGAGGAGAGGGACAGTGCCCCTGGTGCCATCCTGGATAACATCGCCAGGTGATGTGATGACACGTGTTGTGTGATGGTTTGTGCTGTGTTGTACTGTCCTGTACTGTTTTATTACAGTGCTCCCGGCAACATCCTGGATAACATCGCCAGGTGCTGTCATGACACGTGTTGTGTGATGGTTTGTGCTGTGTTGTACTGTCCTGTACTGTTTTATTACAGTGCTCCCGGCAACATCCTGGATAACATCGCCAGGTGATGACACGTGTTGCGTAATGTTTTGTGCTGTGTTGTACTGACGATGGCGCTTCACAGGTACATGGACGATGATTGACAATTTACAGGTGCATGGACAATGATTGACTGACGATGACACTTCACAGGTACATGGACAATGACTGACGATGACACTTTACAGGTACATGGACAATGACTTACGATGACACTTTACAGGTACATGGACGATGATTGACGATGATTGACGATGACACTTTACAGGTACATGGACTATGATTGACTGACGATGACACTTTACAGATACATGGACGATGACTGACGATGACACTTTACAGGTATGGACAATGACTGACGATGACACTTTACAGGTACATGGACGATGACTGACTGACGATGACACTTTACAGGTACATGGACGATGACTGACGATGACACTTTACAGGTACATGGACGATGACTGACGATGACACTTTACAGGTACATGGACGATGACTGACTGACGATGACACTTTACAGGTACATGGACGATGACTGACGATGACACTTTACAGGTACATGGACGAAAGCGCGCGAGTGATGCTGCTGATCAGCGACCACTACAACCGGGAGGGCTGGCGGCAGGGGGAGTTCGAGCACGTGCTGTTCGCCGCCTTCGAGCAGCACAAGGACGTCATCGTGCTGTTGCTGGGCGACGTGGAGGCGGGCAGGATGACGCGGGACATGCGCCGCATGCTGACCCGGGGGACCTTCCTGCAGTGGGGGGACAGCCAGGAGGCACAGACCGCCTTCCTCAACGGGCTCAAGGTGGCGCTGAAAACTCAGGACGTCAACCTCCAGTCCATCTGCTGAGCGCCACAAGCCAGACTTTTCCGTGCGTCAGTGTCTCCCTTTGGCCAATGACGGGGCCGAGCTGAAGCAACAGCACCACCCTTTGTAGCAATATCTCAAGCACTGACTACGGTCACATCTCGCTGAGCTCAGGAACTGGCTAAAACCAGCACAGACATAACTGAAGTGATGAAGTATGTCCATTGTCACTGTTTTGGAATGAAGAAGAAGTACCTTTTACCAGTCCGCCAATTGAAAGACAGCAAACGCACCTGTAAAGTTCCTGGTGCTCTAAAGTGCAAATGCTTGTACCCAGGTATCGGATTTCTTAGTGCATGTGCATGATTCTTGTATCAAGACATCCGATTTATTCAGCACTTGTGCATGCTTGTGTCAAGACATCCGATTTATTCGGTGCATGTGCGTTCTTGTACCTATACTTGTCCATGCTTGCATGAAGACATCCGTTTTATTCGCTGCATGTGCGTTCTTGTACCTATACTTGTGCATGCTTGTGTCACGACATCCGATTTATTCGGTGCATGTGCGTTCTTGTACCTATACTTGTCCATGCTTGCATGAAGACATCCGATTTATTCGGTGCATGTGCGGTTCTTGTACCTATACTTGTGCATGCTTGTATCACGACATCCGATTTATTCGCTGCATGTGCGTTCTTGTACCTAGACATCCGATTTATTCAGTACTTGTGCATGCTTGTATGAAGACATCCGATTTATTCGCTGCATGTGCGTTCTTGTACCTAGACATCCGATTTATTCAGTACTTGTGCATGCTTGTATCAAGACATCCGATTTATTCATTGCATGTGCGTTCTCGTACCTAGACATCCAATTTATTCATTGTGTGTGGATACTTATACCAAGATAACTGATTTATTCAAAGCATGTCAATGCTTGACCTTAGATATCAGATTTATTCATTGCATGCGGATGCTTGTTCCTAGACATCTGATTTATTAGTGCATGTGGAAAGTTCGGGCGGTACCCTGCCCGTGGTACTGCGTTGTCAGGTGGGGGTGATAGCTCTGGTGCCTGCTGTTCCCCGTGTGTGTTACAGCTGTTGTGTGTTGTCCTACACACTTCCTGTTGTTGTACAAACTGTCTGTGTTACAGCTGCTGTGTGTTGTCCTACACACTTCCTGTTGTTGTACAAACTGTCTGTGTGACAGGTGCTCTGTGTTGTCCAACACACTTCCTGTTGTTGTACAAACTGTCTGTGTGACAGCTGTTATGTGTTGTCCTACACACTTCCTGTTGTTGTACAAACTGTCTGTGTTACAGCTGCTGTGTGTTGTCCTACACACTTCCTGTTGTTGTACAAACTGTCTGTGTGACAGTTGCTCTGTGTTGTCCTACACACTTCCTGTTGTTGTACAAACTGTGTTACAGCTATTCTGTGTTGTCCTACACACTTCCTGTTGTTGTACAAACTGTGTTACAGCTACTCTGTGTTGTCCTACACACTTCCTGTTGTTGTACAAACTGTCTGTGTGGGGTGAGTCCTGTCAGTGTCTTCAGTGTCGGCAGATTCATGGGGGGCTGTTGTTTGCGGGACATGGTGGCGGTCTCCACTCTGGGAGGGACGCTCACTCAGTCTGACTTCGCGACTAAACCATTATTGTCGTTAGTAGGGGGCTTAGTAGGTGGTGTCCTAAGTACGTTGAATCAGAACAGGCACCACTGAACACCACCGAAGTGACTCAGTGCAGGGTCTCCTCTGGTGTGTGGCCTCCTGGCGACCTAACATCGATGGCTCCCTGCGGACTGTCTGTGTGACAGGTGCTCTGTGTTGTCCAACACACTTCCTGTTGTTGTACAAACTGTCTGTGTGACAACTGTTCTGTGTTGTCCAGCTCAATTATAAGCACACTACACTGATTGATATTTCATTGTCATATGACCGCAATACAGATCTATCAAATTTTTAAAAACTTTCCCTGTCTTTGTCGTGGCTTTTCGGTTTCAATGAAAAATTTTAACCAGAACAAAATCACAAAAGGGGCTTAATGTCGCACATTATCATCCTAAATTCCTGGAGCTGAATTTAGGATTCTAAAGTGGGAAGGAAAGAATCACAGTTTAGCATCCCGCTAAATTCCTGGAGCTGAATTTAGGATTCTAAAGTGGGAAGGAAAGAATCACAGTTTAGCATCCCGCTAAATTCCTGGAGCTGAATTTAGGATTCTAAAGTGGGAAGGAAAGAATCACAGCGGATTGGTGGGTTGGTTCATCGGTAACTGAGTTTAGGACGGATTGGTGGGTTGGCACAGCATTTTCTCTTCAGGCCATCGCTATCCTCTTTTCGTTGTTTCCATAAATAAAGAGTCGTAACTGTATTTAGTCTTTTTTGTCTTGAGTTCAAAATGTGTCTTTGGCAGTATGTGTGCTCTGGGTCACTTCTCGACGGGATTTCTTTCTTTCTTTTTTTTTTTTTAATTCATTGACTCATCAGGTTGTGACTGGTCGTACATGCAATGAACATACATTTTACAACTGATAGACCCCAAATTACTTTTTCCTGCTCTCCAATCACAAATAAGCTGAGTTATTTAGAATCAACCAACCAGATAGATTTAACTGGAACACAATACATACATCTTCTGCCACATTATACCGAGAACTGTCAGGAAATTCTAGTCTGTAAAAAAAATTTTTTTTTTTTTTAAATGCAGTGCGGCCTTTCCTTTTTCCTTTCAAACTAAACATGAAATTTCAAAAATAAAAACCCACATACTCGCAAAGGCCTCAAAACAGAGTGCAGCCATCTTATTGAGAATTTATAAAATAAAATATAGAGCAGGATGAATTCAATCTGTGCAAATTGCCAAATAAAAACTTCCTATCAGTATTTCACATTTCAAGCAATCGATACCACCTTGTCTTTATTCAACCCACATTGTACAACGAATAAAAGGCAAATCTAGCAATAGTGAAAATATTGGTAAAATTTAGGTGGCAAGCATCTTTTATGACGGAGGCGGAGGAGCGCACTAATTTTCCAATTCAATCTAATTTTCTACCTTATTTCAACTGATGTCCAATCATGTCTATAAAAAAATATCTTGATAGCATAAACACTCACACAATCAAAAAATAAAAAATGAAAAAAAATGAAGAAAAAGAAAAGAAAAGAGAAGATAATGGATACCGTAACCCGGAACGGAAAAGATTCAGGGATATATCATTAACATGACTCCAACCCGGAACGGAAAAGATTCAAGGGATATATCATTAACATGACTCCAACCCGGTCAATCGTCTGCAGGTTTCAATTCAACGGTGACAGAGAGGTTGTCACGTGACAATCCTTTAAAGATGGAAAGCAACAACAACACTAGATAATAATCACGTAAATCTGCTCTGTTTAAGAATCGCTTTCAATATAAAAACAATCACCACAAAAGCCGCAATGACTGTCCAAGGGAGAGCACTGTGCCACGCTGTCTGTTGGAAGAAAAAAAGTATTCCACAAGGAGGACTGACAGCCACAGCCAGCTGAGCACAACTAAAGCAACGACTTCATTGTTTATTTACTCCTTTGTTTGCCGACAAAACAGCACCGATTTTTGTGAAGATATGCAAAGATTCTAAAAGGACAAAGTCATAAAAATTTCAGCAAAATAGTTGACCGAGTTATGAAAGTGTAGGTAATCATTTACGCCGCCCACGACTGAGGTACGGCTAACGTTTCAAACATGGAGTTGGCAACACGATAACACAAATGAGACGTTGAAGGCAAAAACGAATGATAAAGACACAATTTACCGGCAATGACACTGACGTACTATGACTGACGATAGTACTATGCACCGGCGGCTTTACATTGGAATTAGCGTGACTTAACCAAGTACTACGTGCTTTGAAATAACACCACAGAGAGTGGCCATCAGTAGTCAGTGGAAATGCGCTTTAATCAGAATGGCACCAAAGCGCGTACAGTAACTGTAGAGTGCTAAGTGCTTTACAAACTTAAGACAGAGTGCATAACTACAGAGTTCCACGCTCAGTTTCCATTGACACGTACCAGCAGAGCCGTGTGTAACTACACAGTAATATAAGTGAAAAATCCAACATAAGAATATCTGCCATCGCTGTTTGCAGGTAACGTATATTATCAAAACTTTATTTAGTTTATTATTCCATAAGAACAAACTTCTTTTTTTTCCAAAAGCTATGAAATCAATGGAGACTCCAGAGTTCCAGTTTCAGTATCAAGGTGTCAAAGTGTACGTGCAGGCTGATCCATAGCCGCTACACCACATCAAAAACTGATCGGAAAAAGTGGGGGGGGGGGGGGATGTGAATTACATTATTGCATTCCTCACTCACTCACATCCATTTAAACAGCAACAACTTTTCATATCCCCTTAATCAAAACAAAACCTGTCAACCACACATCCGATCATCAACGGGCACAAGAAAAAAAAAAAGAAAAAGAAACCTTGACCCAGTTTCTGCCCCGTTTGCACACGACCCTGCACCGACTCACCCCCATACCAACACCGTAATGACGGCGAAACAACGAAACAATCATACAGCACTCACAACGCTTTTGACAGCTGAGTCTAGTGCCTTTACTCCACCAGACTTAATCCGGTGAATAACTATTTTCACAACTGCCTTTCTGACAACACTTCCACAAGTTGCAACTAGAACCATGTGATCAAAACAAAACTGTGCCCCTGCCCATGAGGTTAGAGGTTAAAGGTCTCACAGCCTTTATAGCCAGCGGGGCATTGACTTCATTTTCACAATGGAACTTTTTATGATCAATATAATCTTTTTTTGGTCATCTGTTTCGTATATTTATTCATTTATTTACTTGTTTATTTATTTCATATGTTTTGTTGTTGTTGTTTTGCGCATTGTATTTCATTTCATTATCTATCTGCTTATGTTGTAAAAAGACATAGGTAAATTGTCATTTTAACGAGTCAGTCAACCGTTTTATCTTTTAATTCACGTCTTGTTGTGGTGATCGAGATTCATGATCAAACCAGTCTTGACCTACACAAAATGAGCACAGAGAGAGAGAGAGAGAGAGAGAGAGAGAGAGAAGAAGAAGAAGAAGAAATGTGCGCAAGCTCAGTAGACGGAGCTAATTGGCACAATAAAAGTGTTTTCTCTCTTTTTTTCCCCCCCTTTTTTTCTTTTTTTTTTTTCACGAACAAACAAGATAAAATGAAATACTTAAAAAGGAAATAAACGAGGGTAAGGTCCCTTCGTTTTCCTTTGCCCTCTCTCGAGAGAAAAACTACTTTGAATCACTCATCTATTTTTAGATTAGTGCTTTTAAGTACACTTGAGCCTGAAACTGGATACTTCTCTTCCCAAACCCGAAACTGTATACCTTGAACCGTTGAATGAGCGGGAGGATGGCCTCTTCTGCTAAAGTCGCTGTCGTAAGTGTAAAATTTGCAGTTCACACTCGCATTTGCATATGCAATTTGTGCAGTCAAGTTGAACGCCAGTTGCTGGTTGGCACACGTTCTGAAAGCTACATCTTTGTGGTAGAAAGGTGAGTGACGCAGAAACGCACCCTGTGCCGTCGTTTCAGTTTCAAGGAGGTGGCAAAGCGTGTGAACAGATCCATATACGCTACACCAGATCGCTGTGGATAGAACAGAAGCGCTGACACATTCACACACACACACACACACACACATACACACACACACACACACGCACAGAGAGAGAGTGACACATACACAAACTCATGCACGCACACGCACACACACATACCAGCTCACATGCTGACTCAACACATACAGTATACCTGACACTTCACACAAAACTAACAGAACACGCATGTTCATGCATACATTTTACTTCCATCTTAGTGAACAGTCTTAGCAAAGAGTAAGTTGGACAAAAAAAACAACAACAAAAAAAACACACACACACAGAGCAAAACACACAGACTCTCAGCTGTATTGTATGGGTTGAAACCATTCACAAAGCTAATAAGGAATATCAATGTATGGACATCTTACCTCAAGGTCAAGCTTGTCAGTATACTTCTTTTCGTTTGATGTCATGTTCATTGAACTAGAGCAAGAGATGTTCAAGCTTACAGGGTCATCGAATCAATGAAATTGCTTGACCCAAAGAGACCTTATGATTAATGGGTGGTAACTCTGACAATCTCAGTTTGGTGATGTCGTCGCTCAGTCATTCCCTATATGATAATACTTTGCAGTAGCCAAGAGTAGCCATCATAGAGATGGATGAATGAGAGCATGTATGCAGTTTCAGTTTCAATTTCTCAAAAAGTCGTCACTGCGTTCTGAGGAATCAATTTTTTATTTTATTTTTTTTCATGCCTCACCACATCTGTGCTAAGCAGATGCCTGACCAGCAGCATAACCCAACACCCTTTGTCAGGCCTTAATGCATGCATACACACACACACACACACACACACAGATGTGTGTGTATGTTCTGTGTAGTGAGGGTTTGCATGTATGCGTATGTCTTCCACACCCTTACCCCCCATTTTCCAGTTGATCTGTCCCTTCACTGACCATTCACCCCTCTTTCACCTCACCTGTTACAGGTGATACTGCTCTGTCCCTTCACTGACCATTCACCCCTTTCACCTCACCTGTTACAGGTGATACTGCTCTGTCCCTTCACTGACCATTCACCCCTCTGTCACCTCACCTGTTACAGGTGATACTGCTCTGTCCCTTCACTGACCATTCACCCCTCTTTCACCTCACCTGTTACAGGTGATACTGCTCTGTCCCTTCACTGACCATTCACCCCCTTTCACCTCACCTGTTAAAGGTGATACTGCTCTGTCCCTTCACTGACCATTCACCCCTCTTTCACCTCACCTGTTACAGGTGATACTGCTCTGTCCCTTCACTGACCATTCACCCCCTTTCACCTCACCTGTTACAGGTGATACTGCTCTGTCCCTTCACTGACCATTCACCCCTCTTTCCTCTCACTGTTAATTATTACAGGTGACAGGGTCTAACAAGGGAATCGGCTTCGCCATTGTCCGGGCCTTGTGTAAACAGTTTGAAGGTGACGTCATTCTTACAGGTGGGCTGCTTTTTCATGATGATTTGGTGAATATTGTACTATATCCATAAATGATATATTTGTATTTGTATTTCTTTTTATCACAACAGATTTCTCTGTGTGAAATTCGGGCTGCTCTCCCCAGGGGGAGCGCGTCGCCACACTACAGCGCCACCCTTTTTTTTGTGTGTATTTTTTTCCTGCGTGCAGTTTGATGTGTTTTTCCTATCGAAGTGGATTTTTCTACAGAATTTTGCCAGGAACAACCCTTTTGTTGCCGTGGGTTCTTTTACGTGCGCTAAGTGCATGCTGCACACGGGACCTCGGTTTATCGTCTCAGCCGAATGACTAGCGTCCAGACCACCACTCAAGGTCTTGTGAAGGGGGAGAAAATATCGGCGGCCGAGCCGTGATTCGAACCAGTTCGCTCAGATTCTCTCGCTTCCTAAGCGGACGCATTACCTCTAGGCCATCACTCCACATATTTATACAGAACTGGTGAATATGTTTTATATGTATGTTTGTCTATAGATAATGTGGTGAAAATGTTGTACTGTGTCCATAGATAATAACTAACATGTACATTTTTACAGTGTTGGTGTATGTTGCACTGTGCAAGATCATACATAATACTGTATTTATACAGAGCTGGTAAATAGTCCTCTGCAATGTCATGACTGTGCAGAACAGCGATGAAATATATGTATCTGTATAGAGCTGATGTACATGTTGCCCTGTGTCTACAAATATTAACTAATAATATTTATACAGTGTTGGTGTATGTTATGCAGTGTGTCTGTAGATCATAATGTATAACTTTATAGAGCAAGTGCATATGTTGATCTGTGTCTATAAATGACAGCTGGTGTGTTTCTACAGAGCTGGTGTTATATTGCTCTGTATTTATGAATAACGACTAATATATTTATACTGAAGCACAGCTTCCACGTAAGTCAACTTTTACCAAGATTCTTTTTGTCTACCTTTTACAGCTGTAAGTATTTCTTCAGGGCTGATGTTTCCAAGTGTATCTCTGTGCGTGTGCAGCACGTGATGAAGGTCGAGGCAAAGAGGCGCAGAAGTCGCTTGAAAGTGAAGGTTTGAACCCTAAGTTCCATCAGCTGGACATCGACAACAAAGTCAGCGTTGAAAAGCTTCGTGACTTTCTGAAGGCCCAGTATGGAGGCTTGGACATTCTGGTCAACAATGCTGGCATTGCCTACAAGGTAGGGCAACTGACATTGGTAGGATGTATGGCTTGTGTGTGACATTGGTAGGATGTATGGCTTGTGTGAAATAAGTAAAACATCTGTATAGCATACATTGCTGGGGTGTATATATTGTTATATATATATTTCTTACAACACAATCTATTTATCTTTCTCTCTATATGTAGAGATAGATAGATACACATCACACTCCTAGGATGCATGTGTTGTGTGTTATTAATCACATAATTTAATTGCTGTGATATATATGTATCACACATTGTTAAGATGTATGTTGTGTGATATATATCAATCACACATGGTTAAGATGTACGTGTTCAGTGGTATGTCAGTCACACATTGTTATGTATTTTTTGTGATATGTATCCATCACACATTGTTAAGATATATGTGTTATGTGATGTATATTAATTACACATTGTTAAGATGTATGTTTTATGTGATGTATATACATATCAGTTTGTGTTGTGTGATATATATACATATCAATTACACATTGTTAAGATGTGTGTTGTGTGATATTTCTCAATCACACATTGTTAAAAAAAAAAAATATATATATATATATATATATATATATATATATATATATATATATATATATATATATGTATGTATGTATGTATGTATGTATGTATGTACGTAGGTCTGTCTGTCTGTCAGTCAGTCACACATAGTTAAGATGTGTATTGTGTGATATATATCAATCACACATTGTTATATGTGTTGTGTGATATATATCAATCACACATTGTTAAGATGTGTGATATATATCAATCACACATTGTTAAGATATGTGTTGTGTGATATATATCAATCACACATTGTTATGATATGTGCTGTGTGATATATAGAAATCACACATTGTTATATGTGTTGTGGTATATATATCAATCACACATTGTTAAGATGTGTGATATATATCAATCACACATTGTTAAGATATGTGTTGTGTGCTATATGACACAGCTGTGCGGTGTGTACAGATAAATTCCACAGGTGTTGTGTACTTTATAACACGTCTGGGCGCTGTGTATAGATGAATTCCACAGGTGTGTACTATATAACACATCTGTGCAGTGTGTACAGATGAATTTCACAGGTGTGTTGTGTGCTAAATGACACATCTGTGCAGTGTGTCTAGATGAATTCCACAGGTGTGTGCTATATGACACTTTTGTGTGGTGTGTACAGATGAATTCCACAGGTGTGTGCTATATAACACATCTGTGCGGTGTGTACAGATGAACTCAGCAGGTGTGTGCTATATGACATGTCTGTGCTATGTGTACAGATGAATTCTACACATGTTGTATGCTATATGACACGTCTGTGCGGTGTGTACAGATGAACTCCGCAGGTGTGTGCTATATAGCACGTCTGTGCTGTGTGTACAGATAAATTCCACAGGTGTTGTGTACTTTATAACACGTCTGGGCGCTGTGTATAGATGAATTCCACAGGTGTTGTGTGCTAAATGACACATCTGTACAGTGTGTACGGATGAATTCCACAGGTGTATGCTATATAACACACTTTTGTGTGGTGTGTACAGATGAATTCCACAGGTGTGTGATATATAACACATCTGTGCGGTGTGTACAGATGAACTCAGCAGGTGTGTGCTATATGACACGTCTGTGCTATGTGTACAGATGAATTCTACACATGTTGTATGCTGTATGACACGTCTGTGCGATGTGTACAGATGAACTCCGCAGGTGTGTGCTATATAGCACGTCTGTGCTGTGTGTACAGATGAATTCCACAGCTCCCTTTGCGGAGCAAGCGGAAAGGACCGTGTGCACCAACTTCTTCAGCACTCTGACGGCCTGCCAGGTGTTGTTCCCTCTGCTCAGACCCCACTCCAGGTGAGTGAGTCAGACCCCACACCAGGTGAGGTGAGTCAGACCCCACGCCAGGTGAGTGAGTCAGACCCCACACCAGGTGAGGTGAGTCAGACCCCACACCAGGGGAGGTGAGTCAGACCCCACACCAGGGGAGTCAGACCCCACTCCAGGTGAGTGAGTCAGACCCCACACCAGGGGAGGTGAGTCAGACCCCACACCAGGTGAGTCAGACCCCACACCAGGGGAGGTGAGTCAGACCCCACACCAGGTGAGGTGAGTCAGACCCCACGCCAGGTGAGTCAGACCCCACACCAGGTGAGTCAGACCCCACTCCAGGTGAGTGAGTCAGACCCCACACCAGGTGAGGTGTGTCAGACCCCACACCAGGTGAGTGAGTCAGACCCCACGCGAAGTGAGTGTGTCAGACCCTACACCAGGTGAGGTGAGTCAGACCCCACGCCAGGTGAGTGAGTCAGACCCCACACCAGGTGAGGTGAGTCAGACCCCACACCAGGGGAGGTGAGTCAGACCCCACACCAGGGGAGGTGAGTCAGACCCCACTCCAGGTGAGTCAGACCCCACACCAGGTGAGTGAGTCAGACCCCACACCAGGTGAGGTGAGTGAGACCCCACGCCAGGTGAGTCAGACCCCACACCAGGTGAGTCAGACCCCACTCCAGGTGAGTGAGTCAGACCCCACACCAGGTGAGGTGAGTCAGACCCCACACCAGGTGAGTGAGTCAGACCCCACGCCAAGTGAGTGTGTCAGACCCCACACCAGGGGAGGTGAGTCAGACCCCACACCAGGTGAGTCAGACCCCACACCAGGTGAGGTGAGTCAGACCCCACACCAGGTGAGGTGAGTCAGACCCCACTCCAGGTGAGGTGAGTCAGACCCCACGCCAGGTGAGTCAGACCCCACACCAGGTGAGTCAGACCCCACTCCAGGTGAGTGAGTCAGACCCCACACCAGGTGAGGTGGGTCAGACCCCACACCAGGTGAGTGAGTCAGACCCCACGCAAAGTGAGTGTGTCAGACCCTACACCAGGTGAGGTGAGTCAGACCCCATGCCAGGTGAGTCAGACCCCACACCAGGTGAGGTGAGTCAGACCCCACGCCAGGTGAGTGCGTCAGACCCCACGCCAGGTGAGTCAGACCCCACATCAAGTGAGTGAGTCAGACCCCATGCCAGGTGAGTCAGACCCCACACCAGGTGAGGTGAGTCAGACCCCACGCCAGATGAGTCAGACCACACACCAAGTGAGTGAGTCAGACCCCATGCCAGGTGAGTCAGACCCCACACCAAGTGAGTGAGTCAGACCCCACACCAGGTGGTTGAGTCAGACCCCACGCCAGGTGAGTGAGTCAGACCCCACACCAGGTGAGTGAGTCAGACCCCATGCCAGGTGAGTGTGTCAGACCCCACACCAGGTGAGTGAGTCAGACCCCACACCAGGTGAGTGAGTCAGACCCCACGCCAGGTGAGTGGGTCAGACCCCACGCCAGGTCAGTCAGACCTCACACCAGGTGAGGTGAGTCAGACCCCACACCAGGTGAGTCAGACCCCACACCAGGTGAGGTGAGTCAGGCCCCATGCCAGGTGAGTCAGACCCAATGCCAGGTGAGTCAGACCCCACACCAGGTGAGGTGAGTCAGACCCCACACCAGGTGAGGTGAGTCAGACCCCACGCCAGGTGAGTGTGTCAGACCCCACGCCAGGTGAGTGAGTCAGACCCCACGCCAGGTGAGTCAGACCCCACACCAGGTGAGTGAGTCAGACCCCACGCCAGGTGAGTCAGACCTCACACCAGGTGAGGTGAGTCAGACCCCACGCCACGTGGGTGAGTCAGACCCCACGCAAGGTGAGTGAGTCAGACCCCACGCCAGGTGAGACAGACCCCATGCCAGGTGAGTCACACCCCACGCTGGGTGAGGTGAGTCTGATCCCACGCCAGATGAGTGAGTCAGACCCCACACCAGGTGGGTGAGTCAGACCCCACGCCAAGCGAGTGAGTCAGACCCCACGCCAGGTGAGTCAGACCCCACGCCAGGTGAGTGAGTCAGACCCCACACCAGGTGAGTGTGTCAGACCCCACACCAGGTGAGTCAGTCAGATCCCACACCAGGTGAGGTGAGTCAGACCCCACGCCAGGTGAGTCAGACCCCACACCAGGTGAGTCAGACCCCACTCCAGGTGGGTGAGTCAGACCCCACACCAGGTGAGGTGAGTCAGACCCCACACCAGGTGAGTGAGTCAGACCCCACGCCAAGTGAGTGTGTCAGACCCTACACCAGGTGAGGTGAGTCAGACCCCATGCCAGGTGAGTCAGACCCCATGCCAGGTGAGTCAGACCCCACACCAAGTGAGTGTGTCAGACCCCACGCCAAGTGAGTGTGTCAGACCCCACACCAGGTGAGTCAGACCCCACACCAGGTGAGTCTGATCCCATGCCAGGTGAGTCAGACCCCACGCCAAGTGAGTGT
The DNA here is from genome assembly GCF_041734735.1 of Babylonia areolata. NCBI lineage: Eukaryota > Metazoa > Mollusca > Gastropoda > Neogastropoda > Buccinidae > Babylonia > Babylonia areolata. Next base: position 54,625,187 of record NC_134899.1, on the reverse strand, counting down.
GTCAGACCCCACACCAGGTGAGGTGAGTCAGACCCCACGCCAGGTGGGTGAGTCAGACCCCACACCAGGTGAGTGTGTCAGACCCCACACCAGGTGAGTCAGTCAGATCCCACACCAGGTGAGGTGAGTCAGACCCCACGCCAAGTGAGTGTGTCAGACCCCACACCAGGTGAGGTGAGTCAGACCCCATGCCAGGTGAGTCAGACCCCACACCAGGTGAGGTGAGTCAGACCCCACGCCAGGTGAGTCAAACCCCACACCAGGTGAGTCAGACCCCACTCCAGGTGGGTGAGTCAGACCCCACACCAGGTGAGGTGAGTCAGACCCCACGCCAGGTGAGGTGAGTCAGACCCCACACCAGGTGAGTCAGACCCCACGCCAGGTGAGGTGAGTCAGACCCCACACCAAGTGAGTGTGTCAGACCCCACGCCAGGTGAGTGAGTCAGACCCCACGCCAGGTGAGTCGGACCCCACGCCAGGTGAGTCGGACCCCACACCAGGTAAGTGAGTCAGACCCCACACCAGGTGAGTGAGTGAGACCCCACGCCAGGTGAGTCGGACCCCATGCCAGGTGAGTGAGTCGGACCCCATGCCAGGTGAGTGAGTCAGACCCCATGCCAGGTGAGTGAGTCAGACCCCACACCAGGTGAGTCAGACCCCACGCCAGGTGAGGTGAGTCAGACCCCACACCAAGTGAGTGTGTCAGACCCCACGCCAGGTGAGTGTGTCAGACCCCACGCCAGGTGAGTCGGACCCCACGCCAGGTGAGTCGGACCCCACACCAGGTAAGTGAGTCAGACCCCACACCAGGTGAGTGAGTCAGACCCCACGCCAGGTGAGTCTGACCCCACGCCAGGTAAGTGAGTCAGACCCCACACCAGGTGAGTGAGTCAGACCCCATGCCAGGTGAGTGAGTCAGACCCCACACCAGGTGAGTCAGACCCCTTGCCAGGTGGTTGAGTCAGACCCCACACCAGGTGAGGTGAGTCAGACCCCACGCCAAGTGAGTGCGTCAGACCCCATGCCAGGTGAGTCGGACCCTATGCCAGGTGAGTCGGACCCCACATCAAGTGCGTGGGTCAGACCCCACGCCAGGTGAGTCAGTCCCCACGCCAGGTGAGTCAGTCAGATTCCACACCAGGTGAGTGTGTCAGACCCCACACCAGGTGTCAGACCCCACGCAAGGTGAGTGAATCAGACCCCACGCCAGGTGAGTAAATCAGACCCCACACCAGGTGAGTGAATCGGACCCCACGCCAGGTGAGTGAATCAGACCCCACGCAAGGTGAGTGAGGTATTTTAGTGAGAGATTGCTCATTGTATACAGTGCCATGGCAAAGACCATGCTTCACTTAGAATGTTTATATCATGACAAGGTTTTAGTGTGAGTCTGGTCATTGTACAGGTTAGGAAAACCATGACATGATGAAGATAATGATGCAGTTCACAATACGGTTTTGTTGCAGAGTGGTCAATGTGTCTAGCATGTCGTCTCAGATGGCCATCGTCAAGTGTAGCACTGAGATCCAGAACCGCTTCAAGGACCAGGCTCTGGGTGTGGACGGCTTGAAACAACTCATGTCAGACTTTGTCAGGTACTCCAAGGGAAACAGCTCATGTCAGACTTTGTCAGGTACTCCAAGGGAAACAACTCATGTCAGACTTTGTCAGGTACTCCATGTTGAGACAACTCATGTCAGACTTTGTCAGGTACTCCAAGGGAAACAACTCATGTCAGACTTTGTCAGGTACTCTATGTTGAGACAGCTCATTTCAGACTTTGTCAGGTACTCCAAGGGAAACAACTCATGTCAGACTTTGTCAGGTACTCCATGTTGAGACAACTCATGTCAGACTTTGTCATGTACTCCAAGGGAAACAACTCATGTCAGACTTTGTCAGGTACTCTATGTTGAGACAGCTCATGTCAGACTTTGTCAGGTACTCCATGGGAAACAACTCATGTCAGGGTCTGTCAGGTACTCCATGTTGAGACAACTCATGTCAGACTGTCAGGTACTCCATGTTGAGACAACTCATGTCAGACTTTGTCAGGTACTCCAAGGGAAACAACTCATGTCAGACTTTGTCAGGTACTCTATGTTGAGACAGCTCATATCAGGGTCTGTCAGGTACTCCAAGGGAAACAACTCATGTCAGACTTTGTCAGGTACTCCATGTTGAGACAACTCATGTCAGACTCTGTCAGGTACTCCATGTTGAGACAACTCATGTCAGGGTTTGTCAGGTACTCCATGTTGAGACAACTCATGTCAGACTTTGTCAGGTACTCCATGGGAAACAGCTCATGTCAGGGTCTGTCAGGTACTCCATGTTGAGACAACTCATGTCAGACTTTGTCAGGTACTCCATGGGAAACAGCTCATGTCAGACTTTGTCAGGTACTCCATGGGAAACAACTCATGTCAGACTCTGTCAGGTACTCCATGTTGAGACAACTCATGTCAGACTCTGTCAGGTACTCCATGTTGAGACAACTCATGTCAGGGTCTGTCAGGTACTCCATGTTGAGACAACTCATGTCAGACTCTGTCAGGTACTCCATGTTGAGACAACTCATGTCAGGGTCTGTCAGGTACTCCATGTTGAGACAACTCATGTCAGACTGTCAGGTACTCCATGTTGAGACAACTCATGTCAGACTTTGTCAGGTACTCCATGTTGAGACAACTCATGTCAGACTCTGTCAGGTACTCCATGTTGAGACAACTCATGTCAGGGTCTGTCAGGTACTCCATGTTCAGACAACTCATGTCAGACTTTGTCAGGTACTCCATGGGAAACAGCTCATGTCAGACTTTGTCAGGTACTCCATGGGAAACAACTCATGTCAGACTCTGTCAGGTACTCCATGTGAAACAACTCATGTCAGACTCTGTCAGGTACTCCATGTTGAAACAATTAATGTCAGACTCTGTCAGGTACTCCATGGGAAACAACTCATGTCAGACTTTGTCAGGTACTCCAAGGGAAACAACTCATGTCAGACTTTGTCAGGTACTCCATGTTGAGACAACTCATGTCAGACTTTGTCAGGTACTCCATGGGAAACAACTCATGCCAGAGTGTGTCAGGTACTTAATGGGAAACAACTCATGTCAGAGTTTGTCAGGTACTCCATTGGTCTTGAAGTATTACTCACATTGACACTACTAATGTTGAAGTTTCTGCTTCTCAGGAAGGTGTCACTGCATTCAGACAAATCCATATATGCTTCACCACACCTGCAAAGCAGATGCCTGACCAGCAGCATAACCCAACACGCCAGTTGGGTGTAGAGAGCATGCATATATGCTCATGTGGAAACACGGTCATAATTCAGTGAACAGCCACATACAGTGTGTTACTTGTGAACATTGAGTGTTGATGGACAAAGTGTTGGTGGTGATGTTCAAAGGATAAAGTGAACTGTGGTGGTGATGTAGAAGTAATGAATTGTGTTGATAATTGAGAAATGATGAATTGTGATGATGATGTAGAAACAATGAATCATGATGATGTAGAAATGAACCCTGATGATGATGTGTAAAAGATGAATTGTGATGTTGATGTTTGAATCATGATGATGGTGTATAAGTGATGAATGATGATGTAGAAATGATGAATCATGATGATGATGTACAAATGATGGATGGTGGTGTTGATGTAGAAATGATGATGTACAAATGATGGATGGTGGTGGTGATGTAGAAATGATGATGTATAAATGGTGGTGGTGATGTACAAATGGTGAATCATGATGGATGGTGGTGTTGATGTATAAATGATGATGTACAAACGATGGATGGTGGTGGTGATGTACAAATGATGATGTACAAATGGTGGTGGTGATGTACAAATGATGAATCATGGGGATGATGTACAAATAATGGATGGTGTTGATGTACAAATGATGAATCTTGATGAAGATGTACAAATGGTGGTGGTGGTGTACAAATGATGAATCATGGTGATGATGATGCTGTACAAATGATGGATGAATCATGACAATGTACAAATGATGGATGAATCATGATGATGATGATGCTGTACAAATGATGGATGAATCATGACAATGATGTACAAATGATGATGATGATGCTGTACAAATGATGGATGAATCATGACAATGCTGTACAAATGATGATGATGATTATGCTGTACAAATGATGGATGAATCATGACGATGATGTACAAATGATGAATCATGACGATGATGTACAAATGATGATGATGATGCTGTACAAATGATGGATGAATCATGACGATGATATACAAATGATGAATCATGACGATGATGTACAAATGATGAATGGCGGTGTCAGGCTGGCGAAGGAAGGAAAACACAAGGAAGCAGGGTGGCCAGAGACGGCGTACGGAGTGAGCAAGATCGGCGTCACCGTCCTGACGATGATTCAGCAGCGGCAGATGGACACAGACAGCAGGGAGGACATCATGGTCAACGCTGTACGTACTGGGCGGCTGTAGGGCCCGGTGTCAGTGATGATGTTTTTACTGGGGCATGGGTGCCGTTTAGGTTCTTTTTCCACTGTCAGTCAGTCACGTCAGATGAAAGAATGACACAAAAACATGAACAGAGCTTTATATATGTTTGTACATGTGTGCATTTGAATATGCGTGTGTCTATGTGCATGTGTGTGTGTATGTGCATGTGTGTGTTTTTGTGTATGTGGGTGTATAATTGTACATTTATGTATATAATTGTGCGTATATGAGGCTGCTTTGGCCTGAACTGTTAACAAGGAGGATGTATAAAAGGTGGGGGAAGAGGGTTAGGAGACCTAGAAAGACAGGGGACATGGAGAGGGTAGGAGACATGGAAAGACGGGGGACATGGAGAGGGTAGGAGAGCTAGAAAGACAGGGGACATGGAGAGGGTAGGAGACAGAGAAAGACAGGGGACATGGAGAGGGTAGGAGAGAGAAAGACAGGGGACATGGAGAGGGTAGGAGACATAGAAAGACAGGGGACATGGAGAGGGTAGGAGACAGAGAAAGACAGGGGACATGGAGAGGGTAGGAGAGAGAAAGACAGGGGACATGGAGAGGGTAGGAGACCTAGAAAGACAGGGGACATGGAGAGGGTAGGAGACAGAGAAAGACAGGGGACATGGAGAGGGTAGGAGACCTAGAAAGACAGGGGACATGGAGAGGGTAGGAGACATAGAAAGACAGGGGACATGGAGAGGGTAGGAGACATAGAAAGACAGGGGACATGGAGAGGGTAGGAGACATAGAAAGACAGGGGACATGGAGAGGGTAGGAGACAGAGAAAGACAGGGGACATGGAGAGGGTAGGAGACATAGAAAGACAGGGGACATGGAGAGGGTAGGAGACAGAGAAAGACAGGGGACATGGAGAGGGTAGGAGACTGGGGACATGGAGAGGGTAGGAGACAGAAAGACGGGGGACATGGAGAGGGTAGGAGACAGAGAAAGACAGGGGACATGGAGAGGGTAGGAGAGAGAAAGACAGGGGACATGGAGAGGGTAGGAGACATAGAAAGACAGGGGACATGGAGAGGGTAGGAGACAGAGAAAGACAGGGGACATGGAGAGGGTAGGAGACAGAAAGACGGGACATGGAGAGGGTAGGAGACAGAGAAAGACAGGGGACATGGAGAGGGTAGGAGACAGAGAAAGACAGGGGACATGGAGAGGGTAGGAGACCTAGAAAGACAGGGGACATGGAGAGGGTAGGAGACAGAAAGACAGGGGACATGGAGAGGGTAGGAGACAGAAAGACAGGGGACATGGAGAGGGTAGGAGACTGGGGACATGGAGAGGGTAGGAGACAGAAAGACGGGGGACATGGAGAGGGTAGGAGACAGAGAAAGACAGGGGACATGGAGAGGGTAGGAGAGAGAAAGACAGGGGACATGGAGAGGGTAGGAGACATAGAAAGACAGGGGACATGGAGAGGGTAGGAGACATAGAAAGACAGGGGACATGGAGAGGGTAGGAGACAGAGAAAGACGGGGGACATGGAGAGGGTAGGAGACCTAGAAAGACAGGGGACATGGAGAGGGTAGGAGAGAGAAAGACAGGGGACATGGAGAGGGTAGGAGACCTAGACAGACAGGGGACATGGAGAGGGTAGGAGACATAGACAGACAGGGGACATGGAGAGGGTAGGAGACAGAGAAAGACAGGGGACATGGAGAGGGTAGGAGACCTAGAAAGACAGGGGACATGGAGAGGGTAGGAGAGAGAAAGACAGGGGACATGGAGAGGGTAGGAGACCTAGACAGACAGGGGACATGGAGAGGGTAGGAGACATAGACAGACAGGGGACATGGAGAGGGTAGGAGACAGAGAAAGACAGGGGACATGGAGAGGGTAGGAGACCTAGACAGACAGGGGACATGGAGAGGGTAGGAGACATAGAAAGACAGGGGACATGGAGAGGGTAGGAGACAGAGAAAGACAGGGGACATGGAGAGGGTAGGAGACAGAGAAAGACAGGGGACATGGAGAGGGTAGGAGACAGAGAAAGACAGGGGACATGGAGAGGGTAGGAGACACAGACAGACAGGGGACAGAACAGAGAGAAAGAGGAGGGGCAGGTGAAAGTGGCTGTGAACAGCTTAGAACTGTTCAAAACATCGCCACAGTTTGTTGAGGCATACTAGTAACAACACGAAATGGTAGACAGCAACCAGCCTTTCCTTGAAATATTTTGAAATTTGTCAAAGAAACAAATAGTTAACCCTTTCAGCACCAAGCCTATGATGTGCTCAGTGACAACCATTTGCCAAGGGATTTTTGGTCACAGAGGGTAATAATTCTACTAAGTAAACTACTGAAAGAAAGTGTATATTAAACATTCTTTTTTCTGAAAGGAAAATGAACACGCTATCCAGTTATGACTACTTTACACGAATTAAATTATTTGGTGATAGGAAAATTCCTGCAGTCACATGGACAGATATTTCCATTACATCTGCAAATGTTTCTTGGCTGATCCCACAGGGACAGAGCCTTGACAGGTGATTGTGTGTTACTGTTCAGTGCTACTCGCTGTCCACAAGTGATTGTGTGTTACTGTTCAGTGCTACTCGCTGTCCACAAGTGATTGTGTGTTACTGTTCAGTGCTACTCACTGTCCACAAGTGATTGTGTGTTACTGTTCAGTGCTACTCACTGTCCACAAGTGATAAGTGATTGTGTGTTACTGTTCAGTGCTACTCACTGTCCACAAGTGATTGTGTGTTACTGTTCAGTGCTACTCGCTGTCCACAAGTGATTGTGTGTTACTGTTCAGTGCTACTCACTGTCCACAGGTGATTGTGTGTTACTGTTCAGTGCTACTCACTGTCCACAAGTGATTGTGTGTTACTGTTCAGTGCTACTCACTGTCCACAAGTGATTGTTACTGTTCAGTGCTACTCGCTGTCCACAAGTGATAAGTGATTGTGTGTTACTGTTCAGTGCTACTCGCTGTCCACAAGTGATAAGTGATTGTGTGATACTGTTCAGTGCTACTCGCTGTCCACAAGTGATTGTGTGTTACTGTTCAGTGCTACTCACTGTCCACAAGTGATTGTGTGATACTGTTCAGTGCTACTCACTGTCCACAAGTGATAAGTGATTGTGTGTTACTGTTCAGTGCTACTCACTGTCCACAAGTGATTGTGTGTTACTGTTCAGTGCTACTCACTGTCCACAAGTGATTGTGTGATACTGTTCAGTGCTACTCACTGTCCACAAGTGATTGTGTGATACTGTTCAGTGCTACTCACTGTCCACAAGTGATAAGTGATTGTGTGTTACTGTTCAGTGCTACTCACTGTCCACAAGTGATTGTGTGTTACTGTTCAGTGCTACTCACTGTCCACAAGTGATTGTGTGATACTGTTCAGTGCTACTCACTGTCCACAAGTGATTGTGTGATACTGTTCAGTGCTACTCACTGTCCACAAGTGATTGTGTGTTACTGTTCAGTGCTACTCACTGTCCACAAGTGATTGTGTGATACTGTTCAGTGCTACTCACTGTCCACAAGTGATTGTGTGATACTGTTCAGTGCTACTCACTGTCCACAAGTGATTGTGTGATACTGTTCAGTGCTACTCACTGTCCACAAGTGATAAGTGATTGTGTGTTACTGTTCAGTGCTACTCACTGTCCACAAGTGATAAGTGATTGTGTGTTACTGTTCAGTGCTACTCACTGTCCACAAGTGATAAGTGATTGTGTGATACTGTTCAGTGCTGTTCACTGTCCACAAGTGATAAGTGATTGTTACTGTTCAGTGCTACTCACTGTCCACAAGTGATAAGTGATTGTTACTGTTCAGTGCTACTCACTGCCCACAAGTGACAAGTGATTGTGTGTTACTGTTCAGTGCTACTCACTGTCCACAAGTGATAAGTGATTGTTACTGTTCAGTGCTACTCACTGCCCACAAGTGACAAGTGATAGTTACTGTTCAGTGCTACTCAAACTTGGTGTATAACTGTGGATGTGTGTTGTTTTTCAGTGCTGCCCAGGCTATGTTGCTACAGACATGTCCAGTTTTAAAGGGATTAAGACCATTGATCAAGGTGAGTGTTCCAGGGGTACACTTATTATTGGTTATGAGTCATTATGATTTACGCATGCATGTGAATGACTGGCGTGAAAGCTCTTTCATTTATGTCTGCACAAGATTCAGGGCTATATAAATATTATTGTTTGTTATTATCTGTCATTGTAGGTAACACCAACACAATGATTATTGGGGTCTGTCATTGTAGGTAACACCATCACAATGATTATCAGGGTCTGTCATTGTAGGTAACACCAACACAATGATTATCAGGGTCTGTCATTTTAGGTAATACCATCACAGTGATTACTGGGTCTATAATTGTAGGTTAGACCATATATTATTTGGTTCTATCATTGTTAGGATTTTCCATGGTAAGCACAGTAACTTTCATGATGTGTACTGTTTCCATAATATATTATAACCTTCTCATGATGTTGCACAATTACCTTCCCATGATGCTATACAATAACCTTCCCATGATGATGTACAATAACCTTCTCATGATGCTGTACAATAACCTTCCCACAATGCAGTACAATAACCTTCTCATGATGCTGTACAATAACCTTCCCACAATGCAGTACAATAACCTTCTCATGATGATGTACAATAACCTTCCCATGATGATGTACAATAACCTTCCCACCATGCTGTTCATTAACCTTCCCACAATGCAGTACAATAACCTTCTCATGATGCTGTACAATAACCTTCCCACCATGCAGTACAATAACCTTCCCACATTGCTGTACAATAACCTTCCCACAATGCAGTACAATAACCTTCCCACCATGCTGTACAATAACCTTCCCACCATGCTGTACATTAACCTTCCCACAATGCAGTACAATAACCTCATGATGCTGTACAATAACCTTCCCACGATGTACATTAACCTTCCCACCATGCTGTAAAAACCTTCCCACCATGCAGTACAATAACCTTCCCACAATGCAGTACAACAACCTTCCCACCATGCAGTACAACAACCTTCCCACCATGCAGTACAGTAACCTTCCCATGATGATGTACAATAACCTTCCCACGATGCAGTACAATAACCTTCCCACGATGCAGTACAATAACCTTCCCATGACGCTGTTGCCAGGGGCGCAGACACCAGTGATGCTGGCTCTGATTCCCCCCAGTGCAGACTCCCCCCGTGGACAGTTTGTGTCGGAGAAGACCATTCAGAAGTGGGGATGATGGTGCGCAGCAGAAAGGAGCCACCGGTCACTGCACTGACCCCTCCCAGCTGGAGAGACTGCTGACTGCTCATGGTGCTCTATGTCCTGCTGCACAGCAGAATGTTTTCATAGACTGTTGAAAGAAAATGATGGAGTGAAATGAAACAGTTGACTTTTGCTTGAATTGTTGCGTTGATCAACTAATGATTGAGTGGAGTAAGATGATAAACATCCATATGTTCACACAGTTGACTTTTGCTTGGATTGTTGCATCGATCAAATAATGATTGAGTGGAGTAAGATGATAAACATCCGTATGTTCACACAGTTGACTGTTACTTAAATTGTTGCGTTGATCAAATAATGATTGATTTGAATTATTCAATTGATTGATGTTTGTATTCACATTCTGTGCCTCTCATCCCTTCATACCCTTCCACTGCGTCCCCCCACCCCCACCACCCCTCATCATCGGAGAACAATTATAGATACTTTTAAAGTATCCCTCCTCTCTTTTCCAAAATAACAGGTTTCTCTGCAAACCCTGCTATCCATTGCCCATCTCTTTTCCACAAAATAACAGGTTTCTCTGCAAACCCTGCTATCCATTGCCCATCTCTTTTCCACAAAATAACAGGTTTCTCTGCAAACCCGGCTATCCATTGCCCATCTCTTTTCCACAAAATAACAGGTTTCTCTGCAAACCCGGCTATCCATTGCCCATCTCTTTTCCACAAAATAACAGGTTTCTCTGCAAACCCTGCTATCCATTGCCCATCTCTTTTCCACAAAATAACAGGTTTCTCTGCAAACCCGGCTATCCATTGCCCATCTCTTTTCCACAAAATAACAGGTTTCTCTGCAAATCCTACTAACCATTCCCCATCTCAAAAACAAAACAAAACAGGCAGGTTTCTCTTCAAATCCTTTTTGTGACCAGTCTGTTGGTGGCGAATGGTAACACTTACCCTGGCATGGGATGGGATAGGGTGGGGTGTGGGGGGGGTTCATAGTGATTTTCATGTGTGTTTTTGTGCATGAAATAATAAACTACCGGTCTGCCAAGTTGAACTCATAGTTGAATTAAATGCAGGAGGGGGAGGGCAAATATAACCTTTTTTCTCTGTGGGCCCCACAGCTGAGTGAGTGTGACCATAAATGATTTTGGGGAGTGTCGGTGCTTCAAACAAGTTGTATCATAATGTCAAATTTCTTGAAGTGAACGGAAAGGAATTGAGTGGGCTATTCCATGAATTACTTGAAAGTTTTATCAGTGTTGCAGTGGCTTGTCACATATTTCTGGTGTGCTGAAAATGCTTGGAACACCAGCAACCTGCTTTCTGTATGAAATTTCTGTGTTTACGTTTGTGTTATGAAGCATTTAATCAGTCTAATTCACATGCTTAATGTTCCAGCCGACTACAAGGACCATATAGTAAATGAAATAAGGTGCTTTTTTTGTTTCATTTTCCAGTGTGTTTATTTTAAATGAATTACACAATCTGTCTGAAGGGGTTTGTGATTTGAATGAAGGGGAAGTATCTCTCCATCCCTCCCTCTCTCTCTCTCCTGCTGTTTTTCTATCTATCTGTCTTATCTATCTATTCATCAGTGTGTCTATCTGTCAGTCTACCAGTCTCTCTCTCTCTCTCCATGTCAGTCCACAGTCGTGCCTTTAACCATGTATGCGAGCAGATGGAAAACAGCTTCACCGGCGAGGATGAAACAGAGAATGGATCAATGCTGAGAGACTTACGCATGCAAACAAACGCGCTCGGTTTTGCTTGTGCTGAAGAATGTGAGCATCATCAAAGAAGGAGATCATTTTAGGGTACGTAGTCAGTCATGTCCACCTGCGCAAAATAGTTTCTCATAAACTGCATAATTTTCATTGCAGACTTGGTTGATGATACAGATCGAGTAACTAAGTAAAAAATATGTTGGAATGACTGCTTGTTTTAACTTTGACTGGAATCAACTTGACAACTGCGTAAGAAGTGACACCATTACGGTTGGGGTTTTTTGTGGTTTTTTTGTTTGTTTTTTCAGGTTTTCTCATGCAATGTTCACTACACGTCACGATTTTTGATAGATTTGATAGGATCTATATGTGTGAAAGTGTGTGTCTTTCGAATGACACTACACACTGAGGTTCCAAGCATGAACATGCCTCACATAACGTCTTATGCACACGTTGCATCCCGTCACCATCTTTTGGACAGGGAGGCCAATAGATATGAACATCACATTCACATTACCAGAAGATAGAATGTGGTTAATAATAATAATGGATACTTATATAGCACACTATCCAGAAATCTGCTCTAGGTGCTTTACAAAAACGCTTTTGTTAACATAAAACATCATATCTATGTTACATACACACACCAAAATGTGACTACACACACACACACACACACACACACGCTGCATGCATACATTTTAACATACGTGTATCTAACAGCTACCCTAACACATACGCACACATAGGCAGGCACAAACTTACATAAACACACGCACACACAATGTACATTCATATACATGCATGTAGTTATGTACACATACATATGTATACACACATAGTGAAGCACAGCTAACACAAAGGAATTGGACCTGCCACAATTGAACTTATTACTGAGGGAAAAGGTGAGTTTTGAGACAAGATTTAAAAGATGCGAGGGAATCAGAATGACGGAGGTTATCAGGGAACTTGTTCCACGTCTTTGGCAATTGAAAAGAAAACGATCTGTGTCCATAGGTCTTACTTCTGACGTGAGGTATCCTGAGAAGTCGAGTATCAGAGGAAGAATGGTTATCTTTATGGAGTTTAAAATGGTTACAAAATGATTTTTTTTTTTTAATCCAAGAAAATTACTGCACCCACACCCCTTCTTCTGTGCAGCAGAATCTTCAACTTGACTATCGACAAGAGGCAAGTATATCAGCCTAGATCATGAATGTTCATTATCTCAATTAAACAAGGGCTATATTGTTGGATTACAAAGTGAATTGAGCATCTTGAATACCTCTGCATATGTGTGTTATACATTATAGATGTTTTTTCCCCTCATACATGCACTGAAGAGCAAAAACATTTAAAATTACTGTATCATGATGCATAAAACAATCCAATTCTGTGAATATCAGACGGTTCATACTTCAAGGGAAACAATACTCTTGTGAGGATGAAAACTTTGTAAACCTGTCGAGTTTCCTCCCCTAGCTGAATCGGCGCACAAAATCAGAATTGAGAATTCCAAATATCTGGAACAATACGTTGCAGGAACCTTTGCAGATTATCATCGCAACGGGTGATGGGAGCGCATGGCTTGATTTCTATGAATCTACCTTCTTCTTTTTTTAAGCTCAAATTGTCCTCATCTATATTTACTTAACTATATATAAGTTCACTTAACTATATATATATATATATATAACACTATATTGAAGAAAACTTTCTATTCTACTCCAACCAACACAGTTGATACACTATATTGAAGAAAACTCTATCCTACTCCAACCAACACAGTTGATACACTATATTGAAGAAAACTTTCTATTCTACTCCAACCAACACAGCTGATCTCAAGTTGTTCTCCCAAGATGTCCTGGTTCAGCACTGTGTCTCCCTAGCACTGAGGGTGGGCTGGGGGTGAGGGTTGGGGGGTCTACTGCTCCAACAGACACCCCAGAGTTGAGCTCACAGATGTCCAGTTGCAGCGCTGCATCTTACTAACCAGGTGGGGGGGGGATGTGAGGGTAGGGGGGGTGATCTACTCCTGGGAGGCAGCCAAGGCCACTCTGCCCAATGCCACAGAAAGTGCGGCGACGGAGCGTGCCTGCACAACCTCCTCCTCCAGTTTCAGTAGCTCGAGGAGGCATCACTGCGTTCGGACAAATCCATATACGCTACACTACATCTGCCAAGCAGATGCCTGACCAGCAGCGTAACCCAACACGCTTTGTCAGGACTTGAGAAAAAAAGAAAAGAAAGAAAATAAATAAATAAATAAATAATAATATAATTTAAAAAAATAATAATAATAATGAAAATAAAATAAATAGATTTTTTTTTTAACTAAAAAAAAGATGTATCAAAGATGATTAATTTGAAATGACATTGCTTTACTGTGTCAGGTACTTACAAAAACTGAGCACTATGTGTAGTTTGTGGTTAGAAAAGTTTAACCAGACTTGGGCAGGTGAGAAAGCCATTTGAGGCAAGTTGAGACAAAGTGTATTTTCAATAAGACTAAGTCAACAACTACACTGTTTTGGTACCAATGTTATATAATTCTGTTTTGGTTAATCCATTTTACATAGATATAGTCGAAAGTATGCTGAATCATGAAAAAGCCAAAGAGCATATCACTTTAAAATCTTTTCCAGTTTACGTAATTTACTAAATTATTGGGGGGAAAAAGTGCAGTTATAAAGCAAGTTCATAAAATTGAAAAAAAAAAAAAAAGGTTGGTCCATTTTATTTGACAATTATTTATGAATTTTCTATAAAATTTCATTGTGTATTTTCATATGAACTGGGCATGTTGTTTCTTAAACTCAAGGTTTATTCAATCTAAAGCTTGTGCGTGGGTGCGTGCGTGCGAGTGTGTGTGTGTGTGTGTGTGTGTGTGTGCGCGCGCGTGCCGACGTGTGTATGAGCGTGCACGTGCGTGTGTATGCATGCATGCATACATGTGTGTGTGTGTGTGTGTGTGTGTGTGCGCGCGCGCGCGCATTGTGGGAGCGCTTGAAACAGGACAGTTAATTCACAGTAGATATTTCGGAGGTTGTGCTCTGTTCCACAGTTGATGAATTCATGTCGACAGTGCTTTCGGAAGGCTCCTCGGCTTCAAATGTTTGAGCACCACTCTGACTTTCATCAGCACCAACGTGCAACGTTTCTTTCTGTGCAGCATGACCATCACCACCGGACGTGGCACCTGTACTGGCGACGTGGCCAGCAGGGGGGGACTCGTGGTTCTACTGTCAGGGTTCTTCCGCCTACCTCGCCGGACTTTGAGAGCGACGAGGATGACGATGACCACGGCCAGAACTCCAGCGCCGATCCCTCCGCCGATTATTGCCGTGGGTTCTGTTGCTGCTGCTGGTGGTTCTGTTATTGGCGGTCGCGTTCCGTTCTTCAAGTCGCTGCAGGGTGAAGTTGAAAAGCCCCCCCCAGGAGGATGGAAACAGTTTGCTTTGATATGCAGATCAAGGCCAATGAAGCTTTCTTTGAAGAAGAATTTCAGCTGATAGACGTTGAGATTTCCAGAGACCGACTGACACTGACACTCCTGTTCATCCTCTTGCTGGAACCCTGGCGTGCAGTCAGGGTATGGGAGGCTGCATATGGAGACTACCTTTGAAGTGGAGACATTAACTAAAAAAATAATAACTGTGTTTGCTGTATTAAATAAACAGTTGCTTGGCTTTACTACGGACTATCAACTGTTCCTGTCACAGTCGTAGCTTCGTTGATAGGGAAACGCTCTGTGTCGCACTTCATTTGATACTCAAAGCACGAACCTTCTGCCGTGATCAACACCAAGCAAGATATTATCTGGATCAGGAATTCCATTTTGCTCTACGCCTTGGTGGCCAGAGGATCAGTCCGCGGTCTGTCCAGCAGAAACGGGGAAAGGAAGTGGTCCGTTTGAAACTCTTCAGAACACGCGGTAAAATACCACAACAGAGCTGCATCACGTGATAGAAACCGAAACTAAAAGAGCTGTACGCGGAAAACAAAAAAATGGCGACTGGCGGAGTTGATGAGGACACGGTTTGCTGTGTGTGCTTCGAACAATTTCAAGGACGACGACCTAAAATTCTTCCATGCAGACACACGTTCTGTCAGCCTTGTTTAACGGATTTACTGGAAAGAGAAAGTCAGGTAAGACAGCGATTACGATGACTGTTGACTAACGGATGACGGATAACACCCCACCCAGTGTCAGCCCTTTCAACTGAGGGGTCTGCTGCAAGGTGGGGTGGGGTAGGGCCGGAAGATGGTCTTTGTCGAAGTATTGTCCCAAAATTTGAAACCCGCTAAAGAAGAAGAAGAAAAGCACATAGCTAAAATGTTGGCAAGCACTTTTTCCTCCGGTAAACATGTAACGTGACAGAATCTGAAACAAAAAGCAGGAAGCAAATCTTGAACTTGAACTGGAATCAGACGTTTTAGGCCTGGAAGGCCTGTTCGTCGTTCAACTGGATACAGTATACCAGCATGCGTGGCCTAATGATAGCATACTGGATCATATATGCTTGGAGAGTTGGCCCAATGAGCGTCTAACCTAGTCTTGAAAGATAACATGGTTGGGGCAGTCACAACACTGTCTGGCAAACCGTTCCATTTATTAACGACTCGCTCTGTAAAGAAGGAGCTGCGCACTTTCAGTCTGCAATGTGATTTATTTACATTAAACTGTTGCCTCTTCTGTCTCTACTTACTGCAGGTGATAGTTCGGGATTGTTGGTCTTGTAGATTCCGTGTATGTATTTGTAGCAATCGATCATATCTCCCCGCTGCCTCCTGTGCTCTAGACTGGGTAGCTTAAGCAAAGTGAGTCTTTCATGATACGGCTTGTTCTTCAGATGACCAGTCAGTTTCATTGCCCGTCGCTGGACGTCTTCCACCTCCCTGCACAATGTTTTTGACTGCGGGTTCCAGACCGAATGCCCATACTCCAAATTGGGTCTAACCAGGGATTTGAACAATTGTATAAACAGCTCTTCAGATAGGTAATCGAAGAAACACCTGATTATACCAACCATCTTGTAGCCTTTGCAGTAACTGTTGCCACACGTCTTGAAATCCAACTTGTTGTCAATGTACACTCCCAGGTCTTTCACCACGTCACTCTCAGCAAGTGCCAGGTTGTATTCCTCCCCACTGTTAGTTTTCCCTTTCATGTAGTAAATTGCTTCTGATTTGCAGTTTTCTAGCTTCATTACACTGCATTTTTCTGGATGGAAGTGGAGGAGCCACTCTCTAGACCACTGCTGTAGGTTGTCTAGGTCATCTTGGAGGACTTGTTAAGCACCTACTTGGTCACTCTGTGTGAACAACTTCGTGTCGTCGGCAAACAATTTCACACCAATTTGCTCTTCACTCTCCTAGGAAGGTCATTAATGTACAACAGGAAAAGCAGGGGACCTAGAGCACTATCTTGTGGGGTACCGCTTGTGACGTCTGCCTCCTGTGATGTTCCATTCACAACCACCCTCTGCTTCCTTTGAGATAAAAAGTCCTGGATCCAGAATAATACCCTGCCTGATACTCCATGTGCATGGATCTTAGAGACAAGTCTGCAATGTGGGACACTGTCAAACGCTTTCTGGTAATCCATATAAATAGCATCAATGGAGCCACCTCTATCTAGAGCTCTTGTCCAGCTGTCCAATACGTCCAACAATTGCGTAGCACATGATCGTCCCTGAACAAAGCCATGTTGTTCTACGTTGATCAGGTTGTTGGTCTTGAGATGGTCCCTTACCAATGTCTCAAGGACTTTGCAAAGAATGCATGTGAGACTCATAGGTCTGTAGTTGTTTGCCAAGATCTTACTTCCCTTCTTAAAAATTGGAGTCACAAATGCTTCTTTCCATTCCTCTGGGAGCTTTCCTTCTTCCATTGATTTCTGGAACTGTGTCGCTATTGGAACTGCTAGGGCCTCCACTGCTTCTGACAGAAGAAGGGGACTAATGCCATCTGGGCCTGGGGCTTTTCCTGTCTTCAGGTTCTTGAGAAGTTTTTCGACTTGCTGAACAGAAATGGTTATCCTAGTAAGTTCTGCCTCATATGTATAATGGGGGGGTTCAGGCAATGCATCTCCTCCCTCGACTGTAAATACACTCTGGAAAAACGGATTTAGTACTTCTACTTTTTCACTATTTGATGAGGTCTTTGATCCATCATTTTTCAATAAATCAGCAATTCCAGTTCTTGATTTTGTTTTTTTGCCGACATATGACCAGAATGCCTTTGGATTCTTCTTTGCTTGTAATGCAACCTTCTTCTCAAGTCTCTTTTTCGCCTTACAGCAGGCATTACGTGCTTGATTTCTAGCTCTAATGTATTCCAGATAACTCTGACCATCTCTTGTTACTAGCCAGCGTCTGAAGAGTCTATGCTTTTTCCTGACTGAAGCCAAGGTACCTCTGTCCATCCATGGTTTTCTATTCTTGCCGACTCCTGATCTTGGTACAAATTTGTCAGCAGCTCCTGTAATTTCGCCTTTGATGACTGACCACATTTCGTCAACTGTCAACACTGATAACTTGCTGTTCCAGTCCACTGAACCTTATCTCTGTCTTATGCTATCAAAGTCTGCCTTGTGAAAATTTAGACGCTGGCACTTCTTTTCTTCAATACGTGCACATGACAAGGCGATGACTAGCGTGGCATGGTCACTTTTCCCAATCCCTGCCGTAGTAGTGATATCTAACACCATGGCATCTCTGTTGGTGAAAACCAGGTCAATCAAGCTAGGAGTCTGACCCTGTCTGTGACGTGTTGTTTCTTTCTGGTGCTGTATCATGTATGCACCTCTAGTGGTCCTGAAGAAGGAGTATGCTGGATGACTTTCCCCTACCCTACATTTTTCATTAATCCAATCTATGTCTGGAAAGTTGAAATCGCCTAGGACCAGCAAATGAGATGTTTTTTTCTCTGCTGCTTTTAAAAACAAACTATTCATCTTATTATTGTTTTCTTCACAGCTGCTGGGGCTTCTAAACACAAGTCCTAGTAACAATCTCTCATCGTCGTCCAGTGTACCTTCCACAAACAAGGATTCTCTAAAATCACAGAGGTCAATGTCACTTGGGGTTGGTCTAAGACCACTAGATATGTATAAACAAATGCCTCGGAGTCCAATATCCGTGTTGTTCAGATTATGGAATAATTCATATCCTTCAAATGGCCACTTCACACTCACTCACACCATAGCGTCTGTTTTTATTGTTATCATAAAAAAGAATAAAAGTTATGTGGTAGAAATAGTTTGATGACATAATCATGACTTCAAAGCCTTTGCAGTAGTCCTTTGATTTAATAGAAGATGAATATACTTTTTCGTTTCTCACAGTATGCAGCAAAATTCGTGTATACGCCGGCACACAGAAAATCAAATACGCACGTTAAAGATCCTGTAATCCATATGTTCGGTGGGTTATGGAGACACGAAAATACCCAGCATGCATGAACCACAACAGAGTCGTCGACAAGTCGATGTTGGTCGTGTAACGGAAAGAAGAAGAAGGAGAAGATTCATTTTCGTTCAGTCGTGAAAATTCAAGGACAGACAACTCGCCAGGAAGGTTATGCACACGGACTTATAGTTGTGCACACGCTTTCATTGGGAACCTTTTGTCATTTGCAGAGCGACCACAAAAGTCATAATTATGACGTAATGGACAGCCCACCAACTTCTGGGTGTGCACACCCACTTCTTGGACAACATTTTGGTAGAGTTCTATCACATCATTTTATTTGCACAGACTGAACTACACAACAAAAACTACGTCGTCAAAAAGGTCTTTAGAACTCAAAATATATACAGCATTTTAAAAGAAAGCAAGCTTTAAGTTTATTTCTTTGATTTTTTTTTTTTTTTTTTAAATCATGTGAGGTTGTTGTTTTTTTTGGGTTTGTGTGTGTGTTTTAATTCCTCCAATCGAGACCTGGCTTAAACAAATGACAGAAAGCAGATCACATAATCAGCTTGGAACCTTTGCTTTGAAATGATCCCATCCACAGGGCTCACAGCAACAATTTTCCCTTCCCTCACTTTCACAAAGACACAAAAAAAGAATGTGTTATGTGGATAAAATGATGCTTCAAACTGATTTGGTGTGTCAACTATTTATATACAAAGCAACAATTTTCCCTTCCCTCACTTTCACAAAGACACAAAACAGAATGTGTTATGTGGATAAAATGATGCTTCAAACTGATTTGGTGTGTCAACTATCTATATACAAAGTCAAAGCCAGATGAGGCTCTGTGTTGAATTTTAGAGAGATCTGTCACTTCAAATTCTTGAATAAACAGGTTTGACAAGAAACACGCTCAAAGTAAATATAGAAAGTTGCAAATAACTGGTGTAATTATAAAACAAAAAATAGCTTCTAAATTTGCAAAAATACTCGCAGAAAATAGTTCAGAATCCTTTTGTCAGAACAGGCAATTTCCACTAGGAAATATTAGCATTTCGGTGACCAAGAAAAACTGGCAATGGAGACGCACGTGCGCACGCTGTTCTCGCTAAAAATAACCAGGGAGTCCTGATGAAAGTGGGCCTGCACAACTTCCCTAATATCACCACCGAGTTGTTGCCGCCAGCACCTGTCTAAAACTGAGTCCTACATGGTCTAATATCACTGATAGTGAAAAGACACTAAAGAAAAGAACAAAGGAAGCAGTACCTCCACCTTCAAACCACTCTCTAACCCACATTCAGTCTGTTATACATATGCCGCTAAAGTGAATGGGGAATTGTGTTTCTGTGTCCCCTCAGCTGTTACAGATTTGTACATTTTCAGTTCAGTTGCCTCTCTAGCACCTTTGGTGAGTTTGGTGAGTGCAGTGTAATATTGTAAAATACAAATATCTGAAGCTCTGAGCATATGACATATTTCAACATTCCATCAGTACCTTATGTTGCTATATGGTGAGTGCAGTGTAATATTGTAAAATACAAATATCTGAAGCTCTGAGCATATGACATTTCAACATTCCATCAGTACCTTATGTTGCTATATGGTGAGTGCAGTGTAATATTGTAAAATACAAATATCTGAAGCTCTGAGCATATGACATTTCAACATTCCATCAGTACCTTATGTTGCTATATGGTGAGTGCAGTGTAATATTGTAAAATACAAATATCTGAAGCTCTGAGCATATGACATTTCAACATTCCATCAGTACCTTATGTTGCTATATGGTGAGTGCAGTGTAATATTGTAAAATACAAATATCTGAAGCTCTGAGCATATGACATATTTCAACATTCCATCAGTACCTTATGTTGCTATATGGTGAGTGCAGTGTAATATTGTAAAATACAAATATCTGAAGCTCTGAGCATATGACATATTTCAACATTCCATCAGTACCTTATGTTGCTATATGGTGAGTGCAGTGTAATACTGTAAAATACAAATATCTGAAGCTCTGAGCATATGACATATTTCAACATTCCATCAGTACCTTATGTTGCTATATGGTGAGTGCAGTGTAATATTGTAAAATACAAATATCTGAAGCTCTGAGCATATGACATATTTCAACATTCCATCAGTACCTTATGTTGCTATCTGTTTCTTCACATCTTTGTGTTATTTACATATTCTCATTTATAAAACTAAAAGTATGAAATCTCTTGAATAGACGAAGCATTCTTTTGCATGTAGACTTTCAACCCTATCAAACAAGTCATTAATAGAAACAGAAAACAACCTGGAAACAAGAATGTTTCCCTAAGGACTACTGCTGTGAACCCAAGTGTAATATGAATATACATCTTTTAATATCTTAATTCTCAGAGTACAGTCTGATAGAAAATATTATGGTGAAAGTTAGAACAGGTATTTTCCAAAAGATTACAGGTCAAAATAGGGCAGACAGTGTGTGAACGTTACGGCACAAGACAGATTATTGGGAAGATGTGAGAGCTGACCATGTTGTGCACAGAGTGGATCCAGAATCACAGGCAGTGTTGACACTGTCCTTGACTGTCATGTGTGGCTGTGTGTTTCAGACATGTGGCACTGGTGGACAAGACTGGGAAGAGGAAGGAGAGAGGTCAGCCAGAAGTCTGACGTGCCCCACCTGTCGTCGTGTCATTCCTGTCCCTGCTGGGGGTGTGACGGAATTCCAGGTAGACTGTTCTGACTGCAGGTGACAGGGTGGGAGTGTGATGGAATTCCAGGTAGACTGTTCTGACTGCAGGTGACAGGGTAGGGGTGTGATGGAATTCCAGGTAGACTGTTCTGACTGCAGGTGACAGGGTGGGGGTGTGATGGAATTGCAGGTAGACTGTTCTGACTGCAGGTGACAGGGTGGGGGTGTGACGGAATTGCAGGTAGACTGTTCTGACTGCAGGTGACAGGGTGGGGGTGTGATGGAATTCCAGGTAGACTGTTCTGACTGCAGGTGACAGGGTGGGGGTGTGATGGAATTCCAGGTAGATTGTTCTGACTGCAGGTGACAGGGTGGGGGTGTGATGGAATTGCAGGTAGACTGTTCTGACTGCAGGTGACAGGGTGGGGGTGTGATGGAATTGCAGGTAGACTGTTCTGACTGCAGGTGACAGGGTGGTGGTGTGATGGAATTGCAGGTAGACTGTTCTGACTGCAGGTGACAGGGTGGGGGGAAGGGTGGTGGTGGTGGTGATGAATGGAGAGAGTTTGATATATTTTACTTTTATTGTGTTTCTCTCATCCCTTTTGTTTTGGATGAAAAGACAAACAGATCAGTTTTTATCTGAGAGAAAAATAAATCACCTTGCTGTACACAGTACTGTTTGTTGACGATGTTGTTTTCTTGCAGAAACATGGAAGTGAGTGTAAATGAATCACAGTTCATGGAACATTTTAAAAGTTACAGAATATAATGCTGAATAGAACAAGACAGTTTGTATTTGATTGAAATGTATTGTATTGCTTTTTTGCCACAGATTTCTCTGTGTGAAATTCAGGCTGCTCTCTCCAGGTGGAGTGTGCCACTACAGTGAGAACACCACTCCCTTTTGTTTTTCTGATTGTGTTTCTGCATGCAGGTGTATTTGTTTCCTATCAAAGTGGATTTTTCTACAGAATTTTGTCAAAGAGAACCCTTTGTGATGGTTTATGTATCTGTGTGTTTCATACACACTATAAAAATTATATGTGTGTTTGTGTTTTCTGGTCTGCAGACAAACTTTAACCTGGACACTGACTGCAGAAAGGAAGATCCCCTACCTGTGCTGTGCGATGTGTGTGTTGGAGATCAGAAAGCCCAGTTCCAGTGCAGAAAATGCCAGAAAAACTTCTGCTCCAAGTGTCAGTTTTACCATGACATGTTCTGCCAGGGACCTCAGGTGACAGTGCTGCAGGACCCCTCAGACACAACCAGCTCAGCACAGAGCCCAACAAGCTGTCAGGTGGAGGAGCAGCTGAAGATGGTTGACGACGCCTTGAAGAAACTGACAGAAGAAGAGTGTCAGCTGAACCAGGAGAGAAGAGCCGTGGACAACAGCATCAACGTTCGCTACACCACTCTGCTGCGCCATGCTGCCGATGCACGTGACGCCTGTCTGGTCAGTCTGAGAGATGAGTGTGAAGCTATGACTGAGCAGCTTCACTCCAGCATGACAGAAGCGCGGCAAACACGGGACACGCTTCAGCAACAACTGTCACCGTCACAGCCAGCTCCTGTGTCAGCGGCCCAGCTGAGAGCGGCACTGTTCCTGCAGGGAGAAGCTCAGATGATCCTGAACAGGAAGCTAGACAGCACTGCACTGCTCAGACATGAGGTGGAAGACAACACTCCCCTGATGATCAACACTCTGCAGTCGTTCATGGGGAAAGTCGTCAGGTCCACCCAGTCTTCAGACCCTGCCCACAGCAAGGCAGCTTCAGGATCACGGGGCTTTCAGGCTGACCCAGGAACTGCGTCATCAGTGGGGACACATCCAAGGAGCCTGGATGATCTGTACGAGAAGTTTGAAGATTTGGTGGGTCGGGTCACCTCGCTGCAGTCTAGCAACACTCTGCTTACACAAAACGTAACGCAGCTGAGTAACGCCAACAGCAAGCTGTCATCAGAGCAAAGCGCTGTGCAAAGAGAAGTGACCACTGTGAAAGACCAGAACATGAAACTGACCAGTGACCAGGCGGTCCTGCAGAGAGAGATGGCAGCCCTGAGAGATAAAAACGTCATTGTTCACCAGGACCTGGCTGGGCTGACAGCAGGAAAGGACAAAGTGAGTGCAGACCTGGCCAAGCTTCACAATGACGTGGTCTCCATGCAGACACAGGTTTCCATGCAGCAGACGGACATCATCCAACTGAAGGCTGATCATGGTGCTGTTGACTCCAAGCTCACAAATGTCCAGACAGACATCACAGCTTTACAGGCAGACATGGCCAAGGTCCACAAGAGCATTTCTGATCTTGAGGGAGACCACTCTGCCCTGCAAACTGACATGACAGCATCCAAAAACCAGGTTGTCTCCCTGGAGCTGAAGATGAAGTCAGTCCAGGATTCACTGCAAGACAACATGAAGACACTGACTGCTGTGGAAACCCGGTTTGGTGAGTGACACTGGCTGTCAGT
The DNA here is from genome assembly GCF_041734735.1 of Babylonia areolata. Lineage (NCBI taxonomy): Eukaryota > Metazoa > Mollusca > Gastropoda > Neogastropoda > Buccinidae > Babylonia > Babylonia areolata. The sequence continues at coordinate 54,601,121 of NC_134899.1, read as the reverse complement.
ATCTGTGTCCATGTCTCTGTCTGTGTCTTTATCTGTGGTGGTGATTCTTCATGTCCAAGAACACTATTGTTGAGAGACTCACTTAGTGTATGGACTTGGTCACTTCTTTCCAGATGTGGAGACCACTATGGGGACAGTTGGAATCTGTTGTTGACACTGATGTTGATGTTGATGCTGCCCTGTGGCAGTGCATGGTGGAAGCTTGTCAAGTGAGGGTTGACCAGTGTGGGCGGTCAGCAGCTGCATCTTCCAGTTCCTGTGACTGGATGTTGCAACACCGGAGGTTGGTGTTGACGGTGTCTTTCTACCGTTTGTGTGGTCGGCCCCAGCTTCTGTTCCCAGTGGCAAGCTGTCCATGCACAACAGAAGTGTTGAGGACATGTGGTACTGCTCCATCCTGATGACATGTCCCACCCACCAGAGCTGTGCCTTGATGAGCATTGCTTCAGTGCTGGTGGAGTCTGCTGTGTCCAGGACTTGAAGGACTTTGTCGTGTACTTTTGGATCCAAAGGAAATAAGTTATGCGCAGTCTGTTCCAGTCATTCTTACCAGCTATCATCTCCATGCCAGAGTCCTCCCTGCCAG
>NC_134899.1:54560535-54595535 GCF_041734735.1 Babylonia areolata | reverse complement strand
TTTGACTTGTTGCTTGTGATGCTTGGAACTTTGGTTTATTGTTGAGCCTGAAAGACTAGCGCTCAGACCACCTGACTCAATGTTCAGTGTTCCTGCTTGACCTGAATGAGGGAGCTCCACTTCCTGGTCAGGTGCTGTCTCCAGTAGACCACCAGTGGAAGACTGGTTGGAAGAAGGTGGAAGACTGAAGTGGGAGAAGGTGGAAGGCTGAAAAAGGTTGGAAATGTCAAGTTAGTTGTGCCATAATCTGTGGAACAAAAAATCGTTTTTTTCAGATATTTTTTTTTTCTGAGTGCTGAACTGATGTCAACCTGTTTAACTTTAAGGTGGACAGTGCTTTCCTTGATTTGCAAGATGATCTTGTGCATTGAAAAATGTGATCACTTTTATGAAAAATCACCACCAACATTAATGTTTAAATGTTTATATTGACCTGTGATTTGTATGATATTGAATCCACATGAACATGAATATCAGCATCTTTCTGGTGAAGATGACTACTTTTTGTTGTTGTTGTTGATAGAAGTGGACATTTATTGTTAAATCTTCACTGGATGTATATAAATTAATAAATGTTTTCAGTGGTAGGCCCATTTTATATGTGTGGTGTTCTCAGTGCTACAAACACACACACACACCCTCGCACGCACGCACACATACCTTTTTTGTACAGTGTTTCCTTTTTTATCTTTCTCCTGTCTTCTTTTCCTGGTCATTCTGCCATCTCCCTGTTCAGTACACATGGTCCGTTCACTTTCTCCCCACACAGTCTCCCTTCACATCCCTGGAGATGCTGGTCAGACTGTGTCAGGGGATGATGGACTATCAGGATGATGGTCACACTGTGTCAGGGGATGATGGACTATCAGGATGATGGTCACACTGTGTCAGGGGATGATGGACTATCAGGATGATGGTCACACTGTGTCAGGGGATGATGGACTATCAGGATGATGGTCACACTGTGTCAGGGGATGATGGACTATCAGGATGATGGTCAGACTGTGTCAGGGGATGATGGACTATCAGGTTGATGGTCACACTGTGTCAGGGGATGATGGACTATCAGAATGATGGTCACACTGTGTCAGGGGATGATGGACTATCAGGATGATGGTCACACTGTGTCAGGGGATGATGGACTATCAGGATGATGGTCAGACTGTGTCAGGGGATGTTGGACTATCAGGATGATGGTCACACTGTGTCAGGGGATGATGGACTATCAGGATGATGGTCACACTGTGTCAGGGAATGATGGACTATCAGGATGATGGTCACACTGTGTCAGGGGATGATGGACTATCAGAATGATGGTCACACTGTGTCAGGGGATGATGGACTATCAGGATGATGGTCACACTGTGTCAGGGATGATGGACTATCAGAATGATGGTCACACTGTGTCAGGGGATGATGGACTATCAGAATGATGGTCACACTGTGTCAGGGGATGATGGACTATCAGGATGATGGTGAGACTGTGTCAGGGGATGATGGACTATCAGGATGATGGTCACACTGTGTCAGGGGATGATGGACTATCAGGATGATGGTGAGACTGTGTCAGGGGATGATGGACTATCAGGATGATGGTCACACTGTGTCAGCGGATGATGGACTATCAGGATGATGGTCACACTGTGTCAGGAAATGATGGACTATCAGGATGATGGTCACAGTGTGTCAGGGGATGATGGACTATCAGGATGATGGTCACACTGTGTCAGGGGATGATTGACTATCAGGATGATGGTCACACTGTGTCAGGGAATGATGGACTATCAGGATGATGGTCAGACTGTGTCAGGGGATGATGGACTATCAGGATGATGGTCACACTGTGTCAGGGGATGATGGACTATCAGGATGATGGTCACACTGTGTCAGGAATGATGGACTATCAGGATGATGGTCAGACTGTGTCAGGGAATGATGGACTATCAGGATGATGGTCACACTGTGTCAGGGAATGATGGAGTATCAAGATGATGGTCAGACTGTGTCAGGGGATGATGGACTATCAGTCGCCGTCATACAGCCGGGCAGTGTGACTCATGTTTGATATCAGTGTCCGCGACTGACTCAGCATTTCCCGTTCAGACAGTTCCTGAGTCAGTGTTGTAGGGAAAATCAGTACCACAGTCAGGGTCCTTTGTTGTTGGTGCCTGCAAGAAGTGAACAACACATGAAGGACAAGGAGAGCAGCGACAAAGAATTGACACTGGTGGTTACTTCACTGCCGGCATCAGCTGCAAAGTGTTGTTCCACAGCACCACAGTCACACAGTGAAGCTGGATGAGAACTGATTGCTGTGCACACGGAACGTTCACCATGGTGACAGCTGAGCAGAAAAGGTCACTGGTGACCGCCGGACCAGGTTCACGCAGTACACAGTGTGACTGGCTGTGGACGGGACTGGTGGATGGAAGTCTGTTTACTGACAGCTCTGTTGGATGGAGAACAGAACAGGACAGATCCTCGTCACACATCAGATTGTCCTGAGCGGTGATGAGATTTTGTGTCAGTTGTCCTGGGAATAGACTGTGTCGTTTGACTGTTGTAAGACAGTGCCTGAAAGACAGTCACCCCCTGTACTCTGACACTTTGGTATTACTTGACATGGCTGACACTGGCTGGACACTTCAGCTGTCTGTTATGTTACCAGCATGGACATTTTTTATGTATCATGTTTTTTAATCAGATTTTTTAACAGTGAATTTTGGTGGTTGTTTTCAAAATGTTTCTGCTGCCTTCAGCTCAGCCTGTGTGATCCCTGTTGTGGTGTGCAGTGGTGTGGTGGACTGTCTCATTTTACTGACTGTTATATCTGTTCCATGTGTGGCAGTGGTCTGTGCTTGTTTTGGGCCTGGTGCTGATGGGTTTGGGTTTAAACTGAGCTGTAAGCACTATCAACTGATTTAGATGTCCCCCTGAAATGGGGTGTGGCTGTACATTTCAAAACCCACTTGTTGATGTGAGAGTTGCATGCAGCCTACAAATGCAGAAGAAGAATTCAACTGATTTCATCAGTGGTACCTATGGGGTTCAGTTTGCTTTTTAAAATCCTGCTTTAGAAATGAAGACAGTGAGCACACCATCAGTGTTATGGAATTCTGATTTTTGCTTATTTTGCTGTGTACAGATCACTATTCTGCACGCAGTTGTGTAGGTCATTAATTCATCAAGCAAACAGTGTTGGGTATAATGAGTTTCCTTGAAGTACTCCCTTTAGTTGTGTTACCTCTGCAGCTGGTCCTTTGTTGGGTGTATTGCTGGTTGTTCTTGTACATTGATCTGACCGCTTCAGATCAGACATGTGTGTTGGTTGTTCTTGTACATTGATCTGACCTCTTCAGATCAGACATGTGTGTTGGTTGTTCTTGTACATTGATCTGACCGCTTCAGATCAGACATGTGTGTTGGTTGTTCTTGTACATTGATCTGACCACTTCAGATCAGACATGTGTGTTGGTTGTTCTTGTACATTGATCTGACCACTTCAGATCAGACATGTGTGTTGGTTGTTCTTGTACATTGATCTGACCACTTCAGATCAGACATGTGTGTTGGTTGTTCTTGTACATTGATCTGACCACTTCAGATCAGACATGTGTGTTGGTTGTTCTTGTACATTGATCTGACCACTTCAGATCAGACATGTGTGTTGGTTGTTCTTGTACATTGATCTGACCACTTCAGATCAGACATGTGTGTTGGTTGTTCTTGTACATTGATCTGACCACTTCAGATCAGACATGTGTGTTGGTTGTTCTTGTACATTGATCTGACCACTTCAGATCAGACATGTGTGTTGGTTGTTCTTGTACATTGATCTGACCGCTTCAGATCAGACATGTGTGTTGGTTGTTCTTGTACATTGATCTGACCACTTCAGATCAGACATGTGTGTTGGTTGTTCTTGTACATTGATCTGACCACTTCAGATCAGACATGTGTGTTGGTTGTTCTTGTACATTGATCTGACCACTTCAGATCAGACATGTGTGTTGGTTGTTCTTGTACATTGATCTGACCACTTCAGATCAGACATGTGTGTTGGTTGTTCTTGTACATTGATCTGACCACTTCAGATCAGACATGTGTGTTGGTTGTTCTTGTACATTGATCTGACCACTTCAGATCAGACATGTGTGTTGGTTGTTCTTGTACATTGATCTGACCACTTCAGATCAGACATGTGTGTTGGTTGTTCTTGTACATTGATCTGACCACTTCAGATCAGCCATGTGTGTTGGTTGTTCTTGTACATTGATCTGACCACTTCAGATCAGACATGTGTGTTGGTTGTTCTTGTACATTGATCTGACCACTTCAGATCAGACATGTGTGTTGGTTGTTCTTGTACATTGATCTGACCACTTCAGATCAGACATGTGTGTTGGTTGTTCTTGTACATTGATCTGACCACTTCAGATCAGACATGTGTGTTGGTTGTTCTTGTACATTGATCTGACCACTTCAGATCAGACATGTGTGTTGGTTGTTCTTGTACATTGATCTGACCACTTCAGATCAGACATGTGTGTTGGTTGTTCTTGTACATTGATCTGACCACTTCAGATCAGACATGTGTGTTGGTTGTTCTTGTACATTGATCTGACCACTTCAGATCAGACATGTGTGTTGGTTGTTCTTGTACATTGATCTGACCACTTCAGATCAGACATGTGTGTTGGTTGTTCTTGTACATTGATCTGACCACTTCAGATCAGACATGTGTGTTGGTTGTTCTTGTACATTGATCTGACCACTTCAGATCAGACATGTGTGTTGGTTGTTCTTGTACATTGATCTGACCGCTTCAGATCAGACATGTGTGTTGGTTGTTCTTGTACATTGATCTGACCACTTCAGATCAGACATGTGTGTTGGTTGTTCTTGTACATTGATCTGACCACTTCAGATCAGACATGTGTGTTGGTTGTTCTTGTACATTGATCTGACCACTTCAGATCAGACATGTGTGTTGGTTGTTCTTGTACATTGATCTGACCACTTCAGATCAGACATGTGTGTTGGTTGTTCTTGTACATTGATCTGACCACTTCAGATCAGACATGTGTGTTGGTTGTTCTTGTACATTGATCTGACCGCTTCAGATCAGCCATGTGTGTTGTCTATATTCTGATTATTGTTCACATGAGAGACTTAGTAGCTGTACATTTTTCAATGATTTTTATGAACAAATAACTTTATTGTGTACGCTCCCCTACCACTTTGTTTGCATGAGAGAATTGTGTCATAGATTTCAAATATTATTTAAAAGATTTGTATGAATCAGTGACATAATTGTGTAAACTGCCTTTTGATATTGATTGTTGTTGACTTGAGAGAATTGTGCCATATATTTTTTAATGATTTGTTCAAACCAATGACATAATTTTGTAACTTGTCCATTGAGTCTTTCACTTTCAGAAACTCCGGTGATCAGAAGTAAGACAGGGAAGATAACTCACACACTTACTAAAACACACAACACATACACAGGTGCATGCTTGCTCTGTGCAACATCCATACACACAAAAGTCAAGTCAGAACGGACCCTGGGAACATTCATTTTGATAACAGGTCTTTCAAAATTGTAGCATTTGATGTGGACAGCAGTATGAAGAGACCAGGACGACTGATGAGGCAGGTAGAGTTTCAGTTTCTCAAGAAGGCGTCACTGTGTTCAGACAAATCCATACACTACACATCTGTTAGGCAGATGCCTGACCAGCAGCATAACCTAACGCACTAGTCAGATGTGGAGTGTATGCATATACATTTATTTCTGCACCTATGAGAGTGGTCGGAATTTTGCCAGAGGACAACACTTTCCTTGCCATGGGTTCTTTTTCAGTGTGCACATGACACCTCAGTTTTTCATCTCATCTGAATGACTAAGTGTTCAGTTTGATTTTCCAGTCCAACTTGGGAGAAAGGGCAAAATATGGATTCAAACCCAGACCCTGACAGACACTGTGTTGGCAGATAATGGTCTTAGTCATTGTGCCAGCTTCATTCCAAGTGCAGTAAGCAGGGATTGCACTCCTGGCCAGTGGGTTGTCTCCCCAGGTCCGTTGTGTGAAACCTGCGTAAGTGGAGCAGGACAGGTTTGTTCATCCTGATGGTCCTTGCTGATCAACACACACACACACACACACACACACACACACACACATATATGCAAGCAGACTTCTGCTGCCTTTCTTGCTTTTTTCTTGCAACCATGTGCATAGTGTATGTATACTTGACATTTTCATCAATTTGAGGTATCCTGTGCACTTTGTGAATACACGCACATGATTTTTGTGTGTGATATATTATGCCATAATGTAGATTTTTTCCTTCTTTTGCTATGTGGATATTCACTTGTGTATGATCTTTTTGTCATTTATTTGCCATATCTAGCTTCTTCTTTTTTTAAGGCATGATACATTACGGTTTTGTGAATATATAGATGTAGACATAGAGCTTTTGTAATATATTTTGCCACAATGTGGACCTTTTTGTTTGAATATTTCTTTGTTCTCTCTCTCTCTCTCTCTCTCTCTCTCTCTCCCACTCCCTCCCTCCGTCTCTCTCCCCACCTCTCTCTCTCTCTGTCTCTGTGCATATTTGTGTTGTGTGGTGTGGTGTGAGTGTGTGAGTGATGTGTGTTTGTCTGGTGTGTGTGAAGTGAGGTGTGTGTAGTGTGGTGTGGTGTGTGTCTGGTGTGTGTGAAGTGAGGTGTGTGTAGTGTGGTGTGGTGTGTGTGTGTCTGGTGTGTGTGAAGTGAGGTGTGTGTAGTGTGGTGTGGTGTGTGTGTGTCTGGTGTGTGTGAAGTGAGGTGTGTGTAGTGTGGTGTGGTGTGTGTGTGTCTGGTGTGTGTGAAGTGAGGTGTGTGTAGTGTGGTGTGGTGTGTGTGTGTCTGGTGTGTGTGAAGTGAGGTGTGTGTAGTGTGGTGTGGTGTGTGTGTGTCTGGTGTGTGTGAAGTGAGGTGTGTGTAGTGTGGTGTGGTGTGTGTGTGTCTGGTGTGTGTGAAGTGAGGTGTGTGTAGTGTGGTGTGGTGTGTGTGTGTCTGGTGTGTGTGAAGTGAGGTGTGTGTAGTGTTGTGTGGTGTGTGTGTGTCTGGTGTGTGTGAAGTGAGGTGTGTGTAGTGTGGTGTGTGTGAAGTGAGGTGTGTGTAGTGTGGTGTGGTGTGTGTGTGTGTCTGGTGTGTGTGAAGTGAGGTGTGTGTAGTGTGGTGTGGTGCCTATGTAGTGTGGTTTGATGTGGTGTGTGTGCTATGTGTGCATGATGTATTCACAATAACCTGTACACAGGTAAGCACTTAGAGCTGGGCCAGGAGAACAAACAAAATGATCAAGCCATGTAATTTGTTTCCAGCTCTTGTGATGAAAATAAACACACACAGAAGATCTGTCAGACACCCAATAAGTGACCTGGATCTTGGTACACCCTCTGTTGCTACGACAGACAGAATGACAGACAGACGGATGAATGATGACAAAAAATACCATGAAACTGTCAGCCGTCTGCACCAGTCGGAACAAGAATAATCCACAGGAAATTATAAACATGTATTCAGAAAATCAAACCAAAAATAGTTATAGTTATTTACGAGTATGAACACAAAATTCCACACAAATGATGAACACTGTCGCGACTACCACTCTCACCATTGTGGTAGCTTGGGTGGTGCCCACCACTGTGTCCCAGCTGCTGACTGGTCTCTGTCATCCTGCTGTACTCTGTGACTCTGGGAGGGCTGTGTGCTGCTTCAGCTCTGACCACCTTACCCACTGGTCCTGTTGGTGACGCCAGCATGAGACAGGGTTGAGAAATGGTGGGATGTGAAGTGACACCAGCATGAGACAGGGCTGAGAAATGGTGGGATGTGAAGTGACACCAGCATGAGACAGGGTTGAGAAATGGTGGGATGTGAAATGACACCAGCATGAGACAGGGTTGAGAAATGGTGGAATGTGAAGTGACACCAGCATGAGACAGGGTTGAGAAATGGTGGAATGTGAAGTGACACCAGCATGAGACAGGGTTGAGAAATGGTGGGATGTGAAATGACACCAGCATGAGACAGGGTTGAGAAATGGTGGGATGTGAAATGACACCAGCATGAGACAGTGTTGAGAAATGGTGGGATGTGAGGTGACGCCATCATGAGACAGGGTTGAGAAATGGTGGGATGTGAAGTGACACCAGCATGAGACAGGGTTGAGAAATGGTGGGGTGTAAAGGGGAACGGGTGTGGAATAAAGAGGTACAGGGGACAGGCCAGACAGTAGAAAGGACAGTCACTCTCACTCTGTCTTTGTACCACAGCAGTGTCAGTGTGATTTGAATCAGGTGTTTTTAGAGCACACCTAACAGCACACATCCACAAGTCAGACAGGTATCTCTCCACACTCTTCATGGGATAGGGAAGAACCAACTGATCACACCAGTTTTATGCATCAATAGCTTAGTGGTTAAAACTTAGGACTTTCAATCTCAGGGCCCTGGGTTCGAATCTCGGTAACGGCTCCTGATGGGTAAAGGGTGTAGATTTTTTCCGATCTCCTAGGTCAACATATATATGTGCAGACCTGCTAGTGCCTAAACCCCCTGTGTATGTATGCACATGCAGAAGATCAAATGCATACGTTAAACATCCTGTAATTCTTGTTGGTGTTTGGTGGGTTATAGAAACAAGAACATACCCAACATGCACACTCCAGAAAATGGAGAATGGCTGCCTAAACAAAAACGGTCATGCATATAAAATGTTACATGTCTGAGTGTGTAGGAGTGTGTACATGTGCCTGAAATCTGATTGAATGACAGGAAACGAATGATGAGCACCGAATGAAATCCAGTCGGCTGTACCCAGGTAGGCAGCCGGTCATGCAAATGACCCCGAGTTTGTAAAGCGCTAAGAGCTTGGTCTCCGATAGGTGCTGTATAAGCATCCATGTCCAATTAAATCCAATCAATTCCCTCCTTAAACATGCTGTAGGTATTGACCATATTAAAACTGTCTCAGTCTCCATTTCTGGCAGTTATGGGATAGGGCCTGTGTTTCAGCAAAGCTCCTCTCTGTCCACTCAGTGATGTTGTCTGTCCACTTCTTTCACTGTCTGCCTCGTCTCCTGTTTCCACTGCACTGTTCCCTGAAGGATGGTCTTGGTGGTGAGATTAAAAAATGTCGTTTAAAAAAAAATCCCACAAAAATACTGCATCAGCCTCCTCCCTCAGTGCAGCAGATTATCCACCCATGAAGTTAGCTGCTGATGAACAAGAAGAAATTTGCTGCCTTGTCTCAGATTATCAAAAATACTTATTTGATTTTGATCAAGTAATGTAACTCAAGGTGAATTGTGCACCCTGAATAGGTGTGCATATGTGTGGTATGCTTGATATGTTTTATCAGTGTTCTTTTTTCCCCCTCACACATGCACTGAAGAGCAAAAACATTCAAACTTATTTTATTGATATGAATAAAACAACGTACGCCATTGTTTATTAATTTGACAGTTTGCAGTTAAAGGGGAAAATACTCTTGTGCTGATGAAAACTTTGGAAACCTGCTGAGTTTTCTCCCCTTGTTTAATCAAGATAATTATTTCAAAATAAATAACGTGTAAAGTGGAAATAGGAACTACGTTCTAGACCTAGTAAATGGGAAAAAAACTGCGAAGAAGAATTTTGGCAAACACATGTTAAATCTCGAAAGCACACCACCACATCTCAAAACTGTGTCACGTGATTGAAATCGAAACTAGCAGAACGAACCCGGAAGTTTTGAAAATGGCGACTGGAAGGATTGAGGAAGACACAACGTGCAGTGTATGCTTTGAACGATTTGAAGGACGTCGACCCAAAATCTTACCGTGTAAACACACGTTCTGCCTTCCATGTTTAAAGGATTTAGTGGACAGAGAAAGTGAGGTAAGGCAGCGATTACGATGATAGTGTTGATTATCGGATGACCAGGACTCTCCATTCAGTGTCAGCCCCTTTAGACTGAGGGGTCTGCTGCCGTTGGGGAAAGGTGGGGTGGGGCCGGGGATTGTTCGCTGTTGCAGTGTTGTCCGTTTCTTTCTTCTTTTTTTTTTCATTTCTCACTCTCAATAGAAAGAAAAGCACATGCGAAAATGTTTGCAAGCACTTTTCCCACCTCGAAACCATATCACGTGACAGAAACCGAAACTGAAAATCTGATAAAAGCAGGAAACGACACGGAAGCAAATAAAATTCATCATCATCTTCATCATCATCTTCATCATCATCATCATCTTCATCATCATCATCATCATCATCATCATCACAGCCATCTTCTTCTTCTGAACAGTTATGCAGTGGAAGAAGTATGAGTAAATCATGTGGACCTAAAAGCCTTTCAAACGTCCCTGTCATTTAAAAAATTTTTTTTATAAAAGACCAGTTATACATTTCTTGGGGGTTGCAGCAAAGTTCAGTTACGTTTTATCATCAAAACTTAATTCAAGAACATCCGTCCCACTACAAGATTGACAATCCTCCACAGATATCACCATGGAGTGGCTGCCATCAGCACCTCCTTCAAACCAGTCTCTGACCCACCAGTAGGTCTGTCTGTCAGTCTCTCCAGGCAGCAGACCTTTTCCCTGCCATGAAATTGGAGGAGTTCTTTTTCCCTCACATAATCAACCAGTGGAACCTGCCTCATCTGGAGACACAGACAGTAACATCAGTCTCAGTGGAAGCCATCAGCTTCCAGACATAACCTGCCCCACTCCTCTTCCCTGTCTCCCCCGCTGCCCACCCATAACACCTCACCCTGTCTCCCCCACTGCCCACCCATAACACACCGTTGGGCGTGCATCATTCGTTTCCTGTGTCATTCAATCACATTTCAGGCACACACATAAACACTCAGACAGCATGTAACATTTAACATTTTACGTGTATGACCGTTCTGTTTATTTGCCCCACCATGTAGGCAGCCATACTCTGTTTTTGGGGGTGTGCATGCTGGGTATGTTCTTGTTTCTGTAACCCACCAAATGCTGACATGGATCACAGGATCTTTAACATGCATATTTGATCTTCTATGTGCGTGTATACTCGAAGAGGGTTCAGGCACTAGCAGGTCTGCACATATGTTGACTTGGGAGATTGGAAAAATATCCACCCTATACCCACCAGGCGCCACCGAGATATCTCTGCATTCTGTACATGCTCACCAGCAGTTGACTGGCATTTGAACAGAGGAAATCTAACAGCATTACCATATTCTGTATGAGGTCCCATAGAAACTTTGTTCACGACTTTGTACAATGAGAATATTCTCATTAATAAAAGTATTAAATCTCTTGAACAGACTGTAAACATTGTGGAAACTAGAATGTTTCCCAGGTGGCTGCCACTGTAGACCCCAGTATTTGAAGAATATGCATCTTTTATCTTAATTCTCAGAGTACAATCTGATAGAAAATATCATGGTGAAAGTTAGAACAGGTATTTTCCAAAAGATTACAGGTCAAAATAGGGCAGACAGTGTGTGAACTTTACGGCACAAGACAGATTATTGGGAAGATGTGAGAGCTGACCATGTTGTGCACAGAGTGGATCCAGAATCACAGGCAGTGTTGACACTGTCCTTGACTGTCATGTGTGGCTGTGTGTTTCAGACATGTGGCACTGGTGGACAAGACTGGGAAGAGGAAGGAGAGAGGTCAGCCAGAAGTCTGACGTGCCCCACCTGTCGTCGTGTCATTCCTGTCCCTGCTGGGGGTGTGACGGAATTCCAGGTAGACTGTTCTGACTGCAGGTGACAGGGTGGGGGTGTGACGGAATTCCAGGTAGACTGTTCTGACTGCAGGTGACAGGGTGGGGGTGTGATGGAATTGCAGGTAGACTGTTCTGACTGCAGGTGACAGGGTGGGGGTGTGATGGAATTGCAGGTAGACTGTTCTGACTGCAGGTGACAGGGTGGGGGTGTGATGGAATTGCAGGTAGATTGTTCTGACTGCAGGTGACAGGGTGGGGGTGTGATGGAATTCCAGGTAGATTGTTCTGACTGCAGGTGACAGGGTGGGGGTGTGATGGAATTGCAGGTAGACTGTTCTGACTGCAGGTGACAGGGTGGGGGGAAGGGTGGTGGTGGTGGTGATGAATGGAGAGAGTTTGATATATTTTACTTTTATTGTGTTTCTCTCATCCCTTTTGTTTTGGATGAAAAGACAAACAGATCAGTTTTTATCTCAGAGAAAAATAAATCACCTTGCTGTACACAGTACTGTTTGTTGACGATGTTGTTTTCTTGCAGAAACATGGAAGTGAGTGTAAATAACTCAAAGTGTACGGAACATTTTAAAAGTTACAGAATATAATGTTGAATAGAACAAGGCAGTTTGTATTTGATTGAAATGTATTGTATTGCTTTTTTGCCACAGATTTCTCTGTGTGAAATTCAGGCTGCTCTCTCCAGGTGGAGTGTGGCACTACAGTGAGAACACCACTCCCTTTTGTTTTTCTGATTGTGTTTCTGCATGCAGGTGTCTTTGTTTCCTATCAAAGTGGATTTGTCTACAGAATTTTGTCAAAGAGAACCCTTTGTGATGGCTTATGTATCTGTGTGTTTCATACACACTATAAAAATCATGTGTGTGTTTGTGTTTTCTGGTCTGCAGACAAACTTTAACCTGGACACTGACTGCAGAAAGGAAGATCCCCTACCTGTGTTGTGCAGCCTGTGTGATGGAGATCAGAAAGCCCAGTTCCATTGTAGCAAATGCCAGAACAACTTCTGCTCTCGGTGTCGACGCTCCCATGACAGATGTTGCCAGGGACCTCAGGTGACAGTGCTGCAGGACCCCTCAGACACAACCAGCTCAGCACAGAGCCCAACAAGCTGTCAGGTGGAGGAGCAGCTGAAGATGGTTGACGACGCCTTGAAGAAACTGACAGAAGAAGAGTGTCAGCTGAACCAGGAGAGAAGAGCCGTGGACAACAGCATCAACGATCGCTACACCACTCTGCTGCGCCATGCTGCCGATGCACGTGACGCCTGTCTGGTCAGTCTGAGAGATGAGTGTGAAGCTATGACTGAGCAGCTTCACTCCAGCATGACAGAAGCGCGGCAAACACGGGACACGCTTCAGCAACAACTGTCACCGTCACAGCCAGCTCCTGTGTCAGCGGCCCAGCTGAGAGCGGCACTGTTCCTGCAGGGAGAAGCTCAGATGATCCTGAACAGGAAGCTGGACAGCACTGCACTGCTCAGACATGAGGTGGAAGACAACACTCCCCTGATGATCAACACTCTGCAGTCGTTAATGGGGAAAGTCGTCAGGTCCACCCAGTCTTCAGACCCTGCCCACAGCAAGGCAGCTTCAGGATCACGGGGCTTTCAGGCTGACCCAGGAACTGCGTCATCAGTGGGGACACATCCAAGGAGCCTGGATGATCTGTACGAGAAGTTTGAAGATTTGGTGGGTCGGGTCACCTCGCTGCAGTCTAGCAACACTCTGCTTACACAAAACGTAACGCAGCTGAGTAACGCCAACAGCAAGCTGTCATCAGAGCAAAGCGCTGTGCAAAGAGAAGTGACCACTGTGAAAGACCAGAACATGAAACTGACCAGTGACCAGGTGGCCCTGCAGAGAGAGATGGCAGCCCTGAGAGATAAAAACGTCATTGTTCACCAGGACCTGGCTGGGCTGACAGCAGAAAAGGACAGAGTGAGTGCAGACCTGGCCAAGCTTCACAATGACGTGGTCTCCATGCAGACACAGGTTTCCATGCAGCAGACGGACATCATCCAACTGAAGGCTGATCATGGTGCTGTTGACTCCAAGCTCACCACTGTCCAGACAGACATCACAGCTTTACAGGCAGACAGGGCCATTGTAAAGAATGATGTCAGCCAGCTGAAGACCGACTGCAGTGAGCTGAAGTCCGACATGGCCAAGGTCCACAAGAGCATTTCTGATCTTGAGGGAGACCACTCTGCCCTGCAAACTGACATGACAGCATCCAAAAACCAGGTTGTCTCCCTGGAGCTGAAGATGAAGTCAGTCCAGGATTCACTGCAAGACAACATGAAGACACTGACTGCTGTGGAAACCCGGTGTGGTGAGTGACACTGGCTGTCAGTATCTGTGTCCATGTCTCTGTCTGTGTCTTTATCTGTGGTGCTGATTCTTCATGTCCAAGAACACTATTGTTGAGAGACTCACTTAGTGTATGGACTTGGTCACTTCTTTCCAGATGTGGAGACCACTATGGGGACAGTTGGAATCTGTTGTTGACACTGATGTTGATGTTGATGCTGCCCTGTGGCAGTGCATGGTGGAAGCTTGTCAAGTGAGGGTTGACCAGTGTGGGCGGTCAGCAGCTGCATCTTCCAGTTCCTGTGACTGGAGGTTGCAACACCGGAGGTTGGTGTTGACGGTGTCTTTCTACCATTTGTGTGGTCAGCCCCAGCTTCTGTTCCCAGTGGCAAGCTGTCCATGCACAACAGAAGTGTTGAGGACATGTGGTACTGCTCCATCCTGATGACATGTCCCACCCACCAGAGCTGTGCCTTGATGAGCATTGCTTCAGTGCTGGTGGAGTCTGCTGTGTCCAGGACTTGAAGGACTTTCTCGTGTACTTTTGGATCTAAAGGAAATAAGTTATGCGCAGTCTGTTCCAGTCATTCTTACCAGCTATCATCTCCATGCCAGAGTCCTCCCTGCCAGCTGAAACCAAGGAGCAAAAGGGAAAAGTCAGTGTGAAAGAAAGACGTGGAAAGAAACTGAAGTCTGACAGTCACTGTGGTAAGAGATGGACAAGAGAAAAGCAAAGGAAGAAGTTGAAAGGTGCTCCGCTTCCCTCCACCTGTGATGTGGTTTGCATTGATGGTTGTGCAGTGCTGAAATCTGTGTGTCTTACTGGCCAATGCCTCTGTGTGTGTGTGTGTGTGTGTGTGTGTGTGTGTGTGTGTGTGTGTGTGTGTGTGTGTGTGCTGCAGGTGATTGTGTCCTGTTTTCAGGCAGAAGATGTTGACCTGTTCCTCTGGTCCCAACAGATGAGGGTTGTGTTGAGGGCTGTGACAGGGGTGTGGCAGCTGTCATCTCCCCTTCAGGTGTGCCTTGATGATAGTGTGGGCGTCACCAAGGGACACCAGGCTGTGGGTCTGCTGACTGTGTGCTGCTTCCTTGGCCAGTGTGTCTGCTGTGTTGCTGCCTGTCATTCTGCAGTGTGCTGGTACCCAGTGTAGCACGGCTTTGAGTACAGCGGTCACAAGGGCAGTGAGGGCTGCAAGGGGAGGACTCCGCTCCTTGTTGTGGGAGTTGTCAGGGGCTGGGAGTGCAGAGAGAGTGTCAGAGAACAGAACCACCTGTCCTGTTGTCCTTGCTGAGCTGTGCCACAGTGCTGTGACCACTTGACACAGTCACAGGGTTTCTGTCTGGGCAAGGAAGTTGGTGGGCTACCTGCCTGTTGGAACACCCAGGTGTTCATCACCAACATTTGATGAAGCTCAGAGGATGCTCTCCTCCAGAAGTGAGGTACAGGGTCTGGTTGGAACCCCAAAGTGATGGCCATGTCATCCTGGGAGGACAGAGGTTTGGATGATTCTGATGTTACTGATGCTGAATTAGGAATGTCAGAACATCATGCTGCAGTGTGTGACCATAGTCAAAGGAGATCACAATAGGAAAGTCTTGTCTTGTCCACCTGCATTAAAAGCACTTTCTCACAAATGTGGCACAAGTTTCAATGTGGACTGGGTTGATGATGCAGAGTAAGTAAGCAAAAACATCTGTTCAATTAACATGTTTTTACCTTGACTGGAATCAAGATGATGGTAGCAGAAGAAGTGACACAATTGTAGTGTTTTATATTTGAGATCAAATGCACTGGATAGACTTGATGGAATATGTGTGTGTGTTTGTGTGTGTGTCTATATGTGTGACTTTGTGTGTGACTTTTTGTGTGTATGTGTCTTGTGTGTGTGTGTGTGTGTGTGTGTGTGTACGTCTATGTGTTGAGTGTGTGTGTGTGTGTTTGTGTTTCTTTCTTTAGTTGAAGTCTTTTGACTGATAGGTGATGTTTGTGCATGCACATTGGGAGTGGTTTGGTGGGGTGATGGGAAGAAGTGGTGAGATAACTGAGACAGGAAAAAGGATACAATAAGTGACATTGTGTGTGTGTGTGTGTGTGTGTGTGTGTGTGCGTGCGTGTGTGTGTGTGTGTGTGTGCGTGTGTGTGTGTGTGTGTGTGGGTGATAGTGTGTGTGTGTGTGGGTGTGGGTGATAGTGTGTGTGTGTGTGCGTGTGTGTGTGTGTGTATGTGGATGATAGTGTGTGTGTGTGTGTGTGGATGATAGTGTGTGTGTGTGTGTGTGTGTGTGTATGATAGTGTGTGTGTATATGTGTGTGCATGTGTCTGTGTATATGTGTGAGAGAGAGAGACAGACAGAGAGAGAGAGAGAACACTGAACACTTTAATGTCAATAGCTTTACAGCCCTAATGACATGGGGGTTCATAATACAAATGAGAGAGAGAGAGAGAGAGAACACTAAACACTTTAATATCAATAGCTTTACAGCCCTAATGACATGGGGGTTCATAATACAAATGAGAGAGAGAGAAAAATTGTTCTCTTCCTCTGTGCATGTACACAACTCATTAACTGTAGAAAAACAAATTGTGCTGATATAATGTTTTATAGACCTTACATCCTAGCCACCTCTAGAAATACATGATGCTTCTTTAATGACCTTTCACCCCCAATGTTTTCCTTACAGTGAAGGCCAACACCCATGTGGGATTCCACGCGCGGATGTCATCTACAGTGACCACCAACCGTAAGGAGCAGACCCTGATCTGTGACCGAGTCATCAGCAGTGTGGGGGGTGGCTATGACCGAGACAGTGGAGTGTTCACCGCTCCACTGCCTGGACTGTACTGCTTCCTGGCCTCCACCAGTCCTGGTATGGAGGATGTCAAGAAAGAAGCTGTGCTTCACATTGTGTTAGATGGTGAGTGGAAAGGTGATGTGGTGTCTTCTGGCAAGAGCATGTCAACAGGGCACACTGTGGTGAAGATGAAGGCTGGACAGAGGGTGTGGCTGAGATCCGGGGATTTAGCAGAATACACATTTGGTGTGTGGTGGACCTGTTTCAGTGGAATGCTGGTGCAGGCTGATGCCTGAAGTGTCTGTCAGACCTGCATGTGTGTATGTGTGTGTGTGTGTGTGTGTATGTGTGTGTGTGTGTGTGTGTGTGTGTGTGTGTGTATGTGTGTGTGTGTTCACGCGCATGCGTGCATGTGTGTGTGTGTGTGTGTGTGTGTTCACGCGCATGCATGCATGTGTGTGTGTGTGCGCGTGTGTGTGCGTGTGTGTATGTGTGTGTGTATGTGTGTGTGTGTGTGTTCGCGCGCGCATGCATGCATATGTGTGTGTGTGTGTGTGCGTGCGCGCATGCATGCATGTGTGGGTGTGTGTACGCGCGTGTGTGTGTGTGCATGTGCGCACATGTGTGTGTGTGTGTGTGTATGTGTGTTTAGTTTCAAGTCAGGGAGATAATCAGTTTTCAAGATGATACATCAGAATATATCAGAGAGCACTTATTTTGGTATTAGTTAATTAATTTGTGTGCGTGCACAAGGGTGTAAGTGTACACATGTGTCAGGAGAGCTCTGTGCATGTGTGTGTGTGTGTGTGTGTGTGTGTGTATGTGTGTGTGTGTGTAGAGGATGAGGTATGTGTGTGTATTCATGTCTGCACTGTGGGAGCAATGGAATATTGGAATGTGTGGGTGTGCATATATATATTTGTATATATGTGTGTGGGGGGTTGGGGGTGGGGGATATGGGCGTATGTGTGTGTGCTTGTACAAGTAAGTGTGTGTGTTGTGTGTGTGTGTGTGTTGTGTTGTGTGTGTGTATGTGTGTGTGTGTGTGTGTGTGTGTGTGTGTGTGTGCCATGGAAGCTGCCATACATAGCCTAGACATGAGTGTGTGGAGGAGGGGGTTTGGGGGTGGTGCAGGGCTCATGTACGTTTATGTGTATTTGATTGTGCTTTCATATCTGTGAAACAGCATGTTTGTTGTATATCTGTTACGCATGCGTGCGCGCGCGCGCGCGTGTGTGTGTGTGTGTGTCGCATGTTTTACATTTATTTGCTTATTTATCATCATTGTTTGGGGAGGGGGGCGGGGGGTGGGGGGGGGTTTGTGCACTTAGAGTTGACTTCATCAAGATTTTGCACCTTATAAATATTTTCATTATTATTATTATTACTATTATTATTATTATTATTTATTTGTCTATTATTTTTCATTTATTTATTTATTTCATTTATTTATTTTTTACATTTTTTTTCTCAAGGCCTGACTAAGTGTGTTTGCTTACGCTGTTGGTCAGGCATCTGCTTGGCAGATGTGGTGTAGCTTATATGGATTTGACTGAACGCAGTGACGCCTCCTTGAGCAACTGTACTGATACTGTGTTTTCAGTAGACGTGAATATTCAACATGTATACAGAATGTAATGTTCTTAAATCTTATAAAATAGTAATTTATGACTAAAATGTTTAATCTAAAAGCACTTGAGAATTTAATGTTAAAGTGAAATGTAAAGTGAATTTCACACACACACACACACACACAGACACACACACACACACACACAGTTCAACATATCTGTGGTATGTGCTGTTTCTAGAATTGTATATGTCTGGACTGATGGAGTGATCATTTTTTCTGATCCATACTTGGATCATTTACTTGTTTATTGCCACAAGTTGTCTGACTTGGGCTTGACTTGGAGTGTACACACTGATTGAATGAATCATGCTTATAGATACACACACACACACACACACACACACACACACACACACACACACACACACACACACACACACACACACACACACACACACACACACACACACACACAGATGAGTTGTGGTCTGCTCTCTGCCTCTGGTACCCAGAAACCCAGTGTGTTGCCTGTTATCTGGATGTGGAGATCAGGCACCAGAGTTCAGCTTGTGTGGGTAGGTTGTTATTATCAGTATTGTTTTATCATCATTATGATTATTGTCATTACTATTATTGTTGTTAATAGTATTATTGTTGTTGTTGTTGTTATCATTATTATTGTTGTTATTGTTATTATCATTATTATGCACTAGACATGAGCCAGCCACAGGTATATACTTGCAAGACTGTGTATGTCATGTAGATGAGAGAACACATTGTATCTCTTTCATGTGACAACATGTTTCTTTGTGTGGAATCCAGGCTGTTCTCCCTCACCACAATGCAGCAACACCTTTTGCTTGATATTGTTTTCTTTTCCTCTATGTATGTAGACTTTTTTTTTTGTTGTTGGCCAAATCCAATTTTTCTGTCGAATTTTATGTCAGGGACAACTTTCTTCTGCTGTGGGCTCTTTGATGTTTGACTTGTTGCTTGTGATGCTTGGAACTTTGGTTTATTGTTGAGCCTGAAAGACTAGCGCTCAGACCACCTGACTCAATGTTCAGTGCTTCCTGCTTGACCTGAATGAGGGAGCTCCACTTCCTGGTCAGGTGCTGTCTCCAGTAGACCACCAGTGGAAGACTGGTTGGAAGAAGGTGGAAGACTGAAGTGGGAGAAGGTGGAAGGCTGAAAAAGGTTGGAAATGTCAAGTTAGTTGTGCCATAATCTGTGGACCAAAAAATCGTTTTTCAGATATATTTTTTTTCTCAGTGCTGAACTGATGTCAACCTGTTTAACTTTAAGGTGGACAGTGCTTTCCTTGATTTGCAAGATGATCTTGTGCATTGAAAAATGTGATCACTTTTATGAAAAATCACCACCAACATTAATGTTTAAATGTTTATATTGACCTGTGGTTTGTATGATATTGAATCCACATGAACATGAATATCAGCATCTTTCTGGTGAAGATGACTACTTTTTATTGTTTTTGTTGATAGAAGTGGACATTTATTGTTAAATCTTCACTGGATGTATATAAATTAATGTTTTCAGTGGTAGGCCTATTTTATATGTGTGGTGTTCTCAGTGCTACAAACACACACACGCACGCTCGCAAGCATGCATGTACGCACGCACACGCACACACACACACACACACACACACACACACACACACAGTGTTTCCTTTTCTATCTTTCTCCTGTCTTCTTTTCCTGGTCATTCTGCCATCTCCCTGTTCAGTACACACGGTCCGTTCACTTTCTCCCCACACAGTCTCCCTTCACATCCCTGGAGATGCTGGTCACACTGTGTCAGGGGATGATGGACTATCAGGATGATGGTCAGACTGTGTCAGGGGATGATGGACTATCAGGATGATGGTCACACTGTGTCAGGGGATGATGGACTATCAGGATGATGGTCACACTGTGTCAGGGGATGATGGACTATCAGGATGATGGTCACACTGTGTCAGGGGATGATGGACTATCAGGATGATGGTCAGACTGTGTCAGGGGATGATGGACTATCAGGATGATGGTCACACTGTGTCAGGGGATGATGGACTATCAGGATGATGGTCACACTGTGTCAGGGGATGATGGACTATCAGGATGATGGTCACAATGTGTCAGGGGATGATGGACTATCAGGATGATGGTCACAATGTGTCAGGGGATGATGGACTATCAGGATGATGGTCACAATGTGTCAGGGGATGATGGACTATCAGGATGATGGTCACACTGTGTCAGGGGATGATGGACTATCAGGATGATGGTCACACTGTGTCAGGGGATGATGGACTATCAGGATGATGGTCAGACTGTGTCAGGGGATGATGGACTATCAGGATGATGGTCACACTGTGTCAGGGGATGATGGACTATCAGGATGATGGTCACACTGTGTCAGGGGATGATGGACTATCAGGATGATGGTCACACTGTGTCAGGGGATAATGGACTATCAGGTTGATGGTCACACTGTGTCAGGAAATGATGGTCTATCAGTCGCTGTCATACAGCCGGGCATTGTGACTCATGTTTGATATCAGTGTCCGCGACTGACTCAGCATTTCCCGTTCAGACAGTTCCTGAGTCAGTGTTGTAGGGAAAATGAGTACCACAGTCAGGGTCCTTTGTTGTTGGTGCCTGCAAGAAGTGAACAACACATGAAGGACAAGGAGAGCAGCGACAAAGAATTGACACTGGTGGTTACTTCACTGCCGGCATCAGCTGCAAAGTGTTGTTCCACAGCACCACAGTCACACAGTGAAGCTGGATGAGAACTGATTGCTGTGCACACGGAACGTTCACCATGGTGACAGCTGAGCAGAAAAGGTCACTGGTGACCGCCGGACCAGGTTCACGCAGCACACAGTGTGACTGGCTGTGGACGGGACTGGTGGATGGAAGTCTGTTCACTGACAGCTCTGTTGGATGGAGAACAGAACAGGTCAGATCCTCGTCACACATCAGATTGTCCTGAGCGGTGATGAGATTTTGTGTCAGTTGTCCTGGGAATAGACTGTGTCGTTTGACTGTTGTAAGACAGTGCCTGAAAGACCGTCACCCGCTGTACTCTGACACTTTGGTATTACTTGACATGGCTGACACTGGCTGGACACTTCAGCTGTCTGTTATGTTACCAGCATGGACATTTTTTATGTATCATGTTTTTTAATCAGATTTTTTAACAGTGAATTTTGGTGGTTGTTTTCAAAATGTTTCTGCTGCCTTCAGCTCAGCCTGTGTGATCCCTGTTGTGGTGTGCAGTGGTGTGGTGGACTGTCTCATTTTACTGACTGTTATATCTGTTCCATGTGTGACAGTGGTCTGTGCTTGTTTTGGGCCTGGTGCTGATGGGTTTGGGTTTAAACTGAGCTGTAAGCACTATCAACTGATTTAGATGTCCCCCTGAAATGGGGTATGGCTGTACATTTCAAAACCCACTTGTTGATGTGAGAGCTGCATGCAGCCTACAAATGCAGAAGAAGAATTCAACTGATTTCATCAATGGTACCTATGGGGTTCAGTTTGCTTTTTAAAATCCTGCTTTAGAAATGAAGACATTAAGCACACCATCAGTGTTATGGAATTCTGATTTTTGCTTATTTTGCTGTGTACAGATCACTATTCT
Source organism: Babylonia areolata (assembly GCF_041734735.1). Classification (NCBI taxonomy): domain Eukaryota; kingdom Metazoa; phylum Mollusca; class Gastropoda; order Neogastropoda; family Buccinidae; genus Babylonia; species Babylonia areolata. The sequence goes on along the minus strand of NC_134899.1, from coordinate 54,573,440 downwards.
GCATGCAGTTGTGTAGGTCATTAATTCATCAAGCAAACAGTGTTGGGTATAATGAGTTTCCTTGAAGTACTCCCTTTAGTTGTGTTACCTCTGCAGCTTGTCCTTTGTTGGGTGTATTGCTGGTTGTTCTTGTACATTGATCTGACCACTTCAGATCAGACATGTGTGTTGGTTGTTCTTGTACATTGATCTGACCACTTCAGATCAGACATGTGTGTTGGTTGTTCTTGTACATTGATCTGACCACTTCAGATCAGACATGTGTGTTGGTTGTTCTTGTACATTGATCTGACCACTTCAGATCAGACATGTGTGTTGGTTGTTCTTGTACATTGATCTGACCACTTCAGATCAGACATGTGTGTTGGTTGTTCTTGTACATTGATCTGACCACTTCAGATCAGACATGTGTGTTGGTTGTTCTTGTACATTGATCTGACCACTTCAGATCAGACATGTGTGTTGGTTGTTCTTGTACATTGATCTGACCACTTCAGATCAGACATGTGTGTTGGTTGTTCTTGTACATTGATCTGACCACTTCAGATCAGACATGTGTGTTGGTTGTTCTTGTACATTGATCTGACCACTTCAGATCAGACATGTGTGTTGGTTGTTCTTGTACATTGATCTGACCACTTCAGATCAGACATGTGTGTTGGTTGTTCTTGTACATTGATCTGACCACTTCAGATCAGACATGTGTGTTGGTTGTTCTTGTACATTGATCTGACCACTTCAGATCAGACATGTGTGTTGGTTGTTCTTGTACATTGATCTGACCACTTCAGATCAGACATGTGTGTTGGTTGTTCTTGTACATTGATCTGACCACTTCAGATCAGACATGTGTGTTGGTTGTTCTTGTACATTGATCTGACCACTTCAGATCAGACATGTGTGTTGGTTGTTCTTGTACATTGATCTGACCACTTCAGATCAGACATGTGTGTTGGTTGTTCTTGTACATTGATCTGACCAATTCAGATCAGACATGTGTGTTGGTTGTTCTTGTACATTGATCTGACCACTTCAGATCAGACATGTGTGTTGGTTGTTCTTGTACATTGATCTGACCACTTCAGATCAGACATGTGTGTTGGTTGTTCTTGTACATTGATCTGACCACTTCAGATCAGACATGTGTGTTGGTTGTTCTTGTACATTGATCTGACCACTTCAGATCAGACATGTGTGTTGGTTGTTCTTGTACATTGATCTGACCACTTCAGATCAGACATGTGTGTTGGTTGTTCTTGTACATTGATCTGACCACTTCAGATCAGACATGTGTGTTGGTTGTTCTTGTACATTGATCTGACCACTTCAGATCAGACATGTGTGTTGGTTGTTCTTGTACATTGATCTGACCACTTCAGATCAGACATGTATGTTGGTTGTTCTTGTACATTGATCTGACCACTTCAGATCAGACATGTGTGTTGGTTGTTCTTGTACATTGATCTGACCACTTCAGATCAGACATGTGTGTTGGTTGTTCTTGTACATTGATCTGACCACTTCAGATCAGACATGTGTGTTGGTTGTTCTTGTACATTGATCTGACCACTTCAGATCAGACATGTGTGTTGGTTGTTCTTGTACATTGATCTGACCACTTCAGATCAGACATGTGTGTTGGTTGTTCTTGTACATTGATCTGACCACTTCAGATCAGACATGTGTGTTGGTTGTTCTTGTACATTGATCTGACCACTTCAGATCAGACATGTGTGTTGGTTGTTCTTGTACATTGATCTGACCGCTTCAGATCAGACATGTGTGTTGGTTGTTCTTGTACATTGATCTGACCACTTCAGATCAGCCACGTGTGTTGGTTGTTCTTGTACATTGATCTGACCACTTCAGATCAGACATGTGTGTTGGTTGTTCTTGTACATTGATCTGACCACTTCAGATCAGACATGTGTGTTGGTTGTTCTTGTACATTGATCTGACCGCTTCAGATCAGACATGTGTGTTGGTTGTTCTTGTACATTGATCTGACCACTTCAGATCAGACATGTGTGTTGGTTGTTCTTGTACATTGATCTGACCACTTCAGATCAGCCATGTGTGTTGGTTGTTCTTGTACATTGATCTGACCGCTTCAGATCAGACATGTGTGTTGGTTGTTCTTGTACATTGATCTGACCACTTCAGATCAGACATGTGTGTTGGTTGTTCTTGTACATTGATCTGACCACTTCAGATCAGACATGTGTGTTGGTTGTTCTTGTACATTGATCTGACCACTTCAGATCAGACATGTGTGTTGGTTGTTCTTGTACATTGATCTGACCACTTCAGATCAGACATGTGTGTTGGTTGTTCTTGTACATTGATCTGACCACTTCAGATCAGACATGTGTGTTGGTTGTTCTTGTACATTGATCTGACCACTTCAGATCAGACATGTGTGTTGGTTGTTCTTGTACATTGATCTGACCACTTCAGATCAGACATGTGTGTTGGTTGTTCTTGTACATTGATCTGACCACTTCAGATCAGACATGTGTGTTGGTTGTTCTTGTACATTGATCTGACCACTTCAGATCAGACATGTGTGTTGGTTGTTCTTGTACATTGATCTGACCACTTCAGATCAGACATGTGTGTTGGTTGTTCTTGTACATTGATCTGACCACTTCAGATCAGACATGTGTGTTGGTTGTTCTTGTACATTGATCTGACCACTTCAGATCAGACATGTGTGTTGGTTGTTCTTGTACATTGATCTGACCACTTCAGATCAGACATGTGTGTTGGTTGTTCTTGTACATTGATCTGACCACTTCAGATCAGACATGTGTGTTGGTTGTTCTTGTACATTGATCTGACCACTTCAGATCAGCCACGTGTGTTGGTTGTTCTTGTACATTGATCTGACCACTTCAGATCAGACATGTGTGTTGGTTGTTCTTGTACATTGATCTGACCACTTCAGATCAGCCACGTGTGTTGGTTGTTCTTGTACATTGATCTGACCACTTCAGATCAGACATGTGTGTTGGTTGTTCTTGTACATTGACCACTTCAGATCAGACATGTGTGTTGGTTGTTCTTGTACATTGATCTGACCGCTTCAGATCAGCCATGTGTGTTGTCTATATTCTGATTATTGTTCACATGAGAGACTTAGTAGCTGTACATTTTAAAATGATTTTTATGAACAAATAACTTTATTGTGTACACTCCCCTACCACTTTGTTTGCATGAGAGAATTGTGTCATAGATTTCAAATATTATTTAGAAAGATTTGTATGAATCAGTGACATAATTGTGTAACCTGCCTTTTAATATTGATCGTTGTTGACTTGAGAGAATTGTGCCATATATTTTTTTAATGATTTGTTCAAACCAATGACATAATTTTGTAACTTGTCCATTGAGTCTTTCACTTTCAGAAACTCCGGTGATCAGAAGTAAGACAGGGAAGATAACTCACACACTTACTAAAACACACAACACATACACAGGTGCATGCTTGCTCTGTGCAACATCCATACACACAAAAGTCAAGTCAGAACGGACCCTGGGAACATTCATTTTGATAACAGGTCTTTCAAAATTGTAGCATTTGATGTGGACAGCAGTATGAAGAGACCAGGACGACTGATGAGGCAGGTAGAGTTTCAGTTTCTCAAGAAGGCGTCACTGTGTTCAGACAAATCCATACACTACACATCTGTTAGGCAGATGCCTGACCAGCAGCATAACCTAACGCACTAGTCAGATGTGGAGTGTATGCATATACATTTATTTCTGCACCTATGAGAGTGGTCGGAATTTTGCCAGAGGACAACACTTTCCTTGCCATGGGTTCTTTTTCAGTGTGCACATGACACCTCAGTTTTTCATCTCATCTGAATGACTAAGTGTTCAGTTTGATTTTCCAGTCCAACTTGGGAGAAAGGGCAAAATATGGATTCAAACCCAGACCCTGACAGACACTGTGTTGGCAGATAATGGTCTTAGTCATTGTGCCAGCTTCATTCCAAGTGCAGTAAGCAGGGATTGCACTCCTGGCCAGTGGGTTGTCTCCCCAGGTCCGTTGTGTGAAACCTGCGTAAGTGGAGCAGGACAGGTTTGTTCATCCTGATGGTCCTTGCTGATCAACACACACACACACACACACACACACACACACACACACACACACATATGCAAGCAGACTTCTGCTGCCTTTCTTGCTTTTTTCTTGCATCCATGTGCATAGTGTATGTATACTTGACATTTTCATCAATTTGAGGTATCCTGTGCACTTTGTGAATATACGCACATGATTTTTGTGTGTGATATATTATGCCATAATGTAGATTTTTTCCTTCTTTTGCTATGTGGATATTCACTTGTGTATGATCTTTTTGTCATTTATTTGCCATATCTAGCTTCTTCTTTTTTTAAAGCATGATACATTACGGTTTTGTGAATATATAGATATAGACATAGAGCTTTTGTAATATATTTTGCCACAATGTGGACCTTTTTGTTTGAATATTTCTTTGTTCTCTCTCTCTCTCTCTCTCTCTCTCTCTCTCTCTCTCCCCCCCCCCCCCCCCCCCCCACCTCTCTCTCTCTGTCTCTGTGCATATTTTTGGTGTGTGGTGTGGTGTGAGTGTGTGAGTGGTGTGTGTGTGTGTGTGGTGTGTGTGAAGTGAGGTGTGTGTAGTGTGGTGTGGTGTGTGTGTGTCTGGTGTGTGTGAAGTGAGGTGTGTGTAGTGTGGTGTGGTGCCTATGTAGTGTGGTTTGATGTGGTGTGTGTGCTATGTGTGCATGATGTATTCACAATAACCTGTACACAGGTAAGCACTTAGAGCTGGGCCAGGAGAACAAACAAGATGATCAAGCCATGTAATTTGTTTCCAGCTCTTGTGATGAAAATAAACACACACAGAAGATCTGTCAGACACCCAATAAGTGACCTGGATCTTGGTACACCCTCTGTTGCTACGACAGACAGAATGACAGACAGACGGATGAATGATGACAAAAAATACCATGAAACTGTCAGCCGTCTGCACCAGTCAGAACAAGCAGAATCCACAGGAAATTATAAACATGTATTCAGAAAATCAAACCAAAAATAGTTATGGTTATTTACGAGTATGAACACAAAATTCCACACAAATGATCAACACTGTCGCGACTACCACTCTCACCATTGTGGTAGCTTGGGTGGTGCCCACCACTGTGTGCCAGCTGCTGACTGGTCTCTGTCATCCTGCTGTACTCTGTGACTCTGGGAGGGCTGTGTGCTGCTTCAGCTCTGCCCACCTTACCCACTGGCCCTGTTGGTGACGCCAGCATGAGACAGGGTTGAGAAATGGTGGGATGTGAAGTGACGCCAGCATGAGACAGGGTTGAGAAATGGTGGGATGTGAAGTGACACCAGCATGAGACAGGGTTGAGAAATGGTGGGATGTGAAGTGACACCAGCATGAGACAGGGTTGAGAAATGGTGGGATGTGAAGTGACACCAGCATGAGACAGGGTTGAGAAATGGTGGGGTGTGAAGGGGAACAGGTGTGGAATAAAGAGGTACAGGGGACAGGCCAGACAGTAGAAAGGACAGTCACTCTCACTCTGTCTTTGTACCACAGCAGTGTCAGTGTGATTTGAATCAGGTGTTTTTAGAGCACACCTAACAGCACACATCCACAAGTCAGACAGGTATCTCTCCACACTCTTCATGGGGTACAGGAAGAACTAACTGATCACACCAGTTGTAAGCATCTCTCCATAAACATGCTGTGGGTATTGACCACACTGAAACCGCCCCATTGGGCTGAAGGTAAAGAAAGCTGGACAGTCTGGCGATGTCTCCATGACAACAGGTGAGGGATCCACATGCATTGTACTGCATTAGCATAATCATACTGTTTAGAGCACTACTGTCAACCTGAACATGACAGGCAAGTGTGTGTGTGTGTGTGTGTGTGTGCAAAAACAAATAAATCACAGAAAAATGCATGAGCAGAGTGGAAGACACATGTCTTCCAGCAGGAATCAGAATAGCAGGCAGAGTGTCAGACTCATGATTCTAGGTACTGGAGTTCCAATCTTCACTGAGCTGTTGGGTTCAGGGGGATTTTGTTTGGACTCACACGCCACACATAATATCTTGTGCACATGTTAAATCCCATCCCCATCTTGTGGAGGAACAGGCCAGTTGACACAGATGACACATATTCACATTGCATGCTTCGTACCAGGAAATGGAATGTTGTCTTCATGGTGGACTTTAAAATGGTTGTGATTTTTTTTTTTTTAATCAATATCAGTATCAGTAGCTCAAGGAGGCATCACTGCATTTGGACAAATCCATATACGCTACACCACATCTGCCAAGCAGATGCCTGACCAGCAGTGTAATCAAGCACACTTATCAAGCCTTGAGAAAAAAATAAAAATAAAATAAAATAAATAAAATAACAAGACCAAACCAAACCAAACCAAACAAAACAAACAAAAAAAAAAAAAAAAAAAAAAAAAAAAGAAAGAAAAAAAGAAGAATAAGTTAAAGAAAAAAAAGTAAATGAATAAAAAAAATAACTGATAAATACATTTAAAAAATACTACTAATAATAATATTATTTATAAGGCGCAAAAACTTGATGAAGTCAACTGTAAGTGTACAAAAATAAACAAAAAGAAGAAGAACAACAACAAAAATAAAATAAAATAAATAAATAAAAAAGACAACAATGATGATAAATAAGCAAATAAATGTAAAACATGCAGACACACATTCACACATACACACACATATGCATAACAGATATGCAACAAACATGCAGTTTCACAGATATGAAAGCACAATCAAATACACATAAACGTACATGAACCCTAACACACACACACACACACACACACACACACATTACCCTGCACATCAATCCCAGAAAATCACTGCACCCGCCCCCTCCTTCAGTGCAGCAGAATCTTCAACCATGAAGTTGGCTGCCTATCAGCAAGAAGCAAGTTACTGCCTTGTCTCAGCCTAGATCATGAATGTTATTTTATTTGATCTAAATAAGTGAAGGCCTGTGTTGATGAGCTACAAGGTGAATTGTACATCATGAATAGCTCTGCATGTGTGTGCCATATGCGCTCTGAAGAGCGTAAGCATTTATAATAACTAAACCATTATGCATAAAACAACCCAATTCAGTGATTATTTGATAGTTCTTTGTTAAAGGGAAGCAATACTCTTGTGAGGATGAAAACTTTGTAAACACGTTCTGGTAATGGAAATATTGTTCAGACCTAATAAATTAGAAACAAAAAAAAGGCATGCACAAGGATTATGGCGAGCATACTTTAAATCTCGTCACCGAGTCACGTGACAGTGTTTAGGGGTTTCCCCTGTTGCTGCGCAACACAGCTGCATCACGTGATAGAAACCGAAACTAGCAGTGCAGAACGCGGAAAACAAAATAATGGCGACTGGCGGAATTGATGAGGACAAAATTTGTTCTGTGTGCCTTGAAAATTTTCAAGGACGACGACCTAAAATTCTTCCATGCAGACACACGTTCTGTTTGATTTGTTTAGCGGACTTACTGCAAAGAGAAAGTCAGGTAAGACAGCGATCATGATGACTGTGTTGATCAACGGATGACGGATAACACCCCACCCAGTGTCAGCCCTTTAGACTGAGGGGTCTGCTCGCTTGGGGAAAGGTGGGGTGGTGTGGGGTCGGGGGATGTTCGCTGTCGAAGTATTGTCCCAAAATTTTATACACATTAAAGAAGAAGAAGAAAAGCACATGGCTAAAATGTTGGCAAGCACATTTTCCGCCAAGATTCCAGGTCACGTGACAGAATCAAGAAGTAAATATCAATAAAAACAGAAAAAAGTTATTCACTAAAGTAGAAGTAGTTCGAGGGCATAATGTAGACATGAAAGCCTTTTCCAATAACCCTTTAATTTAATTGAAGACGAACTGTCTTTTTCATTTAGCGGGGTGTGCAGCAAATTCATTTACGTTCAATCATCAAAGCAGAACTCAAGAACAGACAACTCGCCAGGACTATCACCACGGAGTTGCCACCAGCACCTCGCCTTCAAACCACTGTCTGACCCACATTCAGTCTGTCATACATATACTGAAGTGAATGGGGAATTGTTTTCTAAGTTCCTGCAGCTGTGATTGGGTTGTTTTTGTTTTGTTTTGTTTTGTTTTTTGTTTGTTTTTTTAATTTCAGTTAAATTGTCTCTCCCACATTTTTAATTCAGTGAGTTCAATTTTGACAAAAGTGTAAAATATGAATAGTGCAAGCTCTGAACATATAACATATTTCTACATTCCACCAGGAACTTTGTTTCTATCTGTTTCTTAAAAAATTTATGCAGTTTACTTATTCTCATTCATGAAACCAAAAGTTTGAAATTTCTTGAATAGACCAAGCATCCTTTTGCATGAAGACTGTCAACCTTATCAAGCAATTGCAAGTCATTAATAAAAATAGAAAACAAGAGAGGCAAGGCCTTCAAGACTCACTTGTGATACACTTAAAAACAACAACAACAACAAGTAGTTAAAATGTGTTCTGTATTTGTTATTATAAAGCTTCGGGTAAAAAAAAATTTTTTTAAAAAGGTCCTGAAGGCAGATTCGAACCCCGTGTGTTCGGGTGAGAAGAAACTGTCTTACCCAATACACTATCATGGCTCCTTAATGGATGTTAAAAAATTTAACATTTAAACATGCTTTTTTTAAGGGCGATAAATCGATTGCGGTTTTCGCAGTGAGAACGCTGTTTAAATCATATTATTCTGGTGTATCTTGGGCATTCAAAAAATCTTTAAGGGCAATTAAAAATTCTTTTTAAGTCTGTGGTAAAGGAGAAGTGGCTATCCCCGCAATAACACTGCAACATTTAGCCGTTTTCTCTGGATCTAGATGTACAAGTTCAGTTATACCCACCAGGAATGTACGACACGGTTGATTCAATTTCTCTTTTATGTTCATTCTAGTTTTAAAGTTGATATAAAAATTGAGTATTTTGTTAAACTAATAACATGTAGAGCCAAGTACAAGTACTTCTAAACGTATGAAATGAAAAGGACTTCATTTTGAGAAGTCAAGACTGGAAATTTTTACGTTTCATCAAGGGTATTAACTCTTATGGTTTATTGTTTTTAACTGTGAATTCGGACTGATTTTGTTGATATTTTCATGGCAGTTTGGGGCATAATCCAGGAAGTGATGAGGCGTTCACAAATCTTTCTCTGAATAAATATTTAATGGTCTCCTTCAACTTTCCATCCCATGTTATCGTGTACTGTCGATTGAATATAGGATTGAACAGGCAGGTCAACAACTTGAAACAAAATGGCGACCTTCGCGTTCACAAGGAATATGAGCATGCACTTTGAATATGTATAAATATGTGTATGCAATTGCTTTTTGCCCATGACCTTCAGGGATCTTTTTTACTATCTGCACCAAAGACATGCACCAGAAATATAACTTGTATGCTTTGCAAAAGAAGTTCCTGTTTGAACAAAAAATGATAAAAATGACTGCTCTTGATGCTGTGTCAGAATATCAGATCAGAGTGCCAAGTTCAGAGAGAAAAAAAATATAACAGTAAATTCAGTTTGCATATAATTTGGCTTCTTCTTTTATTTTATTTTATTTTATTTTATTTTATTTGCCCATCCCAGAGGTGCAATATTGTTTTAAACAAGATGACTGGAAAGAACTGAATTTTCCCTATTTTTATGCCAAATTTGGTGTCAGCTGACAAAGTATTTGCAGAGAAAATGGCAATGTTAAAGTTTACGACGGACACACACACACACACACACACAGACAACCAAACACCGGGTTAAAACATAGACTCACTTTGTTTACACAAGTGAGTCAACAACATGGAAACAAGAACGTTTCCCTTAGGATTGCTGCTATGGACCCTAGTGTAATATGAATAAGCATCTTTTAATATCCTAATTCTGAGAGTACAGTCTGATAGAAAATATCATGGTGAAAGTTAGGACAGGTATTTTTCAAAAGATTACAGGTCAAAATAGGGCAGACAGTGTGTGAACTTTACGGCACAAGACAGATTATTGGGAAGATGTGAGAGCTGACCATGTTGTGCACAGAGTGGATCCAGAATCACAGGCAGTGTTGACACTGTCCTTGACTGTCATGTGTGGCTGTGTGTTTCAGACATGTGGCACTGGTGGACAAGACTGGGAAGAGGAAGGAGAGAGGTCAGCCAGAAGTCTGACGTGCCCCACCTGTCGTCGTGTCATTCCTGTCCCTGCTGGGGGTGTGACGGAATTGCAGGTAGACTGTTCTGACTGCAGGTGACAGGGTGGGGGTGTGACGGAATTCCAGGTAGACTGTTCTGACTATAGGTGACAGGGTGGGGTTCTGACTGCAGGTGACAGGGTGGTGGTGTGATGGAATTGCAGGTAGACTGTTCTGACTGCAGGTGACAGGGTGGGGGGGTGACGGAATTGCAGGTAGACTGTTCTGACTGCAGGTGACAGGGTGGGGGTGTGATGGAATTGCAGGTAGACTGTTCTGACTGCAGGTGACAGGGTGGGGGTGTGACGGAATTGCAGGTAGACTGTTCTGACTGCAGGTGACAGGGTGGGGGGAAGGGTGGTTGTGGTGGTGATGAATGGAGAGTGTGTGATATATTTTACTTTTCTTGTATCTCTCTCACTCATTTTGTTTTGGATAAAAAGACAAACAGATCAGTTTTTAGCTCAGAGAAAAATGAATCACCTTGTTGCACACAATACTGTTAGTTGATTATGGAACATTTTTTAAAGTGAAACTTTTGAAAGTTAATGAAAAGAATATAATGCTGAACATAACAACCACTTTGTACTGTACTGAAATGTATTGTATCACTCACAACAGATTTCTCTGTGTGAAATCCAGGCTGCTCTCTCCAGCTAGAGCGTGTTGCTACAGTGAGAGTGCCACCCCTTCTTTGTTTTGTTTCTGCCTGCAAGTGTATTTGTTTGCCTGTCAAAGTGGATTTTTTTTACATAATTTTGCCAGGGACAACCCATTGTGATGGTATGTTTATTTGTGTGTGTGTGCATCCACATTATATGTGTGTTTGTTTTTTTTCTGGTCTGCAGACGAACTTTAACCTGGACACTGACTGCAGAAAGGAAGATCCCCTACCTGTGTTGTGCAGCCTGTGTGATGGAGATCAGAAAGCCCAGTTCCATTGTAGCAAATGCCAGAACAACTTCTGCTCTCGGTGTCGACGCTCCCATGACAGATGTTGCCAAGGGACCTCAGGTGACAGTGCTGCAGGACCCCTCAGACACAACCAGCTCAGCCCAGAGCCCAACAAGCTGTCAGGTGGAGGAGCAGCTGAAGATGGTTGACGACGCCTTGAAGAAACTGACAGAAGAAGAGTGTCAGCTGAACCAGGAGAGAAGAGCCGTGGACAACAGCATCAACGTTCGCTACACCACTCTGCTGTGCCATGCTGCCGATGCACGTGACGCCTGTCTGGTCAGTGTGAGAGATGAGTGTGAAGCTATGACTGAGCAGCTTCACTCCAGCATGACAGAAGCGCGGCAAACACGGGACACGCTTCAGCAACAACTGTCACCGTCACAGCCAGCTCCTGTGTCAGCGGCCCAGCTGAGAGCGGCACTGTTCCTGCAGGGAGAAGCTCAGATGATCCTGAACAGGAAGCTGGACAGCACTGCACTGCTCAGACATGAGGTGGAAGACAACACTCCCCTGATGATCAACACTCTGCAGTCGTTAATGGGGAAAGTCGTCAGGTCCACCCAGTCTTCAGACCCTGCCCACAGCAAGGCAGCTTCAGGATCACGGGGCTTTCAGGCTGACCCAGGAACTGCGTCATCAGTGGGGACACATCCAAGGAGCCTGGATGATCTGTACGAGAAGTTTGAAGATTTGGCGGGTCGGGTCACCTCGCTGCAGTCTAGCAACACTCTGCTTACACAAAACGTAACGCAGCTGAGTAACGCCAACAGCAAGCTGTCATCAGAGCAAAGCGCTGTGCAAAGAGAAGTGACCACTGTGAAAGACCAGAACATGAAACTGACCAGTGACCAGGCGGCCCTGCAGAGAGAGATGGCAGCCCTGAGAGATAAAAATGTCATTGTTCACCAGGACCTGGCAGGGCTGACAGCAGGAAAGGACAAAGTGAGTGCAGACCTGGCCAAGCTTCACAATGACGTGGTCTCCATGCAGACACAGTTTTCCATGCAGCAGACGGACATCATCCAACTGAAGTCAGACCTGGCCAAGCTTCACAATGACGTGGTCTCCATGCAGACACAGGTTTCCATGCAGCAGACGGACATCATCCAACTGAAGGCTGATCATGGTGCTGTTGACTCCAAGCTCACCACTGTCCAGACAGACATCACAGCTTTACAGGCAGACAGCGCCATGGTAAAGAATGATGTCAGCCAGCTGAAGACCGACTGCAGTGAGCTGAAGTCCGACATGGCCAAGGTCCACAAGAGCATTTCTGATCTTGAGGGAGACCACTCTGCCCTGCAAACTGACATGACAGCATCCAAAAACCAGGTTGTCTCCTTGGAGCAGAAGATGAAGTCAGTCCAGGATTCACTGCAAGACAACATGAAGACACTGACTGCTGTGGAAACCCGGTGTGGTGAGTGACACTGGCTGTCAGTATCTGTGTCCATGTCTCTGTCTGTGTCTTTATCTGTGGTGGTGATTCTTCATGTCCAAGAACACTATTGTTGAGAGACTCACTTAGTGTATGGACTTGGTCACTTCTTTCCAGATGTGGAGACCACTATGGGGACAGTTGGAATCTGTTGTTGACACTGATGTTGATGTTGATGCTGCCCTGTGGCAGTGCATGGTGGAAGCTTGTCAAGTGAGGGTTGACCAGTGTGGGCGGTCAGCA
>NC_134899.1:54535535-54555535 GCF_041734735.1 Babylonia areolata | reverse complement strand
TCTTTGATGTTTGACTTGTTGCTTGTGATGCTTGGAACTTTGGTTTATTGTTGAGCCTGAAAGACTAGCGCTCAGACCACCTGACTCAATGTTCAGTGTTCCTGCTTGACCTGAATGAGGGAGCTCCACTTCCTGGTCAGGTGCTGTCTCCAGTAGACCACCAGTGGAAGACTGGTTGGAAGAAGGTGGAAGACTGAAGTGGGAGAAGGTGGAAGGCTGAAAAAGGTTGGAAATGTCAAGTTAGTTGTGCCATAATCTGTGGAACCAAAAAGCGTTTTTTCAGATATTTTTTTTTCTCAGTGCTGAACTGATGTCAGCCTGTTTAACTTTAAGGTGGACAGTGCTTTCCTTGATTTGCAAGATGATCTTGTGCATTGAAAAATGTGATCACTTTTATGAAAAATCACCACCAACATTAATGTTTAAATGTTTATATTGACCTGTGGTTTGTATGATATTGAATCCACATGAACATGAATATCAGCATCTTTCTGGTGAAGATGACTACTTTTTGTTGTTGTTGTTGTTGATAGAAGTGGACATTTATTGTTAAATCTTCACTGGATGTATATAAATTAATGTTTTCAGTGGTAGGCCCATTTTATATGTGTGGTGTTCTCAGTGCTACAAACACACACACACACACACACACACACACACACACACACACACACACACACACACACACACACACACACACACACACAGTGTTTCCTTTTCTATCTTTCTCCTGTCTTCTTTTCCTGGTCGTTCTGCCATCTCCCTGTTCAGTACACACGGTCCCTTCACTTTCTCCCCACACAGTCTCCCTTCACATCCCTGGAGATGCTGGTCACACTGTGTCAGGGGATGATGGACTATCAGGATGATGGTCACACTGTGTCAGGGGATGATGGACTATCAGGATGATGGTCACACTGTGTCAGGGGATGATGGACTATCAGGATGATGGTCAGACTGTGTCAGGGGATGATGGACTATCAGGATGATGGTCACACTGTGTCAGGGGATGATGGACTATCAGGATGATGGTCAGACTGTGTCAGGGGATGATGGACTATCAGGATGATGGTCACACTGTGTCAGGGGATGATGGACTATCAGGATGATGGTCAGACTGTGTCAGGGGATGATGGACTATCAGGATGATGGTCACACTGTGTCAGGGGATGATGGACTATCAGGATGATGGTCACACTGTGTCAGGGGATGATGGACTATCAGGATGATGGTCACACTGTGTCAGGGGATGATGGACTATCAGGATGATGGTCACACTGTGTCAGGGGATGATGGACTATCAGGATGATGGTCACACTGTGTCAGGGGATGATGGACTATCAGGATGATGGTCACACTGTGTCAGGGGATGATGGACTATCAGGATGATGGTCAGACTGTGTCAGGAGATGATGGACTATCAGGATGATGGTCAGACTGTGTCAGGAGATGATGGACTATCAGGATGATGGTCACACTGTGTCAGGGGATGATGGACTATCAGGATGATGGTCACACTGTGTCAGGGGATGATGGACTATCAGGATGATGGTCAGACTGTGTCAGGGGATGATGGACTATCAGGATGATGGTCACACTGTGGCAGGGGATGATGGACTATCAGGATGATGGTCAGACTGTGGCAGGGGATGATGGACTATCAGGATGATGGTCACACTGTGTCATGGGATGATGGACTATCAGGATGATGGTCACACTGTGTCAGGGGATGATGGACTATCAGGATGATGGTCAGACTGTGTCAGGGGATGATGGACTATCAGGATGATGGTCACACTGTGTCAGGGGATGATGGACTATCAGGATGATGGTCACACTGTGTCAGGGGATGATGGACTATCAGGATGATGGTCACACTGTGTCAGGGGATGATGGACTATCAGGATGATGGTCACACTGTGTCAGGGGATGATGGACTATCAGGATGATGGTCACACTGTGTCAGGGGATGATGGACTATCAGGATGATGGTCAGACTGTGTCAGGGGATGATGGACTATCAGGATGATGGTCACACTGTGTCAGGGGATGATGGACTATCAGTCGCCGTCATACAGCCGGGCAGTGTGACTCATGTTTGATATCAGTGTCCGCGACTGACTCAGCATTTCCCGTTCAGACAGTTCCTGAGTCAGTGTTGTAGGGAAAATGAGTACCACAGTCAGGGTCCTTTGTTGTTGGTGCCTGCAAGAAGTGAACAACACATGAAGGACAAGGAGAGCAGCGACAAAGAATTGACACTGGTGGTTACTTCACTGCCGGCATCAGCTGCAAAGTGTTGTTCCACAGCACCACAGTCACACAGTGAAGCTGGATGAGAACTGATTGCTGTGCACACGGAACGTTCACCATGGTGACAGCTGAGCAGAAAAGGTCACTGGTGACCGCCGGACCAGGTTCACGCAGTACACAGTGTGACTGGCTGTGGACGGGACTGGTGGATGGAAGTCTGTTTACTGACAGCTCTGTTGGATGGAGAACAGAACAGGTCAGATCCTCGTCACACATCAGATTGTCCTGAGCGGTGATGAGATTTTCTGTCAGTTGTCCTGGGAATAGACTGTGTCGTTTGACTGTTGTAAGACAGTGCCTGAAAGACAGTCACACCCTGTACTCTGACACTTTGGTATTACTTGACATGGCTGACACTGGCTGGACACTTCAGCTGTCTGTTATGTTACCAGCATGGACTTTTTTTATGTATCATGTTTTTTTAATCAGATTTTTTAACAGTGAATTTTGGTGGTTGTTTTCAAAATGTTTCTGCTGCCTTCAGCTCAGCCTGTGTGATCCCTGTTGTGGTGTGCAGTGGTGTGGTGGACTGTCTCATTTTACTGACTGTTATATCTGTTCCATGTGTGGCAGTGGTCTGTGCTTGTTTTGGGCCTGGTGCTGATGGGTTTGGGTTTAAACTGAGCTGTAAGCACTATCAACTGATTTAGATGTCCCCCTGAAATGGGGTATGGCTGTACATTTCAAAACCCACTTGTTGATGTGAGAGTTGCATGCAGCCTACAAATGCAGAAGAAGAATTCAACTGATTTCATCAGTGGTACCTATGGGGTTCAGTTTGCTTTTTAAAATCCTGCTTTAGAAATGAAGACAGTGAGCACACCATCAGTGTTATGGAATTCTGATTTTTGCTTATTTTGCTGTGTACAGATCACTATTCTGCATGTAGTTGTGTAGGTCATTAATTCATCAAGCAAACAGTGTTGGGTATAATGACTTTCCTTGAAGTACTCCCTTTAGTTGTGTTACCTCTGCAGCTGGTCCTTTGTTGGGTGTATTGTTGGTTGTTCTTGTACATTGATCTGACCACTTCAGATCAGACATGTGTGTTGGTTGTTCTTGTACATTGATCTGACCACTTCAGATCAGACATGTGTGTTGGTTGTTCTTGTACATTGATCTGACCACTTCAGATCAGACATGTGTGTTGGTTGTTCTTGTACATTGATCTGACCACTTCAGATCAGACATGTGTGTTGGTTGTTCTTGTACATTGATCTGACCACTTCAGATCAGACATGTGTCTTGGTTGTTCTTGTACATTGATCTGACCACTTCAGATCAGACATGTGTGTTGGTTGTTCTTGTACATTGATCTGACCACTTCAGATCAGACATGTGTGTTGGTTGTTCTTGTACATTGATCTGACCACTTCAGATCAGACATGTGTGTTGGTTGTTCTTGTACATTGATCTGACCACTTCAGATCAGACATGTGTGTTGGTTGTTCTTGTACATTGATCTGACCACTTCAGATCAGACATGTGTGTTGGTTGTTCTTGTACATTGATCTGACCACTTCAGATCAGACATGTGTGTTGGTTGTTCTTGTACATTGATCTGACCACTTCAGATCAGACATGTGTGTTGGTTGTTCTTGTACATTGATCTGACCACTTCAGATCAGACATGTGTGTTGGTTGTTCTTGTACATTGATCTGACCACTTCAGATCAGACATGTGTGTTGGTTGTTCTTGTACATTGATCTGACCACTTCAGATCAGACATGTGTGTTGGTTGTTCTTGTACATTGATCTGACCACTTCAGATCAGACATGTGTGTTGGTTGTTCTTGTACATTGATCTGACCACTTCAGATCAGACATGTGTGTTGGTTGTTCTTGTACATTGATCTGACCACTTCAGATCAGACATGTGTGTTGGTTGTTCTTGTACATTGATCTGACCACTTCAGATCAGACATGTGTGTTGGTTGTTCTTGTACATTGATCTGACCGCTTCAGATCAGACATGTGTGTTGGTTGTTCTTGTACATTGATCTGACCACTTCAGATCAGACATGTGTGTTGGTTGTTCTTGTACATTGATCTGACCGCTTCAGATCAGACATGTGTGTTGGTTGTTCTTGTACATTGATCTGACCACTTCAGATCAGACATGTGTGTTGGTTGTTCTTGTACATTGATCTGACCGCTTCAGATCAGACATGTGTGTTGGTTGTTCTTGTACATTGATCTGACCACTTCAGATCAGACATGTGTGTTGGTTGTTCTTGTACATTGATCTGACCGCTTCAGATCAGACATGTGTGTTGGTTGTTCTTGTACATTGATCTGACCACTTCAGATCAGACATGTGTGTTGGTTGTTCTTGTACATTGATCTGACCACTTCAGATCAGACATGTGTGTTGGTTGTTCTTGTACATTGATCTGACCACTTCAGATCAGACATGTGTGTTGGTTGTTCTTGTACATTGATCTGACCACTTCAGATCAGACATGTGTGTTGGTTGTTCTTGTACATTGATCTGACCACTTCAGATCAGACATGTGTGTTGGTTGTTCTTGTACATTGATCTGACCACTTCAGATCAGACATGTGTGTTGGTTGTTCTTGTACATTGATCTGACCACTTCAGATCAGCCATGTGTGTTGTCTATATTCTGATTATTGTTCACATGAGAGACTTAGTAGCTGTACATTTTAAAATGATTTTTATGAACAAATAACTTTATTGTGTACGCTCCCCTACCACTTTGTTTGCATGAGAGAATTGTGTCATAGATTTCAAATATTATTTAGAAAGATTTGTATGAATCAGTGACATAATTGTGTAACCTGCCTTTTAATATTGATCGTTGTTGACTTGAGAGAATTGTGCCATATATGTTTAAATGGTTTGTTCAAACCAATGACATAATTTTGTAACTTGTCCATTGAGTCTTTCACTGTCAGAAATTCCGGTGATCAGAAGTAAGACAGGGAAGATAACTCACACACTTACTAAAACACACAACACATACACAGGTGCATGCTTGCTCTGTGCAACATCCATACACACAAAAGTCAAGTCAGAACGGACCCTGGGAACATTCATTTTGATAACAGGTCTTTCAAAATTGTAGCATTTGATGTGGACAGCAGTATGAAGAGGCCAGGACGACTGATGAGGCAGGTAGAGTTTCAGTTTCTCAAGAAGGCGTCACTGTGTTCAGACAAATCCATACACTACACATCTGTTAGGCAGATGCCTGACCAGCAGCATAACCTAACGCACTAGTCAGATGTGGAGTGTATCATATACATTTATTTCTGCACCTATGAGAGTGGTCGGAATTTTGCCAGAGGACAACACTTTCCTTGCCATGGGTTCTTTTTCAGTGTGCACATGACACCTCAGTTTTTCATCTCATCTGAATGACTAAGTGTTCAGTTTGATTTTCCAGTCCAACTTGGGAGAAAGGGCAAAATATGGATTCAAACCCAGACCCTGACAGACACTGTGTTGGCAGATAATGGTCTTAGTCATTGTGCCAGCTTCATTCCAAGTGCAGTAAGCAGGGATTGCACTCCTGGCCAGTGGGTTGTCTCCCCAGGTCCGTTGTGTGAAACCTGCGTAAGTGGAGCAGGACAGGTTTGTTCATCCTGATGGTCCTTGCTGATCAACACACACACACACACACACACACACACACACATGCAAAGAGACTTCTGCTGCCTTTCTTGCTTTTTTCTTGCATCCATGTGCATAGTGTATGTATACTTGACATTTTCATCAATTTGAGGTATCCTGTGCACTTTGTGAATATACGCACATGATTTTTTTCTGTGATATATTATGCTATAATGTAGATTTTTTTCCTTCTAATGCTATGTGGATATTCACTTGTGTACAGTGATCTTTTTGTCATTTATTTGCCATATTTAGCTTCTTTTTTAAGCCATGATACATTACGGTTTTGTGAATATATAGATGTAGACATAGTGCTTTTGTAATATATTTTGTCACAACATGGAGTATAATACAAACTCCTCCTTTTTGTCACAACTTGGACCTTTTTGTTTGAATATTTCTTTGTTCTCTCTCTCTCTCTCTCTCTCTCTCTCTCTCTCTCTCTCTCTCTCTCCGTCTCTCTCCCCACCTCTCTCTCTCTCTCTGTCTCTGTGCATATTTGTGGTGTGTGGTGTGGTGGGAGTGTGTGAGTGGTGTGTGTGTTTGTCTGGTGTGTGTGAAGTGAGGTGTGTGTAGTGTGGTGTGGTGTGTGTGTGTCTGGTGTGTGTGAAGTGAGGTGTGTGTGTCTGGTGTGTGTGAAGTGAGGTGTGTGTAGTGTGGTGTGGTGTGTGTGTGTCTGGTGTGTGTGAAGTGAGGTGTGTGTAGTGTGGTGTGGTGCCTGTGTAGTGTGGTTTGATGTGGTGTGTGTGCTATGTGTGCATGATGTATTCACAATAACCTGTACACAGGTAAGCACTTAGAGCTGGGCCAGGAGAACAAACAAGATGATCAAGCCATGTAATTTGTTTCCAGCTCTTGTGATGAAAATAAACACACACAGAAGATCTGTCAGACACCCAATAAGTGACCTGGATCTTGGTACACCCTCTGTTGCTACGACGGACAGAATGACAGACAGACGGATGAATGATGACAAAAAATACCATGAAACTGTCAGCCGTCTGCACCAGTCGGAACAAGCATAATCCACAGGAAATTATAGACATGTATTCAGAAAATCAAACCAAAAATAGTTATGGTTATTTACGAGTATGAACACAAAATTCCACACAAATGATCAACACTGTCGCGACTACCACTCTCACCATTGTGGTAGCTTGGGTGGTGCCCACCACTGTGTCCCAGCTGCTGACTGGTCTCTGTCATCCTGCTGTACTCTGTGACTCTGGGAGGGCTGTGTGCTGCTTCAGCTCTGACCACCTTACCCACTGGTCCTGATGGTGACGCCAGCATGAGACAGGGTTGAGAAATGGTGGGATGTGAAGTGACACCAGCATGAGGCAGGGTTGAGAAATGGTGGGATGTGAAGTGACACCAGCATGAGGCAGGGTTGAGAAATGGTGGGATGTGAAGTGACACCAGCATGAGGCAGAGTTGAGAAATGGTGGGATGTGAAGTGACGTCAGCATGACAGGGTTGAGAAATGGTGGGATGTGAAGTGACGCCAGCATGAGACAGGGTTGAGAAATGGTGGGATGTGAAGTGACACCAGCATGAGACAGGGTTGAGAAATGGTGGGATGTGAAGTGACACCAGCATGAGACAGGGTTGAGAAATGGTGGGATGTGAAGTGACGTCAGCATGAGACAGGGTTGAGAAATGGTGGGATGTGAAGTGACGTCAGCATGAGACAGGGTTGAGAAATGGTGGGGTGTGAAGTGACACCAGCATGAGACAGGGTTGAGAAATGGTGGGATGTGAAGTGACGTCAGCATGAGACAGGGTTGAGAAATGGTGGGATGTGAAGTGACGCCAGCATGAGACAGGGTTGAGAAATGGTGGGATGTGAAGTGACACCAGCATGAGACAGGGTTGAGAAATGGTGGGATGTGAAGTGACACCAGCATGAGACAGGGTTGAGAAATGGTGGGATGTGAAGTGACACCAGCATGAGACAGTGTTGAGAAATGGTGGGATGTGAGGTGACGCCATCATGAGACAGGGTTGAGAAATGGTGGGATGTGAAGTGACACCAGCATGAGACAGGGTTGAGAAATGGTGGGATGTGAAGTGACGCCAGCATGAGACAGGGTTGAGAAATGGTGGGATGTGAAGTGACACCAGCATGAGACAGGGCTGAGAAATGGTGGGATGTGAAGTGACACCAGCATGAGACAGGGTTGAGAAATGGTGGGATGTGAAGTGACACCAGCATGAGACAGGGTTGAGAAATGGTGGGATGTGAAGTGACGCCAGCATGAGACAGGGTTGAGAAATGGTGGGATGTGAAGTGACACCAGCATGAGACAGGGTTGAGAAATGGTGGGATGTGAAGTGACACCAGCATGAGACAGGGTTGAGAAATGGTGGGGTGTGAAGGGGAACGGGTGTGGAATAAAGAGGTACAGGGGACAGGCCAGACAGTAGAAAGGACAGTCACTCTCACTCTGTCTTTGTACCACAGCAGTGTCAGTGTGATTTGAATCAGGTGTTTTTAGAGCACACCTAACAGCACACATCCACAAGTCAGACAGGTATCTCTCCACACTCTTCATGGGATAGGGAAGAACCAACTGATCACACCAGTTTTATGCATCAATAGCTTAGTGGTTAAAACTTAGGACTTTCAATCTCAGGGCCCTGGGTTCGAATCTCGGTAACGGCTCCTGATGGGTAAAGGGTGTAGATTTTTTCCGATCTCCTAGGTCAACATATATATGTGCAGACCTGCTAGTGCCTAAACCCCCTGTGTGTGTATGCACATGCAGAAGATCAAATGCATACGTTAAACATCCTGTAATTCTTGTTGGTGTTTGGTGGGTTATAGAAACAAGAACATACCCAACATGCACACTCCAGAAAATGGAGAATGGCTGCCTAAACAAAAACGGTCATGCATATAAAATGTTACATGTCTGAGTGTGTAGGAGTGTGTACATGTGCCTGAAATCTGATTGAATGACAGGAAACGAATGATGAGCACCGAATGAAATCCAGTCGGCTGTACCCAGGTAGGCAGCCGGTCATGCAAATGACCCCGAGTTTGTAAAGCGCTAAGAGCTTGGTCTCCGATAGGTGCTGTATAAGCATCCATGTCCAATTAAATCCAATCAATTCCCTCCTTAAACATGCTGTAGGTATTGACCATATTAAAACTGTCTCAGTCTCCATTTCTGGCAGTTATGGGATAGGGCCTGTGTTTCAGCAAAGCTCCTCTCTGTCCACTCAGTGATGTTGTCTGTCCACTTCTTTCACTGTCTGCCTCGTCTCCTGTTTCCACTGCACTGTTCCCTGAAGGATGGTCTTGGTGGTGAGATTAAAAAATGTCGTTTAAAAAAAAATCCCACAAAAATACTGCATCAGCCTCCTCCCTCAGTGCAGCAGATTATCCACCCATGAAGTTAGCTGCTGATGAACAAGAAGAAATTTGCTGCCTTGTCTCAGATTATCAAAAATACTTATTTGATTTTGATCAAGTAATGTAACTCAAGGTGAATTGTGCACCCTGAATAGGTGTGCATATGTGTGGTATGCTTGATATGTTTTATCAGTGTTCTTTTTTTCCCCTCACACATGCACTGAAGAGCAAAAACATTCAAACTTATTTTATTGATATGAATAAAACAACGTACGCCATTGTTTATTAATTTGACAGTTTGCAGTTAAAGGGGAAAATACTCTTGTGCTGATGAAAACTTTGGAAACCTGCTGAGTTTTCTCCCCTTGTTTAATCAAGATAATTATTTCAAAATAAATAACGTGTAAAGTGGAAACAGGAACTACGTTCTAGACCTAGTAAATGGGAAAAAAACTGCGAAGAAGAATTTTGGCAAACACATGTTAAATCTCGAAAGCACACCACCACATCTCAAAACTGTGTCACGTGATTGAAATCGAAACTAGCAGAACGAACCCGGAAGTTTTGAAAATGGCGACTGGAAGGATTGAGGAAGACACAACGTGCAGTGTATGCTTTGAACGATTTGAAGGACGTCGACCCAAAATCTTACCGTGTAAACACACGTTCTGCCTTCCATGTTTAAAGGATTTAGTGGACAGAGAAAGTGAGGTAAGGCAGCGATTACGATGATTGTGTTGATTATCGGATGACCAGGACTCTCCATTCAGTGTCAGCCCCTTTAGACTGAGGGGTCTGCTGCCGTTGGGGAAAGGTGGGGTGGGGCCGGGGATTGTTCGCTGTCGCAGTGTTGTCCGTTTCTTTCTTCTTTTTTTTTCATTTCTCACTCTCAATAGAAAGAAAAGCACATGCGAAAATGTTTGCAAGCACTTTTCCCACCTCGAAACCATATCACGTGACAGAAACCGAAACTGAAAATCTGATAAAAGCAGGAAACGACACGGAAGCAAATAAAATTCATCATCATCTTCATCATCATCATCATCATCATCATCTTCATCATCATCATCATCTTCATCATCATCATCATCATCATCACAGCCATCTTCTTCTTCTGAACAGTTATGCAGTGGAAGAAGTATGAGTAAATCATGTGGACCTAAAAGCCTTTCAAACGTCCCTGTCATTAAAAAATTTTTTTTTATAGAAGACCAGTTATACATTTCTTGGGGGTTGCAGCAAAGTTCAGTTACGTTTTATCATCAAAACTTAATTCAAGAACATCCGTCCCACTACAAGATTGACAATCCTCCACAGATATCACCATGGAGTGGCTGCCATCAGCACCTCCTTCAAACCAGTCTCTGACCCACCAGTAGGTCTGTCTGTCAGTCTCTCCAGGCAGCAGACCTTTTCCCTGCCATGAAATTGGAGGAGTTCTTTTTCCCTCACATAATCAGCCAGTGGAACCTGCCTCATCTGGAGACACAGACAGTAACATCAGTCTCAGTGGAAGCCATCAACTTCCAGACATAACCTGCCCCACTCCTCTTCCCTGTCTCCCCCACTGCCCACCCATAACACCTCACCCTGTCTCCCCCCACCCATAACACCTCACCCTGTCTCCCCCACTGCCCACCCATAACACCTCACCCTGTCTCCCCCACCCATAACACCTCACCCTGTCTCCCCCACCCATAACACCTCACCCTGTCTCCCCCACCCATAACACCTCACCCTGTCTCCCCCACTGCCCACCCATAACACCTCACCCTGTCTCCCCCACTGCCCACCCATAACACCTCACCCTGTCTCCCCCACTGCCCACCCATAACACCTCACCCTGTCTCCCCCACTGCCCACCCATAACACCTCACCCTGTCTCCCCCACCCATAACACCTCACCCTGTCTCCCCCACCCATAACACCTCACCCTGTCTCCCCCACCCATAACACCTCACCCTGTCTCCCCCACTGCCCACCCATAACACCTCACCCTGTCTCCCCCACCCATAACACCTCACCCTGTCTCCCCCACTCCCCACCCATAACACCTCACCCTGTCTCCCCCACTGCCCACCCATAACACCTCACCCTGTCTCCCCCACCCATAACACCTCACCCTGTCTCCCCCACTGCCCACCCATAACACCTCACCCTGTCTCCCCCACCCATAACACCTCACCCTGTCTCCCCCACCCATAACACCTCACCCTGTCTCCCCCACCCATAACACCTCACCCTGTCTCCCCCACTGCCCACCCATAACACCTCACCCTGTCTCCCCCACTGCCCACCCATAACACCTCACCCTGTCTCCCCCACTGCCCACCCATAACACCTCACCCTGTCTCCCCCACTGCCCACCCATAACACCTCACCCTGTCTCCCCCACTGCCCACCCATAACACCTCACCCTGTCTCCCCCACTGCCCACCCATAACACCTCACCCTGTCTCCCCCACCCATAACACCTCACCCTGTCTCCCCCACTGCCCACCCATAACACCTCACCCTGTCTCCCCCACCCATAACACCTCACCCTGTCTCCCCCACTCATAACACCTCACCCTGTCTCCCCCACTGCCCACCCATAACACCTCACCCTGTCTCCCCCACCCATAACATCTCACCCTGTCTCCCCCACTGCCCACCCATAACACCTCACCCTGTCTCCCCCACTGCCCACCCATAACACCTCACCCTGTCTCCCCCACCCATAACATCTCACCCTGTCTCCCCCACTGCCCACCCATAACACCTCACCCTGTCTCCCCCACTGCCCACCCATAACACCTCACCCTGTCTCCCCCACTGCCCACCCATAACACCTCACCCTGTCTCCCCCACTGCCCACCCATAACACCTCACCCTGTCTCCCCCACTGCCCACCCATAACACCTCACCCTGTCTCCCCCACTGCCCACCCATAACACCTCACCCTGTCTCCCCCACTGCCCACCCATAACACCTCACCCTGTCTCCCCCACTGCCCACCCATAACACCTCACCCTGTCTCCCCCACTGCCCACCCATAACACCTCACCCTGTCTCCCCCACCCATAACACCTCACCCTGTCTCCCCCACCCATAACACCTCACCCTGTCTCCCCCACTCCCCACCCATAACACCTCACCCTGTCTCCCCCACTCATAACACCTCACCCTGTCTCCCCCACTGCCCACCCATAACACCTCACCCTGTCTCCCCCACCCATAACATCTCACCCTGTCTCCCCCACTGCCCACCCATAACACCTCACCCTGTCTCCCCCACTGCCCACCCATAACACCTCACCCTGTCTCCCCCACTGCCCACCCATAACACCTCACCCTGTCTCCCCCACTGCCCACCCATAACACCTCACCCTGTCTCCCCCACCCATAACACCTCACCCTGTCTCCCTCACCCATAACACCTCACCCTGTCTCCCCCACCCATAACACCTCACCCTGTCTCCCCCACCCATAACACCTCACCCTGTCTCCCCCACCCATAACACCTCACCCTGTCTCCCCCACCCATAACACCTCACCCTGTCTCCCCCACCCATAACACCTCACCCTGTCTCCCTCACCCATAACACCTCACCCTGTCTCCCCCACTGCCCACCCATAACACCTCACCCTGTCTCCCTCACCCATAACACCTCACCCTGTCTCCCCCACCCATAACACCTCACCCTGTCTCCCCCACCCATAACACCTCACCCTGTCTCCCCCACCCATAACACCTCACCCTGTCTCCCCCACCCATAACACCTCACCCTGTCTCCCCCACCCATAACACCTCACCCTGTCTCCCCCACTGCCCACCCATAACACCTCACCCTGTCTCCCCCACCCATAACACCTCACCCTGTCTCCCCCACCCATAACACCTCACCCTGTCTCCCTCACCCATAACACCTCACCCTGTCTCCCCCACTGCCCACCCATAACACCTCACCCTGTCTCCCTCACCCATAACACCTCACCCTGTCTCCCCCACTCCCCACCCATAACACCTCACCCTGTCTCCCCCACCCATAACACCTCACCCTGTCTCCCCCACTCCCCACCCATAACACCTCACCCTGTCCCATCCAGTTTTCCAAATCACAACCCCCCTTCTAAACACACACATTTGATAGCTATCATCTGGGCAGCAAGAGGGACCCCAACACAGTCCAGTCTTCATGTAGAATTCCCCTTTCAAGCATGTTATCATCATCATCATCATCATCATCATCATCATCATCATAGGGGACATCTAAAGGAGAAGACACAGTTTTGTTTGCTTTTGTTAAGAATATGTTCAATGTATTTACATGTTTCTATGATTTTTGGTTGCAAATTATACTCTGTAGCATATATTTACATGTGTGTGTGTGTGTGTGTGTGTGTGTGTGTGTGTCAATTTGAAATGCTGGTGTGGAATGCTTGAAAACTGTTTTCCCTTGTGAATGTCTAATGTTGTGACACTTTTCAGTAAAGGGAATGGGAAATGTGTTTCAGTCGATGCCCCCTTTGCTGTCATACATTTAAAAGTTTAAATTTGATTGCCTTTCCTGCGCCTTCAATTAGTGCACTACAGAAAATACTGTGAATATAGATATCTGAAGCTATAAGCATACGACATATTGATTGATTGAATGAATACTTATATAGCACCTATCCTCGGTCAGAGACCAAGCTGTAAGCACTTTACAAACACGGGGTCATTTTGTACAGCAGGCTGCCTGCCTGGGTAGAGCCGACTTACAGCTGCCGTTGGGCGTGCATCATTCGTTTCCTGTGTCATTCAATCACATTTCAGGCACACACATAAACACTCAGACAACATGTAACATTTAACATTTTACGTGTGTGACCCTTCTGTTTATTTGCCCCGCCATGTAGACAGCCATACTCTGTTTTCCTGGGTGTGTATGCTGGGTATGTTCTTGTTTGCATAACCCACCGAACGCTGACATGGATTACAGGATCTTTAACATGTGTATTTGATCTTCTGCATGCGTATATACTTGAAGGGGGTTCAGGCACTAGCAGGTCTGCACATATGTTGACCTGGGAGATCGGAAAAATATCCACCCTTTTACCCACCAGGTGCCACCGAGATGTCTCTGCATTCTGTCAGTAACTTTGTTGCTGTCTGTTGTACATGCTCAACAGCAGTTGACTGGCATTTGAACAGAGGAAATCTAACATCATTACCATATTCTACATGAGGTCCCGTAGAAACTTTATTCACCACTTTGTACAATCAAAATATCCTCATTAATAAAAGTATGAAATCTCTTGAACAGACCAAGCATCCTGTTGCACAGGTGTTACTAAAAACTGTAAACATTGTGGAAACTAGAATGTACAGAGTACAGTCTGATAGAAAATATCATGGTGAAAGTTAGAACAGGTATTTTCCAAAAGATTACAGGTCAAAATAGGGCAGACAGTGTGTGAACTTTACGGCACAAGACAGATTATTGGGAAGATGTGAGAGCTGACCATGTTGTGCACAGAGTGGATCCAGAATCACAGGCAGTGTTGACACTGTCCTTGACTGTCATGTGTGGCTGTGTGTTTCAGACATGTGGCACTGGTGGACAAGACTGGGAAGAGGAAGGAGAGAGGTCAGCCAGAAGTCTGACGTGCCCCACCTGTCGTCGTGTCATTCCTGTCCCTGCTGGGGGTGTGACGGAATTCCAGGTAGACTGTTCTGACTGCAGGTGACAGGGTGGGAGTGTGATGGAATTCCAGGTAGACTGTTCTGACTGCAGGTGACAGGGTGGGAGTGTGATGGAATTCCAGGTAGACTGTTCTGACTGCAGGTGACAGGGTAGGGGTGTGATGGAATTCCAGGTAGACTGTTCTGACTGCAGGTGACAGGGTGGGGGTGTGATGGAATTGCAGGTAGACTGTTCTGACTGCAGGTGACAGGGTGGGGGTGTGACGGAATTGCAGGTAGACTGTTCTGACTGCAGGTGACAGGGTGGGGGTGTGATGGAATTCCAGGTAGACTGTTCTGACTGCAGGTGACAGGGTGGGGGTGTGATGGAATTCCAGGTAGATTGTTCTGACTGCAGGTGACAGGGTGGGGGTGTGATGGAATTGCAGGTAGACTGTTCTGACTGCAGGTGACAGGGTGGGGGTGTGATGGAATTGCAGGTAGACTGTTCTGACTGCAGGTGACAGGGTGGTGGTGTGATGGAATTGCAGGTAGACTGTTCTGACTGCAGGTGACAGGGTGGGGGGAAGGGTGGTGGTGGTGGTGATGAATGGAGAGAGTTTGATATATTTTACTTTTATTGTGTTTCTCTCATCCCTTTTGTTTTGGATGAAAAGACAAACAGATCAGTTTTTATCTGAGAGAAAAATAAATCACCTTGCTGTACACAGTACTGTTTGTTGACGATGTTGTTTTCTTGCAGAAACATGGAAGTGAGTGTAAATGAATCACAGTTCATGGAACATTTTAAAAGTTACAGAATATAATGCTGAATAGAACAAGACAGTTTGTATTTGATTGAAATGTATTGTATTGCTTTTTTGCCACAGATTTCTCTGTGTGAAATTCAGGCTGCTCTCTCCAGGTGGAGTGTGCCACTACAGTGAGAACACCACTCCCTTTTGTTTTTCTGATTGTGTTTCTGCATGCAGGTGTATTTGTTTCCTATCAAAGTGGATTTTTCTACAGAATTTTGTCAAAGAGAACCCTTTGTGATGGTTTATGTATCTGTGTGTTTCATACACACTATAAAAATTATGTGTGTGTTTGTGTTTTCTGGTCTGCAGACAAACTTTAACCTGGACACTGACTGCAGAAAGGAAGATCCCCTACCTGTGCTGTGCGATGTGTGTGTTGGAGATCAGAAAGCCCAGTTCCAGTGCAGAAAATGCCAGAAAAACTTCTGCTCCAAGTGTCAGTTTTACCATGACATGTTCTGCCAGGGACCTCAGGTGACAGTGCTGCAGGACCCCTCAGACACAACCAGCTCAGCACAGAGCCCAACAAGCTGTCAGGTGGAGGAGCAGCTGAAGATGGTTGACGACGCCTTGAAGAAACTGACAGAAGAAGAGTGTCAGCTGAACCAGGAGAGAAGAGCCGTGGACAACAGCATCAACGTTCGCTACACCACTCTGCTGCGCCATGCTGCCGATGCACGTGACGCCTGTCTGGTCAGTCTGAGAGATGAGTGTGAAGCTATGACTGAGCAGCTTCACTCCAGCATGACAGAAGCGCGGCAAACACGGGACACGCTTCAGCAACAACTGTCACCGTCACAGCCAGCTCCTGTGTCAGCGGCCCAGCTGAGAGCGGCACTGTTCCTGCAGGGAGAAGCTCAGATGATCCTGAACAGGAAGCTGGACAGCACTGCACTGCTCAGACATGAGGTGGAAGACAACACTCCCCTGATGATCAACACTCTGCAGTCGTTAATGGGGAAAGTCGTCAGGACCACCCAGTCTTCAGACCCTGCCCACAGCAAGGCAGCTTCAGGATCACGGGGCTTTCAGGCTGACCCAGGAACTGCGTCATCAGTGGGGACACATCCAAGGAGCCTGGATGATCTGTACGAGAAGTTTGAAGATTTGGTGGGTCGGGTCACCTCGCTGCAGTCTAGCAACACTCTGCTTACACAAAACGTAACGCAGCTGAGTAACGCCAACAGCAAGCTGTCATCAGAGCAAAGCGCTGTGCAAAGAGAAGTGACCACTGTGAAAGACCAGAACATGAAACTGACCAGTGACCAGGTGGTCCTGCAGATAGAGATGGCAGCCCTGAGAGATAAAAACGTCATTGTTCACCAGGACCTGGCTGGGCTGACAGCAGAAAAGGACAAAGTGAGTGCAGACCTGGCCAAGCTTCACAATGACGTGGTCTCCATGCAGACACAGGTTTCCATGCAGCAGACGGACATCATCCAACTGAAGGCTGATCATGGTGCTGTTGACTCCAAGCTCACCACTGTCCAGACAGACATCACAGCTTTACAGGCAGACAGCGCCATTGTAAAGAATGATGTCAGCCAGCTGAAGACCGACTGCAGTGAGCTGAAGTCTGACATGGCCAAGGTCCACAAGAGCATTTCTGATCTTGAGGGAGACCACTCTGCCCTGCAAACTGACATGACAGCATCCAAAAACCAGGTTGTCTCCCTGGAGCTGAAGATGAAGTCAGTCCAGGATTCACTGCAAGACAACATGAAGACACTGACTGCTGTGGAAACCCGGTGTGGTGAGTGACACTGGCTGTCAGTATCTGTGTCCATGTCTCTGTCTGTGTCTTTATCTGTGGTGGTGATTCTTCATGTCCAAGAACACTATTGTTGAGAGACTCACTTAGTGTATGGACTTGGTCACTTCTTTCCAGATGTGGAGACCACTATGGGGACAGTTGGAATCTGTTGTTGACACTGATGTTGATGTTGATGCTGCCCTGTGGCAGTGCATGGTGGAAGCTTGTCAAGTGAGGGTTGACCAGTGTGGGCGGTCAGCAGCTGCATCTTCCAGTTCCTGTGACTGGAGGTTGCAACACCGGAGGTTGGTGTTGACGGTGTCTTTCTACCGTTTGTGTGGTCGGCCCCAGCTTCTGTTCCCAGTGGCAAGCTGTCCATGCACAACAGAAGTGTTGAGGACATGTGGTACTGCTCCATCCTGATGACATGTCCCACCCACCAGAGCTGTGCCTTGATGAGCATTGCTTCAGTGCTGGTGGAGTCTGCTGTGTCCAGGACTTGAAGGACTTTCTCGTGTACTTTTGGATCCAAAGGAAATAAGTTATGCGCAGTCTGTTCCAGTCATTCTTACCAGCTATCATCTCCATGCCAGAGTCCTCCCTGCCAGCTGAAACCAAGGAGCAAAAGGGAAAAGTCAGTGTGAAAGAAAGACGTGGAAAGAAACTGAAGTCTGACAGTCACTGTGGTAAGAGATGGACAAGAGAAAAGCAAAGGAAGAAGTTGAAAGGTGCTCCGCTTCCCTCCACCTGTGATGTGGTTTGCATTGATGGTTGTGCAGTGCTGAAATCTGTGTGTCTTACTGGCCAGTGCCTGTGTGTGTGTGTGTGTGTGTGTGTGTGTGTGTGTGTGTGTGTGTGTGTGTGCTGCAGGTGATTGTGTCCTGTTTTCAGGCAGAAGATGTTGACCTGTTCCTCTGGTCCCAACAGATGAGGGTTGTGTTGAGGGCTGTGACAGGGGTGTGGCAGCTGTCATCTCCCCTTGAGGTGTGCCTTGATGATAGTGTGGGCGTCACCAAGGGACAGCAGGCTGTGGGTCTGCTGACTGTGTGCTGCTTCCTTGGCCAGTGTGTCTGCTGTGTTGCTGCCTGTCATTCTGCAGTGTGCTGGTACCCAGTGTAGCACGGCTTTGAGTACAGCGGTCACAAGGGCAGTGAGGGCTGCAAGGGGAGGACTCCGCTCCTTGTTGTGGGAGTTGTCAGGGGCTGGGAGTGCAGAGAGAGTGTCAGAGAACAGAACCACCTGTCCTGTTGTCCTTGCTGAGCTGTGCCACAGTGCTGTGACCACTTGACACAGTCACAGGGTTTCTGTCTGGGCAAGGAAGTTGGTGGGCTACCTGCCTGTTGGAACACCCAGGTGTTCATCACCAACATTTGATGAAGCTCAGAGGATGCTCTCCTCCAGAAGTGAGGTACAGGGTCTGGTTGGAACCCCAAAGTGATGGCCATGTCATCCTGGGAGGACAGAGGTTTGGATGATTCTGATGTTACTGATGCTGAATTAGGAATGTCAGAACATCATGCTGCAGTGTGTGACCATAGTCAAAGGAGATCACAATAGGAAAGTCTGTCTTGTCCACCTGCATTAAAAGCACTTTCTCACAAATGTTGCACAAGTTTCAATGTGGACTGGGTTGATGATGCAGAGTAAGTAAGCAAAAACATCTGTTCAATTAACATGTTTTTACCTTGACTGGAATCAAGATGATGGTAGCAGAAGAAGTGACACAATTGTAGTGTTTTATATTTTAGATAAAATGCACTGGATAGATTTGATGGAATATGTGTGTGTGTTTGTGTGTGTGTATATATGTGTGACTTTGTGTGTGTGACTTTTTGTGTGTATGTGTCTTGTGTGTGTGTGTGTGTGTGTGTGTGTGTGTGTACATCTGTGTGTTGTGTGTGTGTGTGTGTGTTTCTTTCTTTAGTTGAGGTCTTTTGACTGATAGGTGATGTTTGTGCATGCACATTGGGAGTGGTTTGGTGGGGTGATGGGAAGAAGTGGTGAGATAACTGAGACAGGAAAAAGGATACAGTAAGTGACATGTGTGTGTGTGTGTGTGTGCGTGTGTGTGCGTGTGTGTGTGTGTGTGTATGTGGATGATTGTGTGTGTATGTGTGTGCATGTGTCTGTGTATATGTGTGAGAGAGAGAGACAGACAGAGAGAGAGAGAGAGAACACTGAACACTTTAATGTCAATAGCTTTACAGCCCTAATGACATGGGGGTTCATAATACAAATGAGAGAGAGAGAGAGAGAGAGAGAGAGAGAACACTAGACACTTTAATATCAATAGCTTTACAGCCCTAATGACATGGGGGTTCATAATACAAATGAGAGAGAGAGAGAAATTGTTCTCTTCCTCTGTGCATGTACACAACTCATTAACTGTAGAAAAACAAATTGTGCTGATATAATGTTTTATAGACCTTACATCCTAGCCACCTCTAGAAATACATGATGCTTCTTTAATGAC
>NC_134899.1:54515535-54533035 GCF_041734735.1 Babylonia areolata | reverse complement strand
TGTTGTTGTTGTTATCATTATTATTGTTGTTATTGTTATTATCATTATTATGCACTAGACATGAGCCAGCCACAGGTATATATATATATATACTTGCAAGACAGTGTATGTCATGTAGATGAGGGAACACATTGTATCTCTTTCATGTGACAACATGTTTCTTTGTGTGGAATCCAGGCTGTTCTCCCTCACCACAATGCAGCAACACCTTTTGCTTGATATTGTTTTCTTTTCCTCTATGTATGTAGACTTTTTTTTTTGTTGTTGGCCAAATCCAATTTTTCTGTAGAATTTTATGTCAGGGACAACTTTCTTCTGCTGTGGGCTCTTTGATGTTTGACTTGTTGCTTGTGATGCTTGGAACTTTGGTTTATTGTTGAGCCTGAAAGACTAGCGCTCAGACCACCTGACTCAATGTTCAGTGTTCCTGCTTGACCTGAATGAGGGAGCTCCACTTCCTGGTCAGGTGCTGTCTCCAGTAGACCTCCAGTGGAAGACTGGTTGGAAGAAGGTGGAAGACTGAAGTGGGAGAAGGTGGAAGGCTGAAAAAGGTTGGAAATGTCAAGTTAGTTGTGCCATAATCTGTGGAACAAAAAATCGTTTTTTCAGATATTTTTTTTTTCTCAGTGCTGAACTGATGTCAGCCTGTTTAACTTTAAGGTGGACAGTGCTTTCCTTGATTTGCAAGATGATCTTGTGCATTGAAAAATGTGATCACTTTTATGAAAAATCACCACCAACATTAATGTTTAAATGTTTATATTGACCTGTGGTTTGTATGATATTGAATCCACATGAACATGAATATCAGCATCTTTCTGGTGAAGATGACTACTTTTTGTTGTTGTTGTTGATAGAAGTGGACATTTATTGTTAAATCTTCACTGGATGTATATAAATTAATAAATGTTTTCAGTGGTAGGCCCATTTTATATGTGTGGTGTTCTCAGTGCTACAAACACACGCACGCACGCACGCACACACACATACCTTTTTTGTACAGTGTTTCCTTTTTTATCTTTCTCCTGTCTTCTTTTCCTGGTCATTCTGCCATCTCCCTGTTCAGTACACACGGTCCGTTCACTTTCTCCCCACACAGTCTCCCTTCACATCCCTGGAGATGCTGGTCAGACTGTGTCAGGGGATGATGGACTATCAGGATGATGGTCACACTGTGTCAGGGGATGATGGACTATCAGGATGATGGTCACACTGTGTCAGGGGATGATGGACTATCAGGATGATGGTCAGACTGTGTCAGGGGATGATGGACTATCAGGATGATGGTCTCACTGTGTCAGGGGATGATGGACTATCAGGATGATGGTCAGACTGTGTCAGGGGATGATGGACTATCAGGATGATGGTCACACTGTGTCAGGGGATGATGGACTATCAGGATGATGGTCAGACTGTGTCAGGGGATGATGGACTATCAGGATGATGGTCACACTGTGTCAGGAAATGATGGACTATCAGTCGCCGTCATACAACCGGGCAGTGTGACTCATGTTTTAATCAGAATTTTTTAACAGTGAATTTTGGTTGTTGTTTTCAAAATGTTTCTGCTGCCTTCAGCTCAGCCTGTGTGATCCCTGTTGTGGTGTGCAGTGGTGTGGTGGACTGTCTCATTTTACTGACTGTTATATCTGTTCCATGTGTGGCAGTGGTCTGTGCTTGTTTTGGGCCTGGTGCTGATGGGTTTGGGTTTAAACTGAGCTGTAAGCACTATCAACTGATTTAGATGTCCCCCTGAAATGGGGTATGGCTGTACATTTCAAAACCCACTTGTTGATGTGAGAGCTGCATGCAGCCTACAAATGCAGAAGAAGAATTCAACTGATTTCATCAATGGTATCTATGGGGTTCAGTCTGCTTTTTAAAATCCTGCTTTAGAAATGAAGACATTAAGCACACCATCAGTGTTATGGAATTCTGATTTTTGCTTATTTTGCTGTGTACAGATCACTATTCTGCATGCAGTTGTGTAGGTCATTAATTCATCAAGCAAACAGTGTTGGGTATAATGAGTTTCCTTGAAGTACTCCCTTCAGTTGTGTTACCTCTGCAGCTGGTCCTTTGTTGGGTGTATTGTTGGTTGTTCTTGTACATTGATCTGACCACTTCAGATCAGACATGTGTGTTGGTTGTTCTTGTACATTGATCTGACCACTTCAGATCAGACATGTGTGTTGGTTGTTCTTGTACATTGATCTGACCACTTCAGATCAGCCATGTGTGTTGGTTGTTCTTGTACATTGATCTGACCACTTCAGATCAGACATGTGTGTTGGTTGTTCTTGTACATTGATCTGACCACTTCAGATCAGACATGTGTGTTGGTTGTTCTTGTACATTGATCTGACCACTTCAGATCAGACATGTGTGTTGGTTGTTCTTGTACATTGATCTGACCACTTCAGATCAGACATGTGTGTTGGTTGTTCTTGTACATTGATCTGACCACTTCAGATCAGACATGTGTGTTGGTTGTTCTTGTACATTGATCTGACCACTTCAGATCAGACATGTGTGTTGGTTGTTCTTGTACATTGATCTGACCACTTCAGATCAGACATGTGTGTTGGTTGTTCTTGTACATTGATCTGACCACTTCAGATCAGACATGTGTGTTGGTTGTTCTTGTACATTGATCTGACCACTTCAGATCAGACATGTGTGTTGGTTGTTCTTGTACATTGATCTGACCACTTCAGATCAGACATGTGTGTTGGTTGTTCTTGTACATTGATCTGACCACTTCAGATCAGACATGTGTGTTGGTTGTTCTTGTACATTGATCTGACCACTTCAGATCAGACATGTGTGTTGGTTGTTCTTGTACATTGATCTGACCACTTCAGATCAGACATGTGTGTTGGTTGTTCTTGTACATTGATCTGACCACTTCAGATCAGACATGTGTGTTGGTTGTTCTTGTACATTGATCTGACCACTTCAGATCAGACATGTGTGTTGGTTGTTCTTGTACATTGATCTGACCACTTCAGATCAGACATGTGTGTTGGTTGTTCTTGTACATTGATCTGACCACTTCAGATCAGACATGTGTGTTGGTTGTTCTTGTACATTGATCTGACCACTTCAGATCAGACATGTGTGTTGGTTGTTCTTGTACATTGATCTGACCACTTCAGATCAGACATGTGTGTTGGTTGTTCTTGTACATTGATCTGACCACTTCAGATCAGACATGTGTGTTGGTTGTTCTTGTACATTGATCTGACCACTTCAGATCAGACATGTGTGTTGGTTGTTCTTGTACATTGATCTGACCACTTCAGATCAGACATGTGTGTTGGTTGTTCTTGTACATTGATCTGACCACTTCAGATCAGAACATTCATTTTGATAACAGGTCTTTCAAAATTGTAGCATTTGATGTGGACAGCAAGTATGAAGAGGCCAGGACGACTGATGAGGCAGGTAGAGTTTCAGTTTCTCAAGAAGGCGTCACTGTGTTCAGACAAATCCATACACTACACATCTGTTAGGCAGATGCCTGACCAGCAGCATAACCTAACGCACTAGTCAGATGTGGAGTGTATGCATACACATTTATTTCTGCACCTATGAGAGTGGTCGGAATTTTGCCAGAGGACAACACTTTCCTTGCCATGGGTTCTTTTTCAGTGTGCACATGACACCTCAGTTTTTCATCTCATCTGAATGACTAAGTGTTCAGTTTGATTTTCCAGTCCAACTTGGGAGAAAGGGCAAAATATGGATTCAAACCCAGACCCTGACAGACACTGTGTTGGCAGATAATGGTCTTAGTCATTGTGCCAGCTTCATTCCAAGTGCTGTAAGCAGGGATTGCACTCCTGGCCAGTGGGTTGTCTCCCAGGTCCGTTGTGTGAAACCTGCGTAAGTGGAGCAGGACAGGTTTGTTCATCCTGATGGTCCTTGCTGATCAACACACACACACACACACACACACACACACACACACACACACATGCAAACAGACTTCTGCTGCCTTTCTTGCTTTTTTCTTGCATCCATGTGCATAGTGTATGTATACTTGACATTTTCATCAATTTGAGGTATCCTGTGCACTTTGTGAATATACGCACATGATTTTTTTCTTTGATATATTATGCCATAATGTAGATTTTTTTCCTTCTTATGCTATGTGGATATTCACTTGTGTATGATCTTTTTGTCATTTATTTGCCATATTTAGCTTCTTTTTTTAAGCCATGATACATCACGGTTTTGTGAATATATAGATGTAGACATAGTGTTTTTGTAATATATTTTGCCACAACCTGGACCTTTTTGTTTGAATATTTCTTTGTTCTCTCTCTCTCTCTCTCTCTCTCTCTCTCTCTCTCTCTCTCTCTCTCTCCCCACCTTTCTCTGTGTGTGCATATTTGTGGTGTGGTGTGAGTGTGTGAGTGGTGTGTGTGTATGTGTCTGGTGTGTGTGAAGTGAGGTGTGTGTAGTGTGGTGTGGTGTGTTTGTGTGTGTGGTGTGTGTGAAGTGAGGTGTGTGTAGTGTGGTGTGGTGCCTGTGTAGTGTGTGGTGTGTGTAGTGTGGTGTGGTGTGTTTGTGTGTGGTGTGTGTGAAGTGAGGTGTGTGTAGTGTGGTGTGGTGCCTGTGTAGTGTGGTTTGA
This sequence comes from Babylonia areolata, assembly GCF_041734735.1. Classification (NCBI taxonomy): domain Eukaryota; kingdom Metazoa; phylum Mollusca; class Gastropoda; order Neogastropoda; family Buccinidae; genus Babylonia; species Babylonia areolata. The sequence goes on along the minus strand of NC_134899.1, from coordinate 54,528,396 downwards.
TGTGGTGTGTGTGCTATGTGTGCATGATGTATTCACAATAACCTGTACACAGGTAAGCTCTTAGAGCTGGGCCAGGAGAACAAACAAAATGATCAAGCCATGTAATTTGTTTCCAGCTCTTGTAATGAAAATAAACACACACAGAAGATCTGTCAGACACCCAGTAAGTGACCTGGATCTTGGTACACCCTCTGTTGCTACGACGGACAGAATGACAGACGGATGAATGATGACAAAAAAATACCATGAAACTGTCAGCCGTCTGCACCAGTCGGAACAAGCATAATCCACAGGAAATTATAGACATGTATTCAGAAAATCAAACCAAAAATAGTTATCATGGTTATTTATGAACACAAAATTCCACACAAATGATGAACACTGTCGCGACTACCACTCTCACCATTGTGGTAGCTTGGGTGGTGCCCACCACTGTGTCCCAGCTGCTGACTGGTCTCTGTCATCCTGCTGCACTCTGTGACTCTGGGAGGGCTGTGTGCTGCTTCAGCTCTGACCACCTTACCCACTGGCCCTGTTGGTGACGCCAGCATGAGACAGGGTTGAGAAATGGTGGGATGTGAAGTGACACCAGCATGAGACAGGGTTGAGAAATGGTGGGATGTGAAGTTGACACCAGCCTGAGACAGGGTTGAGAAATGGTGGGATGTGAAGTGACACCAGCTGAGACAGGGTTGAGAAATGGTGGGATGTGAAGTGACACCAGCATGAGACAGGGTTGAGAAATGGTGGAATGTGAAGTGACGTCAGCATGAGACAGGGTTGAGAAATGGTGGATGTAATGACTCAGCATGAGACAGGGTGAGAAATGGTGGGATGTGAAGTGACACCAGCATGAGACAGGGTTGAGAAATGGTGGGATGTGAAGTGACGACCAGCATGAGACAGGGTTGAGAAATGGTGGGATGTGAAGTGACACCAGCATGAGACAGGGTTGAGAAATGGTGGGATGTGAAGGGAACGGGTGTGGAATAAAGAGGTACAGGGGACAGGCCAGACAGTAGAAAGGGCAGTCACTCTCACTCTGTCTTTGTACCACAGCAGTGTCAGTGTGATTTGAATCAGGTGTCTTTAGAGCATACCTAAACAAACAAATTGGACACAGATACCAAACATCATCAAAAATCATCCCCCCCCTCCCCCCCCACCCCCCCGCCCTCCCCCTCCTCCTCGTTCCACCCGCACACACACACTCATAATACACATAAGCACACGAGCACGCACACACACAATCGTAAATAGCACACAATCAACAATCAAACCAACAATTTCAACTCAGCTATGTTTTGCTACACCTAAACTGGTGTTGAGGGGAGAGTGGCGGGGTGGTGGTGTAAAGTTGTCTTTTATCCTGTGCACAGTTTTTTGCTGAAAATGCGGGGAGGGGAGGGGGGTGGGAGGAGGGGTGTAACTAGACAGCCTACTGGGCCTTTACAAGATAGTTTACATGCAGTATAAATTGTGAGGACTGTGTGGCAACCCTGCGAGAAAATTACTTTCTAAAACTTTATCAGGATGTGGATGAATATGAATCTATACCACTGTCAGAAAACACACACACACACACACACACACAACACACACATAATTATATACAAGACTGGAAGTTCAACAATGTTCTGGATAAAGTTTCAGAACATTGGCCCATCTCCCATGTAGTAGTACATTGATTCGTTCTAAACTGGTCTATGATGAAGAATTTCATTTATTCATTCCAAATTTTCTTTTGAAAAGGTTACAAAGTCAAGACAAAAGTCACAAAGTCAAAACAGTGAGGCAAGAACAAACTACGCGATCTTCGACCTCTGTCTAATACCTTAAAGGGATTCAACTCTTTCGTGAGGATGGAAACTAAACCTATGGAGTTTCCTCCCTTTATTCAATCAGCACACAAAAATAATTAATTCAAAATAAATTCAAGTTGGAAATTGAAATGCTCGTCTTGTCGTAGAAATTTTACTTACTAAAATATATTTTAAAATGCTGATATTTTGACAAGCACGTTTTACATCACTGATCCATTTTAGATAAGGTTAGTGGCTTTTCATCTCGAACCTGTATCACGTGACAGGGAGCTCACACCAACGAAATGGCGTCAAACGAAAAAAACCAGAGCAAGGCAGTTTCAGGATCACTGGACTTTCAAGCTGACACAGGAACTGTGTCATCAGTGGGGACACAGCCAAGGAACCTGGATGATCTGTACGAGAAGTTCGAAGTTTTGGCGGGTCGGGTCACCTCGCTGCATTCTACCAACACTCTGCTTACACAAAATGTGATGCAGTTGAGTGATGCTAACAACAAGTTGTCGTCAGAACAAAGCGTGCTGAAAGACCAGAACGTGAAACTGTCCACTGAACTGGCTGCCCTGCAGAGAGAGATGGCAGCCCTGAGAGATAAAAACGTCATTGTTCACCAGGACCTGGCTGGGCTAACAGCAGAAAAGGACAGAGTGAGTGCAGACCCGGCCAAGCTTTACAATGACGTAGCCTGTATGCAGCAGTCGGACATCATCCAACTGAAGGCTGATCATGGTGCTGTCGACTCCAAGCTCACCACAGACCAGACAGACATCACAGCTTTACAGACAGACAGTGCCATGGTAAAGAATGATGTCAGCCAGCTGAAGTCCGACATGGCCAAGGTCCGGAAGGGCATTTCTGGTCTTAAGAGAGACAACTCTGCCCTAGAAACTGACATGACAGCATCCAAAAACCAGATTGTCTCCCTGGAACTGAAGATGCAGTCAACCCGGGATTCACTTCAGGACTACATGAAGGCACTGATTGCTCTGGAATCCAGACTTGGTGAGTGACATTCTCTGTCTGTATCTGTGTCCACCAGTCTGTCTGTCTGTGTCTCTGTCTGAGTGTTAGAGTGGCCCTTCATATCTGAAGATGATATAGCGGTACAAATAGAAGTGTTGATGTTGATGTTGCCTTGTGGCAGTGCATGGTACAAGCTTGTCAAGGAGGGTTGACCAGTGTGGGCGGTCAGCAACTGCATCTTCCAGTTCCTGTGACTGGATGTTGCAACACCGGGGGTTGGTGTTGACGGTGTCTTTCTACCGTTTGTGTGGTCGGCCCCAGCTTCTGTTCCCAGTGGCAAGCTGTCCATGCACAACAGAAGTGTTGAGGACATGTGGTACTGCTCCATCCTGATGACATGTCCCACCCACCAGAGCTGTACCTTGATGAGCATTGCTTCAGTGCTGGTGGAGTCTGCTCTGTCCAGGACTTGAAGGACTTTGTCGTGTACTTTTGGATCCAAAGGAAGTAAGTAATGCACAATGTGTTCCAGTCATTCTTACCAGTTATCATCTCCATGCCAGAGTCCTCCCTGCCAGCTCAAACCAAGGAGCAAAAAGGAAAAGTCAGTGTGAAAGAAAGACGTGGAAAGAAACTGAAGTCTGACAGTCACTGTGGTAAGAGGTGGGGCAATATTAACATTTTTACCCGTGCACTCTTCGATGTTGAAGTGAGAAATCAAATCCACCTGAATGGGTATACCGGCTTGTGACAAAGTTGTGCACCATCTCTGGTTCGACATTCTTATATTATAATTAACATTTTTACCCGTCTGCAGTACAAAACATACGTGAGAAAGTCCCAAACGGGTGAAAATGTTAATTATATATATAAGTTTGTCGACTATAGTAGACGATTTTAAAACGAACTTGTCGAGATTAGAAAGGTGTCTAAAATAACGGCTTGTGACAATTGAAGTTATGCACCATCTCTGGTTCGACATTCTTATATTATAATTAACATTTTTACCCGTCTACAGTACAAACCATACATGAGAAAGTCCCAAACGGGTGAAAATGTTAATTATATATATAAGTTTGTCGACTATAGTAGACGATTTTAAAATGAACTTGTCGAGATTAGAAAGGTGTCTAAAAAGGGATGCTTTTGGGGGCATTCCATGCACCTAGCAAGGGGCTTGAAAAGAATGGGGGATACGCAAAGTGAAAGAAAAAATCGGACCCATGGGTCAGTTCGAAGTTACCCGTCTGTGTTACAAAACATACATAAAAATGATTAAGACGGAAGTGTGTATATATACACAAGTTTGGGTCAGTACTGGTAATGAAACTTGTCTCGATTCTAAACGCCGTTATGTCCGAGTTCGTGGGGCATTCCATGCATCAAGCAATGGGCTTGAAATAGAAAAATTCGTAAAGAAATCGGGAAGCTTGTCGCTGTCGACATGTCATATCTCCAGGAGCGGACATGCGCGAATGGGACGTATAAGGCAGTTCGATCGAAAGCGGTCAGTGTACGCGATCGCCAGGTTATTTAAAGTGAAGACGGAATGAACTGTACCATGCTTCGCGAGAGGATGAAAACAGAGTGGGGGACGAGACAACAGGTTGTGATCCTAACATGAACATGACTGAAAATAATAGAACAGCTTGCATGAAACACCGTCACGTGTGTGCGACGTCAAAAGAGTGACGGCAGTCTCCTGTGGTGGGTCTGTTCTTTTCGGCCTGTTTCCTTGTACGTCCTTGCTGTAACGGTTCCGACAGCACTGACCAGGTACACGTGGAAACCGCACACCATTCCCTGTATTGCAGTGCTCAAATGCGTTGCACAGAGGACTTCACATTAAAAAATGAGCGGGACTGGTGGAACTGACCTTCCTTAACAACGTGCTGTGCAGAAAAGTCACATACCGAAATAGGAAAGTGCATTTTAACGGCCGAGTCAGCGTCCATGCTGAACTTAACCATTTCAATTGGACAGCTGCACGTCCCTTTCTCGTCAGTGATACTTTGGCCGGCTGTGAATGTTCAAGTCAGCGATTTCATGTGTGTGTGTGTGTGTGTGTGTGTGTGTTGAGAACTTCATTCCGTGATTGTCCGTGGTGTGTGTTAGACAGCTTGTTTCCTCGACAGCACGCGTCACATACGTGTGTGCTGTGTCCTGTGTTGCATGTCAGTGTGCTCCTGGCCTTCCGTGGAGAACTGAGGGCGAGACATAAAATATTTAGCTCCACAGATGGCCATTCTTTCCGTATAGTTGCCGTGGGGGCTCAGGCTGACTTCATTCCGTGACTTATGATGTTGTGCGTGCCAGTGTACACTCACAAGTTCATTCCGTGATAATGTGTGTAGGGTTGACAGCTTCATGGTTCCGGGATTGTGTGTGTAGGCACTGACACCTGACTTCATTTCGTGGTTTGGTGCGCCGACGGTGTACACTGACAATTTCATTCCGTCAGAGTGTGTGTGGGGCTCTGCGCAAAACATGTGGATTCATGTACTACATCGGTAAGTACAATCGCAAACCCTTGTGTCGTCGTGCACTGTCGTTTTCAGCCTCGCGCGAACTGGACTCCACACTTCATTCCGTTTACAGTTTCGAAGTGCACAACTCAATACCCCGAAAGCAGCACTCCATTTTTAGACACCTTTCTAATGTGGACAAATTCATTTTAAAATCCTCTTCTATAGTCGACAAACTTATATATATATAATTAACATTTTTACCCGTTTTGGAGTTTTTCACGTATGTTTTGTACTGCCGACGGGTGATTTCGAACTGACCCATGGGTCCGATTTTTTCTTTCACTTTGCGTATCCCCCATTCTTTCCAAGCCCCTTGCTAGGTGCATGGAATGCCCCAAAAAGTATCCCTTTTTAGACACCTTTCTAATCTCGACAAGTTCGTTTTAAAATCGTCTACTATAGTCGACAAACTTATATATATAATTAACATTTTCACCCGTTTGGGACTTTCTCACGTGATGCCATTTTCAGCCTCTCTAACATTCCTGTGGAGGAGAGGGCTGCCCTGCGGTCCATCCCAGCACAGCAGCACTCCCTCTTCGGCCAGTTCCCGCCCCATTTTGTCAGCCACAGGGCAGAGACAAACAGGGAGGTGGCCTCATATTTGGCCCACACCTCTCATGGGCTTCAGGGTTCTATGCCATTGAAGAGACCGGCCACCAGGGCCCCTCCATATACCACGCCGCCTGTCAAGGCAGCGTGTGCTGAATCAGGGGCAGAGGAATAAACCACCTTATGTCCGTCCAAGCCGACCGGCCATGCCCAAGGCCAGAAGGCAGCACCCCCAATGACTGGGCCCCGATTCAGCACCGCCAGTCGTTCAGCCCCTCCAAGTAGGAAACTTGTCCCGGCATGCACATCAGTGGTGTGCTCTGGGACTCAACGACGGGATTATGTCGGTGCTAGAGTCTGGGTACATGCTGTCTTGGGTGGAGGACCTCCCCCCTCTAAGATCCACTCCTCCTCCTTAGGTGCCCAGCTCGACGAGCAGACCTAGAAAAAGAGATATCGCACCCACTCCTCATGGGGCTATATCTCAACTCTCGGACCCGGGCCCCGGTTTTTACGGCTGGTTGTTGGTGATTCCAAAGGTCTCGGGAGGGTGGAGACCAGTTTTGGACTTGTCCCCCCTCAACAAATTCCTCCCCAAAATCAAATTCAAGAGGGACACACAGGCACAGATTCGGGAGACCATCCAACAAGGTGATTGGCCTACCTCTATCGATCTGGAAGATGCTTATTTTCATATACTCATCCATTCGGCATCCCGTCGGTACCTGAGGTTCGTGTGGAGGGACAAGGGGTTCCAGTTCCCGGCCCTCCCATTTGGTCTGTCCCTTGCCCCTTTCCTGTCTACCAAGGTGCTGCGGGAATTGGTGTCCATCGTCCGCTCGGAATCCTTTTGTCTCTGTGTGTACCTGGACGACTTGCTTATCCTGGCCCAGTCGCAGGCCCTGTGCCTGAGTCATACGGCCAGACTTCTAGACCTTTGCTCCCAACTGGGCTTCCTCATGGACCAGCAGATATGCGATCTGTCCCCACGTCAGTCCTTCGACTTCTTAGGGATGAGATTCGACACGCGGTCTATGATAGTCTCTCTGGCGCCAGATCACTGGGACCGTCTGGCAGGCCTCCTCAGCCACTGGCGCCACTCCTCCCAAGATACAGCGCAGACACTTTCTTCCCTCTTGGGCATGATGGAGTCCACGGCACCTCTCATTCCCCTGGACAGGGTTCTCAAGCGCCCTCTCCAGAGGGCACTGAGGTTACGCCGGTCCCAGAGCACTCAGCCATGGGATACCCAGATATGTCTGGGCGAGTGGTTCCTCGAGGTGACATCAGAGTGGTTAATCACCCCCCTTCGGACACAGGGGGTGCCCTTAGCCCCACCTACTCTTCAGGTGGCACTCTTCACAGACGCCTCCTCCCTGGGCTGGGGAGCCCACATGGACTCACTCTATGCAGCAGGGACTTGGTCCCCGGAGGAGCGCCTGTGCCACATCAATGTTCTGGAACTGGAGGCAGTTCGCAGGACTCTCCTGCACTTCATGGGGGAGGCCACTGGCAAGACCATCCGCTTGTTCACGGACAAGACGACGGTCGCATGTTATGTGAACAAATGGGGGGAGCGCACTCGGCAGACCTCTCCATGCGGACTGAGGCTCTCCTCCGTTGGTGCCACAGCAAGGGCATTGCACTTTCAGCGAGACACTAAGCAGGAAAAACCAACTTCTTGGCAGATGCTCTTAGCAGGTCCAAGAGTGTCATACGCACAGAGTGCACCCTGGACAAGGACAGCCTTCAGGGGGTGTGGGAACAGTGGTTTCGGCCGATGGTGGACCTTGTTCAACAAGAGACTTCCCACTTCCGTCTCTTCGGTTGCCGACCCAGAAGCGTGGGCAGTGGATGCTCTCTCTCTAGATTGGAGCAGTCTGATTGCCTCCGCGTTTCCTCCCTTTCCAATTCTGTCCAAGGTGATACGGAAAGACAGATTGGAACACCCGCAGCTGATCCTCATTGCGCCGAAATGGCCAGTCCAGACCTGGTTTCCGGACCTTCAGTCCCTGACACATGTTCCCACCCCTGGAACTTGAAACCAAATCTCATCTGCTGAGGCAGCCTCGCTCGGGCACTCCGCATTCCAATCCTCAACTGCTCCACCAGCACGCATGGCTGCTGTGCGGTCGGAACTGTCAGCATCACCATTGAAGTCCTCGACCCCTCGGTCGGCCTCTGTGTCGGCTGTGCTGACCCAGGGGTGTGCCTCCTCTGACCTCCTCTCCATAGTCACCAGAGCAAGGAGGCAGGGAACGGAGACTTTGTATGACTTTCGCTGGAAGAAATGGTTGCGGTGGTGTACAGCTCAGGGCATTACCCCTACGAACCTTACGAGCATGCAGCTGGCCAACTTTCTGGCTCTCTGCTCCTCGGTTCATCCTGTCTGCTAGTTCTGGGCGAGGGTACAGGTCTGCCTTCTGTACCACATTGCAAACAGCTAGGTGGTTCCGCCTTGGAAGCGGATTGCCTGCTCAGAGAGGTGGCTAGGGGTGCCCCTCTGAAGGAAGCTAGAGACCCCAGAAGAGTGCCCCTCTGGGACTTGTTCTGGGTGCTGGATTTCATTCGAAAACAGCCCTTCCTACCATTGGGGACTATTCCTTTTGACATCCTCACCCTCAAGACCACTTTCCTTCTGTGGCTGGCCACAGGCAGTCATAGAAGTGAGCTGCATGGGCTTAGTGGAATGCCACAAGATCTGGCCTTCCACAGAGATGGTTCCATCACTATTCGTTTCCTTCCAGAGTTTCTGGCTAAGAACCAAGACCCTGAGGTTCCTTCCCCCTCTCTGAGAGTCAGACCTTTGTCTGATATTCTTGCCCAAGATGATGAGGATAGGCACCTGTCCTGTTCGGTGTCTCAAATATTATTGGGATAGGTCTCGCCATAGGCGTTCTTCTTAGAGGTGTCTGCTCATCTCCCTCAATGAGAATTACAAGAAAGACATCGCTGCAGGCACCATTTCCCGCCAGGTTTCCCAAGTCATTCGTAGAGCCTACTCTCATGCACACAGGGATATCAGCTGTCTTCATCCCAGAGCACACGAAGTGCGGGCCATAGCTACTTCGGCTGCTTTCCAGCACTCAGTGCCAACACAGCATGTCTTGGAGGCAGCCTTCTGGCGGTCTGAGAATCCCTTCATCAACTTCTACCTCAGGAATTTCCGTATGACCAGGGCTGACGGTTCCAAGGGGATTTCCTTTGTCGCGGCTAACACTGCTGTCTCAGTTACAAGGGCTCCCCATATGAACCAGTAGGCGTTGCCCTCCTCCATTTGCTTTAAATTCTGCATCAGTTTGACATGGTACAGTATATGACACCAAAAGGAGGAGTTTGTATTATACTCCATGTTTGGTGTTAAATATACTTACCATGTCAAACTCGAATGCCCGCCCGTCCGTCCCCGCGTCTCCGCCGTGGTTCTCATGGGGCATTTTTGTTCATGGCCACGGAATGATTAAGCGCTTATAGTTTTTAGAGGCGTTTGATTGGCTGAGAGCGGGTGGGCCCGTCTTTTCACTGTTAGCCGCGCGAAATTTGGCCAAGCAGAGCAAACCAATAGGCCTAGTTTGCATCAGTTTGACATGGTAAGTATATTTAACACCAAACATGGAGTATAATACAAACTCCTCCTTTTAGTATAAACTATAATGCACTTTGTTTACTCATGTTCTTGGATAGATTTTATAGGATCTTTTTGTGTGTGTGTATGTGTGTCTATGCAGGTCTGTGTGTGTGTGTGTGTGTGTGTCTGTCTGTCTGTCTGTCTGTCTGTGTCTGTGAGTGTGTGCACACGTACATACAATGATGCATATGTAAAAAGTGTTGGTTTAGAGTGTGTGGTTCGATTCTAATAGAAGAGAGAGAGGGGAACAGACAGGGGGATATAGGATCAACTGATGATGCACTCACTCACTCTCTCCTCACATCAATAGCAGGGCCACATGGAGTGGTTTTTATAGAGTGTTTACTTTACAATACAGCACACAGTAAAAAAGTTCACCATACACCTAAAGCAGCACCTATAAGCAGCACACCTGGAACACAAACACACAACCAAAACCCAGGTCAGGTAAAATCTCAAAATATCCTGACATCACTGACATGAAAGGCCTATACCCTCTCAGCACCTTTCATCACATGTCCACCAGTATGCACTCCTCTCACACATAGATCTATGTGAGGAAATACAAGCTTCATCAAGCTTACCTGCCACCAGCAGTGACATACCAATTACCATACTGTATACAAAACATATCGCTGACCAATACAACCTGTGTTCCAACTCGTGTTACCTATCATTCAGCTAAACTGTGTGTTACCATGACCAAACAAATTTCCTCTTTGCCTTCACAAAGTGTCCCACTGACACAAGTACATGTGTGGAAATCATTACTGCCAACATACCTCTGGTAAACAGCAGTATGCAACCATATAGCAGTGACCCTCAGTGCTGTCATTGTCAACCAACTCATTAATCTCATTAAAATGTGCTTTCCCACTTTGTCTGAACAAAGTAAACCACTGACACATAGCACAACTCCTACACATGTTACTACAACAACCAACAAATCAAACATGTGTTCCACAACACTTGCTGTTACCCCCATGTGCACACACACATGAAAAACCCTCAGCACACACTGACAGTGTGTTATCCTATAGATCTGTTCAGTTCACACTGAACCAACACCACCTGTTACATACAAAACAAGTAAGTAATACAACAAAAATACAGAACAAGATATCTGTAACCAAATAGGGGGGGGCGGGGGGGGGGGGACTCAAAAGATTTAGGCCAGTACTTCTCTCAGTGGGTAGCTTTCACACATTAACCCCTTTTCTTTCCACAAGCCGCAAGATCAACTTAAACTGGCTGTCCACTGACAAAACAGTTTCCCAACACAACTAAGTTATCAACATAACATAAAACCATTACAAGTCATGTACTCACAGCCCAACAAGGATTTCCTTGTTCCTCACATCACTGATCAGTCAGTCACCCTGTGTCAGTCAGTTCTTCGGGGAGACAGCTGAGAACTGGCTGTGCTGACTGGTTTTATCCCTTCCCCCAACATACTGTGCATACTAATACAAGCTACAACACTCACTCCCCCAACTAGTTGAACTGAAATAACCAATCTTTGCTTGCCCTAGTGACGCTGTGTGAATGACTGGCAGATTCACTGCTTAACCTTTCCCGTACGTCGCCTAAAATTTTGCGCGCCGTACATCGTGGGTGTGCAGAAACCCATGGTTTCTAAGAAGGAATGACCCCTCGCTGTACGTCGTGGGTGTGCAGGCACCCATGGTTTCTGTGTACGAACTAACCCTTCGCTGTATGTCGTGGGTGTGCAGGCACCCATGGTTTCTGTGTACGAACTAACCCTTCGCTGTACGTCGTGGGTGTGTAGGCACCCATGGTTTCACTGAAGAAATAAGACCTTGCCGTACGTCGTGGGTGCACAGTAACCCACACCTGTCCGTAAAGCAAATTTGACTTTTCTTCAGCAGACTTGCATGCGCAGTTTCCACTTGTGCGTGTAGGCTATTTACTCCAGTGCTTGACCAGGCGCATTGTGAATAAGTTTTGCCCGTGAGAAGAGAGTGTTGTTTTCTCTACTTTGAACAGATTAGGATAAGAATAAAATTTCTATATCAACTATCTTTCTTTTTTTAGCCATAGTTGGGTTTTCTCTACTTTGAACAGATTAGGATAAGAATAAAATTTCTATATCAACTAGATTTTAGATCAATTGATTTCAGACTTACAAAAATATCCAGTTCTTAGAAAGGCACTTTAATTCCAACTAGATAAAAAGCTATCAGTTGCTCCCGATCATTCTCTACAAGAAAAACAGTTCATTCAATATTGTTGAAGATATCTAGTGCAATAAATATTGTTTTCTGAAATTAGTTACAACTTTAGAGTAAAACTTACCGCAGACTTGAACTGGGATACGATCAACAAAAGACAAGGTCACTCTGATCTCTCTCTGTAGCGAGCCCAAGTGACGTCACGTCAACAACGCGTGGCGCGCAAGCTTTGCATGGGTGGCTCCACACCCACGACGTACGGCGTGCAAGGTTTATTCTTTGGGAGTATGGGTGTCGTCACACCCACGACGTACTGGGACATTAATTGATTAATAACTTCTTTGTTTATGTATAAAAGAAAATAATGTTCAGTGGATATGTAGTAAACTATATTATGGACAAAGTCATGAAATTATGTGGAAGTGGCTTCAATATTACTTGAGTTACAGAGCAAAAACACTTGTCTGGGTGATTTCACACCCACGACGTACGGGAAAGGTTAATCCCAATTCGTCCAATTCAAAAGATTGATCTGATTCGCTACAATTCATTCCACTTGTTTCTACAACATTCTGTGATGACAGGTTCACCCGTTTACGTCACAAAGAGATTGGGGAGACAGGACAATACAACTCTCGGCATGTTAGCCGGCATGATCAAAGTTCACATTAGCATAAATTCTCCCTCACTTATGTTCCGAAGTCCCGCCACCTACGTCAGCTTTGTTTGTGACAGGAGAGATGGGGAACGACTTGAAAGACAGGCCGCCACATGGGATGTTCCGACATGCCGTGCTCATCCGTTTCGAACACGGGGATTTTGGCAGACATCACGTAACTGCACGTATTCCTATAGCTGGGGTGGGTGACGCGGCGTCGCTGACCAAAGAGGGCCGACTAGGGAGTAGGGGTGAGGGAGGGTGGAAGGAGGGAGGGTGGCGCAGTGTCGGCACGACCTCAAAGACTGGACTTTGGATGGCGCGGGAAGGGAGATAAGGAGGAGGGAGGGGGTGGCGGGGGAAGGAAGGGGGACAGAGTGGCGGTGGTGGGGGGTGACACTGCTGCCACACTATAACACATACATGTGTAAGTCAGTGTGTCTTGAGTGTGTGAAAGAGATTGTTCTTTTTCTCTGCCTGTACATGTACACCACATCTGAACATGTCAATTAACTAT
>NC_134899.1:54468035-54510535 GCF_041734735.1 Babylonia areolata | reverse complement strand
ATGCAAGCAGAAGATCAAATACGCACGTTAAAGATCCTGTAATCCATGTCAGCGTTCGGTGGGTTATGGAAACAAGAACATACCCAGCATGCACACCCCTGAAAGCGGAGTATATCTGCCTACATGGTGGGGTAAAAACGGTCATACACGTAAAAGCCCACTCGTGTGCATACGAGTGAATGTGGGGGTTGCAGCCCACGAACGAAGAAGAAGAAGAGAAGTGTTGGGTATAATGTGTTTCCTTGAAATACTCCCTTTAGTTGTGTTACTTCTGCAGCTGGTCCTTTGTTCTTTTCATTCATCCGTACATTCAAAACCACTTCAAAACAGCCCTGAATGTTACCTGTATTATGATTATTGTTAGCATGAGAGACTCATTTGCCTTGCATTTTAGATTCTTATGAAAGGATAACATGTTGTCTGACCTGCTCTTTCACTTTGTTTTTGGTTTATCGTCAATATGAGGTAGCTGTGTCATATATTTTTGAATGATTTGAATGTATTTTATAAACCAGTGACATAATTCTGCAACCTACTTTTGATTATCATTAGCATTAGAGTATCAGTATCAGTAACTCAAGGAGGCGTCACTGCGTTAGGAAAAATCCATATACGCTACACCACATCTGCTAAGCAGTGTAACCCAACTGACATGCTTAGCATTAGAGAGTCTTGCCATGTATTTTCTTCATGATTTATATGAACCATTGACACAATTTCATAAACTGTCCTTTCATTTTGATTATTGTTAACATGAGAGAATCATGTCATGTGTTGCAAAAAGGTTTGTATTAATCAGTGACAATTGTGTAAGCTGCCATTTGTGTCGTTTCAAAAATTGGAAAAAAAAAACATAAGGAAGATAACTCTCACTCTAAAGTCTAATGAAAATACGCAACCACAACACACACTCGTGTATGTGTGCATGTTTGCACACATCCATGCACACATGAGGCATATATATATATGAGGCATATATATATTTATGTACTTATGTATTTATGGATTTCTTCCACACAATTTTACCAGAGGACAACACTTTTGTTGCCATGGTGTTTTTGTGGTTTTTTTGGTGGTGGTTGTTGGTTTTGTTTTTGATGTGCCCAGTGCCTCAGTTTATCGTCTCATCCGAATGACAAAAGATGCTGACTTTGATTCTTCAATCAAAATTAAAAAAAAAAAAATTTTTTTGCTGCCCCATCATCTGCACCGTTTCAGTGACATTACTCCCACACCGCTCATTTAGATTCCCCCATACAGGGCCACACCTGGGTTCATCCGTCACAGTTCCAGCGTCGGCAGTCCACAGGGAGCCATCGATGTTAGGTTGCCAGGAGGCCACATATCAGAGGAGACCCTGCACTGCTGCTGAGTCACTTCGGTGGTGTTCAGTGGTGCCTGTTCTGATTTAACGTACTTAGGACACCTCCTACTAAGTCCCCAACTAACGACAATAATGGCTTAGTCGCGGAGCCAGACTGAGTGAGCGTCCCTCCCAGAGTGGAGACCACCACCACATCCCTCAAACAACAGCCCCCCATGAATCTGCCGACACTGACAACATTGACAGGACTCACCCCAAGCACGGAAGTGGAGGGGTATGGAAACTGAGGTCACCATGAGAGCAGGGCATGAAAGGCCACAGACTTTGAGACTGTTTTGTTTATATTGATGATGATGAAGGAGGAGGAGGATGACAATGACAATGAAGATGTTGCTATGGAGGTCCATTGTGGTTTGAGACTGCGTGACAAGGCTGTACTCTACACTTCCTGTCATAATGATATCTGGGCATTAACCAGGCCCGAGAGATACAGACACTTGCAGTATATATATATATGGCCTGGCTTCGCTGACGAAGATCTAGGAAGGGCGTTCTCCACGTCTGATGCAGGCACGCTCATGGCTGACAAGGCCAATGCGGGAAAAGCAGAGTCGGCCGCAGCGGTTGCAAGGGAAAGTCTGGTCTGGGTTCGCGGCTGCAGCATCGTGGTTCTTCCTCCTTCTGCGTTTGTCCTCAAGGCTGGCCCTGCGGTTGTTTTCGAAGGAGGAGACAGCTTGGTGGATGGTGCGTCGCCAGGTCTCTCGATCAGCGGCTACTGCGGACCACTGGTGATGGTCAATGTGACAGGCACCGAGAGCTTTCTTCAAGGAGTCTTTGTATCTCTTCTTGGGTGCTCCTCTGTCACGGTGGCCAGTGGACAGTTCGCCATACAGCGCGATCTTGGGCAGGCGGTGGTCCTCCATCCTGGACACGTGCCCTGCCCAACGTAGCTGGGTCTTTAGCAGCACTGCCTCGATGCTGATAGTCTTTGCCTGCTCCAGGACCTCGACATTTGTAGTCACTCCAGTGGATGCTGAGGATGGTGCGAAGGCAGCGCTGGTGAAAGCGATCAAGCAGTCGTATGTGGTGCTGGTAGGTGACCCAGGTTTCGGAGCCATACAACAGGGTGGGCAGTACAACAGCTCTGTACACGCTGATCTTTGTGTCTTTCTTCAGGTGTTTGTTGTTCCACACTCTCTTGTACAGCCTGCCGAATGCGCTGTTTGCCTTTGCAAGTCTGTTGTCGATCTCCTTGTCAATCTTGGCTTCAGACGAGATGGTGCAGCCTAGGTAGCTGAACTGGTGGACCGACTTCAGCTCTGTCTCACCGATGTTGATGTGAGGAGCGTGGAATTCTTCCCGTGGGGCAGGCTGGTGGAGAACTTCCGTCTTTTTCAGACTGACTTCTAGGCCGAAGAGCTGCGCAGCCTCTGCGAAGCAGGACGTTATACGCTGCAGGGCCGCTTCTGTATGGGCGACGAGACACTTGCAGTGTTGATCAGGTAATTAGAGCAACACACCCCAAGACGCACTGTGAAGTGGATGACACTGGACCGTGTGGTCCCAGTCTCCCCATTTAAGCCCACAGCACACTCAACTCTGGGTAGGAGCCGGCCACGGGCCGAAAAACTCACCTCCGCTGGGATTCGAACCCGCGTCCTCCCAGCCGTCAGTTTGCAACGCTAACCACTTCGCCACGGCGGTTGGTTCTTCAGTCAAACTTCGGAGAAAGGATGAGAGTGGGGATCAAATCCAGACCCTCACGCATACTCTATTGGCAGATAACCATCTTAACTATCTTCCACCGCTCAACACTTTTTTTCTTTTTTTTTTCCCAATAGATGGCAAATTCTGCATTGTATGTGGCCTGTTGATGTTTCCACTGGACTGGGGACATTCATGTCTGTGGACTGCTGTGACAAACCAAAGTATGGCTGTGACAGGAAATGCTAGTATCGTAGATCTACGCACTTTCATGGCCCAAGCAGTGCCGCGGCGAGCGTTGTTTCGGAATTTCACAGCAGGGAAGGGAATCATGCATTGATATGCTAAGAGTTGATTTGTGACTTATTTCCCTTGAATTGTGAGGCGCTGCTTGTGTGTGTGGGTGACAAATTTTGACCCCCCTCCCCGTCCTCTCACACACCCCCCCGTCTCTCTTACCATCACAATGACCATCACTGATGAGTGTAATACTCACTGTCCAGTTATTGCAGATCGTGGTCAATGTTTTCTTTTTTTTAAGAATGACATTGCACAACTGATTGCCAGCGATGCTGTGTCAGGCCCGTGCAGTGTGTTGCCTGTCAACAACAACAACTTGCATGTGTATGCGTGAGTGTGTGTGCGCGCGCGCCCGCCTGTGGCCTCGAGGGAGTGGTTGGAGGGGGGGACTTGGCGCGTGGGAAAACCCAGCACAGTGGGGTGATAACCAGTGCCAAGTTGTTGTTGACCTTAGGGAAGCCTGCCAGTGCGCAGGACAGGACATAAATGACGGAGTAATGGCGGGCGGGCGGACGGGGTTGCCAGTCGCTAATGGAGAGCTGTAGACTGTTGCGTAACGGATTGAGGGCGTGGGGGGACGGAGGGGGAGAATGTGTGTGTTCACGTCTGTGTGTGTGCGCCAGTATGATGGGAAAAGAAAAAAGACTCTGGGATTGGAAACATGAAAGTGAAAAGGCGAGCAAGTTGTTTCGTAACAACAAAAAGCCCCGTCCGACTGGAGTTTGGCAAAACGAGCTTTTTTTCCCCCTTGGCTGTCTTTTTGGGGTGAGGTGGGGATGAATGGATATGTTTTTTTCGGTTGTCTTTTCTTCCACCGACGTAACTTCCCAACAGATGAACACTGGTGTTGCCCCGTATGACATAACATGCTGTTTTGGGAGAACTCAGACAAATGATGTGTAATATAGGGTGGATTAAATAAGTAAATGGATACTACTCCCTGATGACGAAACTTCCTTCCGGTACAGATAGGATTACATGTTAACATGACATAACTGTGGGGGAGTAGGGGGTGGGGGTGGGGACTCCAAAGGGGGAATAAGCCAGGTCAAGCCCAAAACGCCGTTGTTGTTTTGTCTCAGTGTTGATAAGCGTCAAAGTGTACAGTGCGACTCTCAGTGCAGCAGGACAGATGCCGTTCTGAGCAGCACGTTAATTTCAGAGAGCAGAACCTATACATAGAATGTAGCCTCTGTCACTGATTCAGTTCTCTTGTTCAACACACTTTTCTTTTTTCGTTAAAAGCTTCTTCTTTTTTCTTTTCTTTCCTTTCTTTTTTTTTTTTTATATATTTTTTTAATCATGGTTCGCATTCACCGTACCCGGTGGGTGAGAAATGACCACCAGCTCTCTCATTGAAATCATGAGTCAGTCAGTTTCAGTGCAGCTATCAATTTTAATTCCGCGAAATTTGTTGACTTATCCAATGATGATTATTGTATATCCCCACCCAATGTTTTGCTGCAAATGGTTTTTGTTTGTCAGGAAAGGAGTACATAAACACGTCGGCAGCCTGGTTCTGCTGACCCTACAACTGATGTTACGATTGACATGATGGTGCTTGTCAAAGTGTAGCGTAATATTTGTAAAAGGATGATGGGGGGAGGGGGGGGGGGACGGGGGACGGCTGAGGTAAGCTCAACGTTGGTTTTGCTGTCCTCGGTGATAAAATCCAGTCTTTGTGGTGAGGATAAAACTTAAGCCCACTCTGTCCCTTAGTTTTGGGGACACATACATACACTGTACAGTAAGTGTTGTCTTTGAGATTAAATAGGGGGGTGTGGTCATCAGCACACTTGTCCCGTTGACGTAGGAGGTGCTTAAAAGCCAGTCGAGGTGGGTATTGTGTTGTATTGCATTGCATTGTCAAGGCCAGAAAATGTATGTTGTATTGTACCGAATTGCATTGCATTCTGCTGCATTGTATTGTATCAGCTGTATTGCATTGTAATGTATTGTAAGGCCATTATGTTCTACGTACTGTGTTGTGAGGCCAGAAAGTGTACAATGTGCTATACTGTATTTGTTGTAATACTTTTTGTGACCACAGGTTGTGTGAAGATCGGGCAGCACTCCACGGGAAGAGCGCGTTGCTACAGTGCAGCGACACCCTTTTTACTCAGTTTTGGTCCGCTAGTGTATTTGATTTACTGTCAAAGTGGATATTTTTTTTCTACAGAATTTGAACAGGGACAACTCTTTTTGTCGTCTGTGGTTCTTTTACTTTGCACTAAGTACATGCTGCACACAGGAACTCGAATTATCGTCTACCCCGAATGACAAGCGACCAGGCCGCCACTCAGATTCCTGTGTAGGGGTTATAAAACTGACCCAGTCCGTTTATGGGATTCGAACGCGTGACCACTCGTTTCCTAGTTGGGTGCGTTCACCACTACGGCGCCGCTCCACTCAACAAGGAAAGCTTGTGAATTGGGTGTTTCTGAATTCTGTCCATCAAAGGAGAGATAAGGTGCCTGAACAATCTTTGTACTTGTGTGTGTGTGTGTGTGTGAGAGAGAGGTGAGGATATTGATCACAAAAGCAACACGTTACGCGAGCAGCTTCACTTTGACACCGTCCAATATTGATTCTGATTCTGTTTCACGTGGTGAAAGGCCTATTCCTGGCTCACGTGGCCCAAGTCTGAAATGTCAGCAACATGTGCTTTCATTTTTTCCCCCTCCCTCTTTTTCTGATAACTAGTTAATTATATATGCAGTGTGATTGATAACGGTTTGTTTGTTTTTTTTGTCGTTTTTTTCCCCGTGAAGAATGTAGGTCACGATCGTCACATGACGGAGTAGGCTGTTAGACAACCTGAACAAAGCACAACCGTTATACATGAGTTATATCTGTCAGCGGAAGACTGCATGTAAAACTTATGGGTTCACGGTCGACTTTCGACTGACATCATGGGTGGATTTTATGTCCACACAACTTTTTAAAATTGTTTTAGAAACGCGATTTTAGAAATATCATTTGAACTGAATAAATAAGTAAATAAATTAAATAATGAACACTGACAATAACTTTAATGGTATGCTGGCTATCATTACTGGATATAGTTTCATTGTTGGTTACCCCCAGGAAGTGAACATCACAGCACATACCAGTTTCTTTTCTGTTCCAGCGTTTTGCACCAGTCTTATTTTATGCATTTCATCCCATCATGACAACGGAGGTTGTGAATGGCAGTTATGCTGGAATATTGGACACGCTTACCTGCTGTGGTGGTGGTGGTGTGTCCATCGAGATCGATGATGACCATCGTTGTCATCCAGCTGGGGGATGGGGGGAGGGTGGGGTGGGGGGCAGGATGCTCATGAATCTATCTGTGAATGCGCAGATGGCTGAATAGTCCAATCTGCGCATGAAATGTTCGCTGACACATTGTCAGGGAGCTTGCTTGCCCGTGACTTTCTGGCCGGCCTCGCACAACTTGGCGCCTTTGTGCACAGCAGCGCGCCATTTGTCACGGTCCACTGCAGATTCCTCCCAGGAGTCAGGGTTGATATCAAATGCTTTCAGAGAGACTTTCAGAGTATCTCTGAAGTGCTTCTTCTGACCTCCGTGTGATCTCTTCCCTTGTTGCAGCTCGCCATAGAAGAGCCTTTTGGGCAGCCGATGGTCTGGCAAGCGCGCCACGTGTCTGCCAGCGAAGCTGAGACTGCATCAGGATGGTGAAGATGCTGGGAAGGGTGGCTTTTGCGAGCACCTCTGTGTCTGGGGTCCTGTCTTGCCACTTGATGTTCAGTTGCTTCCTGAGGCATGTTGTGTGGAAGTGGTTCATCTTCTTGGCATGTCGTTGGTACACTGTCCAAGTTTCGCAGGCGTACAGCTCGCTCAGTGTAGTCCCCAACCACCCCTACCACATCCACCCAACTCCCCTTCCCCCACCCCCCCTACCCAACCTCACCTCTACCACATCCTCACACCTCCACCCAACTCCCCTCCCCCCACCCCCCCTACCCAACCTCACCTCTACCCCATCCTCACACCTCCACCCAACTCCCCTTCCCCCCCCCCCTACCCCACCTCACCCCTACCCCATCCTCACACCTCCACCCAACACCCCTTCCCCACCTCACCCCTACCCCATCCTCACACCTCCACCCAACACCCCTCCCCCACCTCACCCCTACCCCATCCTCACACCTCCACCCAACACCCCTTCCCCACCTCACCCCTACCCCATCCTCACACCTCCACCCAACACCCCTCCCCCACCTCACCCCTACCCCATCCTCACACCTCCACCCAACACCCCTCCCCCACCTCACCCCTACCCCATCCTCACACCTCCACCCAACTCCCCCCCCCCTACCCCACCTCACCTACCCCATCCTGACACCTCCACCCAACTCCCCCCCCCCTACCCCACCTCACCCCTACCCCATCCTCACCTTCACCCAACTCCCCCCCCCCCCACCCCATCCTCACACCTACCCCATCCTCACACCTCCACCCAACACCCCTCCCCCACCTCACCCCTACCCCATCCTCACACCTCCACCCAACACCCCTTCCCCACCTCACCCCTACCCCATCCTCACACCTCCACCCAACACCCCTCCCCCACCTCACCCCTACCCCATCCTCACACCTCCACCCAACTCCCCTCCCCCCACCCCCCCTACCCAACCTCACCCCTACCACATCCTCACACCTCCACCCAACACCCCTCCCCCACCTCACCCCTACCACATCCTCACACCTCCACCCAACTCCCCTTCCCCCCCCCTACCCCACCTCACCCCTACCCCATCCTCACACCTCCACCCAACACCCCTTCCCCCCCCCCCCCTACCCCACCTCACCCCATCCTCACACCTCCACCCAACTCCCCTCCCCCCCCCCCACCCCACCTCACCCCTACCCCATCCTCACACCTCCACCCAACACCCCTCCCCCACCTCACCCCTACCCCATCCTCACACCTCCACCCAACACCCCTCCCCCACCTCACCCCTACCCCATCCTCACACCTCCACCCAACACCCCTCCCCCACCTCACCCCTACCCCATCCTCACACCTCCACCCAACTCCCCCCCCCCTACCCCACCTCACCTACCCCATCCTGACACCTCCACCCAACTCCCCCCCCCCTACCCCACCTCACCCCTACCCCATCCTCACCTTCACCCAACTCCCCCCCCCCCCCACCCCATCCTCACACCTCCACCCTACCCCATCCTCTCACCTCCACCCAACTCCCCCCCCCCCCCCACCCCGTCCCCACCTCCACCCAACTCCCCTCCCCCCCCCCAAAAAAAAGATATAAAAAGCAATATCCAAGCTGAATGAAAGCGCACACACATACACACAAAAAAGGGGGGAGGGAGGTATCAAACACACACAAATCTTTCCAATATCAACCACTGAGTTCATATGAATCACGACTTTTATTTTCGTGAAAAAGTAAAAAGGACATGAATCATGAGCAAAACAGCTGCTTTTTTGGAATTACGCAAAAAAGAGATGATGAAACTTATAACAGATGACGTGAAAAAAAAAAAAAAAAGTGATGACGTTGAACAGCACAAGAAAAGCGATGACGAAGGCAGAGATTGACATCCATCACACATGACATTCCATCATTCCGGCTGGTGGCCGCACACAGTCGAGACGCATGCGCACATGGCTGGACGTCCAAAAATACATCATGAATGAAAACTGCGTTGACATGGTGACGATGGTATCACCCATCCTTCTTCTCCTGCTCAATGGCTGCACACAGAGAGACAGACACAAGATGTCACTCATTCAAATGTCGGTGGAAGCCAGGTAGTCATTAGCCCACAAGACCTTGTGACTATAGTTTTGTTATTCACCATTGAAATGAAGGACTGAATATCTGTCTCTGAGACATATGTATCTATATATAATTATGATATACACCACATACAAGGCCATTGTCTGTAGTACCGGAGAGGAAAGCAACCATATTTTCTCAAGCAAGTGCAACTTAAACACAGAAGGCAGTTAAACAGGGCGGAATGTGAAATGTTCGCTCCGTTTATTATTATGATAATGGTTATAACATCAAAAGTGAGGTGGTGGTTGGAGGATTAAGTGTTAGTGCGAGGGGGGTCAGGGGTGAAGGTCGACAGTTTATTAGTTATATTTATTGTACATGTGTAGTTTGAGTTTGGTCCTACGTTCAGCTGCGAACAAATAAGTATGTAATGAAAGAATGTCTGGCAATGCGCGCGCAGTGTGTGTGCGCGCGCGCATGCGTGTGTATGTGTGAGAGAGTGGTGGGAAGAGAGAAGCGAGAACAGAGAAAGAGCACAAACAACAAAACTGAGCAAGAACTGGCAGCTACGAAGACCTCACATGATGAATGAATTAAAACGCTCTTCACACATCCGATGTTTTTGTGAGGTGCTCGGGCATACACTGACACACACCTCCATTGGCACAAACGGTAAGCCCTTGTCAATCGCACGCAGAAAATCCCCGCAGGTCAGTGGAAAAAAATCAAACTCTCATTGTTATGTTTCGCCTCTGTTGTTAACCCTGCGAGTGTTACAAAGAGCTTTGACCTCATCCGCCGAATCCATCTCCCCCCCAAAAAACCAAACACCCCCCTCCCACACTCACTGAGGCCGCTGACTCACCAAACTGATGCAGCCATGAATCACCCCCCACCGTCTGGACCCTTCCCGTCTCAAGCATGTCTTACTCACTCGGTTCATTTACCGCAGCAGTCTCCGTTCACCCCGCGAGGAATCTCGGCAATGCTTGTGGAAGGTGCAGTACTGGGGGGGGGGGGGGGGGGGGGAGAGGGGGGGGGTGACATTAGGGCGGGTGTTCATGAGAACAGGGCATGATCGAGACATATCTCTCTCTCTCCAACCTCCACGTTCCAACACACACACACACACACACACACACGCGGAGAACAAATTCAGAAAGCTTGTAAATAAGAAAAAAAAAAACCCACAAAAAAACCAAACCTGGAACGACACGGGGGGGAAAAAAGTATTCAAACAAATACACATTACCCACCTTGCAGACTTAATACGCATTTATAAAACGAGGTTAGATGACTTCTTCCCCCCCCCCCCCCCCCCCCCCCTTTTTTTTTTTAATCGTTATTTTTCCTTCTGCACATTGCACACGAAGAATCCCTGCCTGCATAAAACAAAGGGACAGAACCTTATGGTGAAACCACAGAAGAGCCCATGGAGTCTTTCCCCTTCACACTGGCTGAGGGAGAAGTTTGCCATGATGGACCGAGTCGGGTTTCACACACAGCTGAACTAACAACCAGCAGACACAGGCCACTGTGGTATCACGTGTGTGTGTGTGTGTGTGTGGCCTTGGTTGGTGGGTGAGGGAGGAGGACGTCAGTTTACAGCACAGTGTGTGATTCAGCAAGGGAGGGGCGAGGGGCGGTGGAGAAGAAGGCGGGGAATGGGGGAGGTGGAAGGCTCACAGTGGAGAAGAAGGCGGGGAATGGTGGATGTGGAAGGCTCACAGTGGAGAAGAAGGCGGGAAATGGTGGATGTGGAAGGCTCACAGTGGAGAAGGCGGGGAATGGGGGAGGTGGAAGGCTCACAGTGGAGAAGGCGGGGAATGGTGGATGTGGAAGGCTCACAGTGGAGAAGAAGGCGGGGAATGGTGGATGTGGAAGGCTCACAGTGAAAAAGGCGGGGAATGGGGGAGGTGGAAGGCTCACAGTGGAGAAGGCGGGGAATGGGGGAGGTGGAAGGCTCTCAGTCGAGAAGCGGGGAATGGTGGAGGTGGAAGGCTCTCAGTCGAGAAGGCGGGGAATGGGGGAGGTGGAAGGCTCACAGTGGAGAAGAAGGCGGGGAATGGGGTGGGGGAGGTGGAAGGCTCACAGTGGAGAAGAAGGCGGGGAATGGGGGAGGTGGAAGGCTCACAGTGGAGAAGGAATGGGGGATGTGGAAGGCTCACAGTGGAGAATGGGGGAGGTGGAAGGCTCACAGTGGAGAAGAAGGCGGGGGCGGGGGCGGGGAATGGGGGAGGTGGAAGGCTCTCAGTGGAGAAGGCGGGGAATGGTGGATGTGGAAGGCTCACAGTGGAGAAGAAGGCGGGAAATGGTGGATGTGGAAGGCTCACAGTGAAGAAGGTGGGGAATGGGGGAGGTGGAAGGCTCACAGTGGAGAAGAAGGCGGGGAATGGTGGATGTGGAAGGCTCACAGTGGAGAAGAAGGCGGGGAATGGGGGAGGTGGAAGGCTCACAGTGGAGAAGGCGGGGAATGGGGGAGGTGGAAGGCTCACAGTGGAGAAGGCGGGGAATGGGGGAGGTGGAAGGCTCACAGTGGAGAAGAAGGCGGGGGATGGAAGGCGGGGAATGGGGGATGTGGAAGGCTCACAGTGGAGGAGGCGGGGAATGGGGGAGGTGGAAGGCTCAGTGGAGAAGAAGGCGGGGGAATGGTGGATGTGGAAGGCGGGGAATGGTGGATGTGGAAGGCTCTCAGTGGAGAAGAAGGCAGGGAATGGTGGATGTGGAAGGCTCACAGTGGAGAAGGCGGGGAATGGTGGATGTGGAAGGCTCTCAGTGGAGAAGGCGGGGAATGGTGGATGTGGAAGGCTCACAGTGGAGAAGAAGGCGGGGAATGGGGGAGGTGGAAGGCTCACAGTGGAGAAGAAGGCGGGGAATGGTGGATGTGGAAGGCTCTCAGTGGAGAAGAAGGCGGGGAATGGGGGAGGTGGAAGGCTCACAGTGGAGAAGGCGGGGAATGGTGGATGTGGAAGGCTCACAGTGGAGAAGGCGGGGAATGGGGGAGGTGGAAGGCGGGGAATGGGGGAGGTGGAAGGCTCACAGTGGAGAAGGCGGGGAATGGGGGAGGTGGAAGGCTCACAGTGGAGAAGGCAGCAGGGAATGGTGGATGTGGAAGGCTCACAGTGGAGAAGGCAGGGAATGGTGGATGTGGAAGGCTCACAGTGGAGAAGAAGGCGGGGGAATGGGGGGAGGTGGAAGGCTCACTGTGGAGAGAAGGCGGGGGAATGGTGGATGTGGAAGGCTCACAGTGGAGAAGAAGGCGGGAATGGTGGATGTGGAAGGCTCACAGTAGGAAGAAGGCGGGGAATGGTGGATGTGGAAGGGGCTCACAGTGGTGAAGAAGGCGGGGGAATGGGGGATGTGGAAGGCTCACAGTGGGAGAAGCGGGGAATGGTGGAGGTGGAAGGCTCACAGTGGAGAAGAGAGGCGGGGAATGGGGGAGGTGGAAGGCTCACAGTGGAGAAGAAGGCGGGGAATGGGGGAGGTGGAAGGCTCACAGTGGAGAAGGCGGGAATGGTGGATGTGGAAGGCTCACAGTGGAGAAGGCGGGGAATGGGGGAGTGTGGAAGGCTCACAGTGGAAGAAGGCGGGGAATGGTGGATGTGGAAGGCTCACAGTGGAGAAGGCGGGGAATGGTGGGATGTGGAAGGCTCACACGAAAGGTGGGGAATGGGGGAGGTGGAAGGCGGGGAATAGGGGATGTGGAAGGCTCACAGTGGAGAAGAAGGCGGGGAATGGGGGAGGTGGAAGGCGGGGAATGGGGGATGTGGAAGGCTCACAGTGGAGAAGAAGGCGGGGAATGGTGGAGGTGGAAGGCTCACAGTGGAGAAGGTGGGGAATGGTGGAGGTGGAAGGCTCTCAGTCGAGAAGAAGGCGGGGAATGGTGGAGGTGGAAGGCTCTCAGTTGAGAAGAAGGCGGGAAATGGGGGATGTGGAAGGCTCACGGTGGAGAAGAAGGTGGGGAATGGGGGAGGTGGAAGGCGGGGAATGGGGGATGTGGAAGGCTCACAGTGGAGAAGAAGGCGGGGAATGGGGGAGGTGGAAGGCGGGGGAATGGGGGATGTGGAAGGCTCACAGTGGAGAAGAAGGCGGGGAATGGGGGATGTGGAAGGCTCACAGTGGAGAAGGCAGGGAATGGTGGATGTGGAAGGCTCACAGTGGAGAAGAAGGCGGGGAATGGGGGAGGTGGAAGGCTCACAGTGGAGAAGGCAGGGAATGGTGGATGTGGAAGGCTCACAGTGGAGAAGAAGGCGGGGAATGGGGGAGGTGGAAGGCGGGGAATGGTGGATGTGGAAGGCTCACAGTGGAGAAGGCGGGGAATGGTGGAGGTGGAAGGCTCACAGTGGAGAAGGCGGGGAATTGGGGAGGTGGAAGGCTCTCAGTTGAGAAGAAGGCGGGGAATGGTGGAGGTGGAAGGCAGGGAATAGTGGAGGTGGAAGGCTCTCAGTCGAGAAGAAGGCGGGGAATGGTGGAGGTGGAAGGCTCTCAGTTGAGAAGAAGGCGGGAAATGGGGGATGTGGAAGGCTCACGGTGGAGAAGAAGGTGGGGAATGGGGGAGGTGGAAGGCGGGGAATGGGGGATGTGGAAGGCTCACAGTGGAGAAGAAGGCGGGGAATGGGGGATGTGGAAGGCTCACAGTGGAGAAGAAGGCGGGGAATGGGGGAGGTGGAAGGCTCACAGTGGAGAAGGCGGGGAATGGGGGATGTGGAAGGCTCACAGTGGAGAAGGCGGGGAATGGGGGAGGTGGAAGGCTCACAGTGGAGAAGAAGGCGGGGGAATGGTGGAGGTGGAAGGCGGGGAATGGTGGATGTGGAAGGCTCTCAGTGGAGAAGAAGGCAGGGAATGGTGGATGTGGAAGGCTCTCAGTGGAGAAGGCGGGGAATGGTGGATGTGGAAGGCTCTCAGTGGAGAAGGCGGGGAATGGTGGATGTGGAAGGCTCTCAGTGGAGAAGGCGGGGAATGGGGGAGGTGGAAGGCGGGGAATGGGGGAGGTGGAAGGCTCACAGTGGAGAAGAAGGCGGGGAATGGGGGAGGTGGAAGGCTCACAGTGGAGAAGAAGGCGGGGAATGGTGGATGTGGAAGGCTCACAGTGGAGAAGAAGGCGGGGAATGGGGGAGGTGGAAGGCTCACAGTGGAGAAGGCGGCGGGAAATGGTGGATGTGGAAGGCTCACAGTGGAGAAGAAGGCGGGGAATGGGGGAGGTGGAAGGCTCACAGTGGAGAAGAAGGCGGGAGGTGGAAGGCTCACAGTGGAGAAGGCAGGGAATGGTGGATGTGGATGGCTCACAGTGGAGAAGAAGGCAGGGAATGGTGGATGTGGAAGGCTCTCAGTGGAGAAGAAGGCAGGGAATGGTGGATGTGGAAGGCTCACAGTGGAGAAGAAGGCGGGGAATGGTGGAGGTGGAAGGCTCACAGTGGAGAAGGCGGGGAATGGGGGAGGTGGAAGGCTCACGGTCTTACTGATTACAACGACAAACAAACAAAATGCTGCTGCAGTTTACGTGCTATCGTTCATTGACACGAAAAGTTTTGTTTTTTCAGTCGAGATTCAAGCGCCTATGTGAAGTATACAACAGCAAAATGGATAACTACAAAAGGAACAAAACAAATCATCATACGAGGAGAGTGAAGGGGAGGAGAGCGAGAGAGAGGGGGGGGGGGGGGGGATAAACCCGTTCCATGACCACAAGAGGAAATAAGAAACATGTGAAATGGACATTTTCAAATCTGATTCTGAAACCACTCTCACAAAAGCTGGAACCTGCCCCCCACCCCCCACTCGGCCCCCCTCCCAACTGATCTAAAAATAACCCCTTCCCTCCCATCCCCACATTTTTTTTTTAAACAGCACATGTGGTGTTGCGTATATGGATCAGTCCGCACCCTTGGGCATCTTGAAACAAACCACATCCCACCCTTCATCCCCCAAGTAACAACGCGCATAGGACTGGACGGGGTCAGTGAAATTAATCACCGCTTGAATCAATCAATGCCCTACATCTGATTACATGGTTAACTCACTCGCGACGGCCTTCGTTTGCCCCTCAGCCAGCCATCTCATGTGCCCAGCGGGTGATCGATGGCCCAACCTGGCCGTAGCTTTCTTCGTTAGAAACGCCTTATTCTTTGTCTTCGTTCACTTCTTCAAAAGTGCGAACTTTCTCCTTGTAGCATTATAATGATAATTTCTACACCACAAGAGTGCAATAGCTTACACACGCACATGGGTGTTTGCAACTCCTTCAGAGAGCAAACCTTATTGTAGCGTTGTAATGATAATTATCAGCAGAGGTACAACGCTGTTAGTCTGTGTCGCCTCTTTCGCTGTTGGCACGGACAGAGTTAAAACAAACAGCAGTGTGATCGGACGACGACAGACAATCACGAAGCCAGCCTGCAGGGGGGGGGACGGGCAGAACAAAGAGGGCTGGCTGGCACCACACTCCACACAAAGACAGGCCAGGGATCGATAGCAGCCAGTGATGCGGCAGCCGCTCGCCAACGTACTGCCCCCCCCCCCCCCCCCCCCCGCCCCCCCCACATACAGACACACACAGTATCCGACAGATAGAGACAGAGAAAAACAGAGAGAGAGAGAGACGCGCACGCACTACACACACTCTACACATGGAAACACCATCGAGCTCCATTCAGCTCAGTGATGTACACTCCCACCCTCTCACACACACTCCTCTCACTCACACTCAAACACACCAGCACCTGCTGAGGATGCGAACAAAGACCGACACTGTCTTCCTTCAGCTGACGAGGGCTGCTGGCGGTAGAGGGGAGGGGGAGGGGGGGGGGCAGAGGCGGATCCAGTTTCACCAGAGGTTACGGTAACTACGACAGGCTGCACAGTTGCCCGTTACACTGGCCGGTTACGGTTGTGTACGCAGTCCTAACGTCAAAGCAAACAGCGCAGAATTTGTCTCAGCTTCAGCCGTGCACATGTCCCACACGACAGGGAAAATGGCAGCACAAAAGAAAGGGGGTCTTCACTACACACACACTTTCCTGAGCTGATGCATGCAACGTTCGCCAAGCATCGTTTTCCTTTACTTTTCATGTGCATTTGGTGGCTTACAGAGTTCCTCAAAGTGGAGCAGTTAAACCATAGGTGTTACAAAGGGAAGTGGTGCTCATACAGTGTAAATGGGGAAGGGGGTAGGGGGGGGGGGGGGAGCAATAACCCTGTCGGTATCAATACGTCGATCATTTCACTTAGAAATCGGGAATATTTAAAAAAAAAATTTTATTCTTTTTTTTTTGTGCTTGCCTGTCTCTGCCAGTATCTTTGTATATATATGTGTGTGGAGATATGGGCATATGTGTGTGTGTGCTTGTACAAGTAAGTGTTCATCTGTGTGTGTGTGTGTGTTGTGTGTGTGTGTTGTGTGTGTGTGCTGTGGAAGCTGTGATACGTAGACTAGAAATGAGTGTGTGGAGGAGGGGGGTAGAGGAGGTGCAGGGTAATGTGTGTGGTGTGTGTGTGTGTGTGTGTTGGAGCTCATGTACGTTTATATGTATTTGACTGTGCTTTCATATCTCTGAAACTGCATGTTCGGTGCATATCTGTTATGCATGTGTGGGTGTATATGTGAATGTGTGTCTTCATGTTTTACATCTATTTGCTTATTTATCATCATTGTTATCTTATTTATTTATTTATTTTTTACATTATAGTTAGTATTTATTTATTTATTTATTTATTTATTTGTGTAAGCTTATTTATTTACCTTTTTTTTTCCCCTCAAGGCCTGACTAAGCGCGTTGGGTTACGCTGCTGGTCAGGCATCTGCTTGGCAGATGTGGTGTAGCGTATATGGATTTGTCCGAACGCAGTGACGCCTCCTTGAGCTACCGAAACTGAAACTGCCAGTATCAACGATCACTGCTGAAGCTTCCTCAATATCACCGCCCTTCTCTCCCAACGTTTCAAAGTGTCTTGACTACACAGCCGGTTTTGCCTAAAGGCGGAAGGAAAAAAACTTTTTACCAAGGAAGTCGCTTCAAATAAAGACTAAGAGCTTGGCTCACAGATCGTTCAGTCATCGCACACCCATGAAATGGGCTTTAAAAATTCTTCTTTAAAAAAAAAAAAAAGGTGAACAATTGGAAGACGCTGGGAAATTACAGCGGTAAATTCACACATTACTGACATTTTTCCTGCAATGACACACAAAAACTACCGCGTGGCACTTTGACATGGTACAGTATATGACACCAAATATGCTTCTTGGTAATAATGATGAGAGGATATCAAAAGTTGACTGGGAGACTGTGCCCAGTGTTTCATCCTTTCTTCAGTGATTAACTACTTCAAATCACAGATCTCTTCTGTATCACAATATTTCAACACAGCAAGTATTGTTGTAACATGTAGCTGAGATGGCCCCAATACGGTGACGTATTTAAATGTACTATTCAGAGGGGCATCACCATGGCAAGATGGAGATGAAGTCAAACGAAATACTCACTCTCTTTGGTCGGTAGCGTGTTCTTCTCCTCTGTGGTGGTATGTTTCAGCTTCGATTTGTCGAACTTGGTGACTTCTTCCAAATCGGGTTTGTCAGACATTGTGGGGATTTGGTGGTTTGGATAAGGCCTTCCTCAATTCTGTTCAGACAAATAAAAATACTTTTAAAAATATATAGAGAGATAGAACATCATCAAGTGCACGTGTGTGTGTGTTTTATCTTCAGTTTAACGTCTATTCACTATAAGTGTTTTTACACGGTGTGTGTGTGTGTGTGTGTGTGTGTGTGTGTGTGTTATAGGAAGTTTAACGTCTATTCACTATAAGTGTTTTTACACCGGGGGGGGGGGGGGGGGGGGGGGGGGGGGGGGTGCGTGTGCGCGCGTGAAAGTTGCCTTAATTAACTGTGAGTCAGCTCTGCGATAAGCTGGTTTGCCCAATCAGTCGATCTGAATAAACTGACCATCCTCACTTTTTTCACCTCCTCCAAACACAATATCACCGTTTTGGCATTCGGTGTAAGCACGCGCGCGCGCTTGTGTGTGAGCGTGTGCGTGCGCGCGCGCGCACGCTTCTGTATGTGTGTCAGTGACTGTCAGCACACAGTCACGTGTGTTCGCGTAAATTAAGTAAAAAAAATCGATAAAAGGAAAAAAAATTCTTGCTTTAACTTTCCTGAATTCCTACAGATTTGACCACCATTGTTTTCACTGTGTCAAACGATGTAAAAACTGAAATCGGAAACATTTTTTCGGTTTCCAAACGTTTTTTTTCATGTAAATTTTGGGGAACAAAAAGATGTCTGGCTTGAAACTGACAAAGCAGGAAGTTCGAAATGGTTACCATTAGCGACAATCAAAAATAAAGTTTGTTAAGAATTACTGCCAAACATGGCTTGACAATGTTCTATGATTCAGAGTTGTCCAACTGCACTTGCCAGACCGCCCCGCGACTTTATTTTCCACAGAAAGTGCACCGACCGGACAAGCAGAAAGAAAAAGGTCTGTAAGCTCGCAGAACGCCTGAGTGCATGCGACAGGTTCTTGCTGTATGTATGAATGGACTTGACCCCCCCCCCCCCTTCCTCACCACTCCTATTTCCCCCACTCCCCCTCCAGACCTTATCAACCCTTGCGGGTTGGATGGGAAAGGGGGAGAGAGGGGGAGAGTCGGGGAGACCGTGCAGCACGCCTCTCTCTCTCTCTCTCCCCCCCCCCTCTCTCCCCTCTCTCCAACATATTGTCGAACCGGTTTCTTTCCTTGCACTTCTCAGTACTCTTTGCTTCGTGATAAGGAAGGGTTATGGTTCGGCAGCCAGATTCTATTTCAACGAATAGAGGGGGAGTGAGTCTCAGAGACAGACAGACAGACAGTGACAGACAGACAGTGAGAGAGAGACAGCGACAGGGAGAAAGACAAAGAGAGAGGAGAGACAGAGACAGCGACAGGGAGAAAGACACACAGAGAGGAGAGACAGACAGACAGACAGACAGACAAAGAGAGAACCCCCCAAAGAAACGGAGTGCGATCTTGCACAGCAGAATTCATGCAACAAATTACATGCCTGTAAGTTTCCCCCCTGTAATTCCGTGTCACCAAAAAGCACTAACAATCATTCTATATACAGGCCTATCTTCTTAGGCTTCCAGCAAAGGGCATAATGTAACATATAATAAATTATTGTTCTTCTTTCCAGCGAACGTCAGCCAGGGGTTTAACTGTGCGCGCTCGCAAAATACCAGACGTGCATTTCTTGTTCCGTGTTCAGTGTGCGGAACCGGCTTGAAACAACAACAAAACCAACAGAAAACCTATGTTTAAGGCTATCAGTTGTACAGTTTTTTTTTTCTTTCACATTCTGTTTATCTGCTGGTGCATTTCAATTCGATATATAATCAATTTCTGATCATTCTATTGTCCACATAATGATCATGTCCGCAACGAATAATATTAGCATCCGAGTTAAGTGTGTGCCAACAAAACGAAATTGACAAATGATCGTCAAAAATACAGAACCTTACCAATGGCTGTATAGATTTTTTCCCCTGACACTTCACAGTGAATTTAAAAGAGGAATTAAATAGTTCCGGAGGTATCAGTGACCGGGGAAAACGAAGGTAGAAAAGTTTTCTTACCGTCTCGAGTGTCTCTCTCGACTGTCTCGTATCGTCTGCTGCCTCCTCTGCGCAGACAGGCAATATCAATACGCGCAAGAATTCCACCGCTTCACTGTCTCCTTCCTTACGCTAAACAGTTTAAATAGCAGTGGTAATGATGAGTCAAGGGTCAGAAGACTTCGGCAAAATATGACAGAAACGATGTTTTTGTGTAGAATTTATAGGAATTTCTTTCTCGTTGCCGACAGAAACACCGCAGTAACGGACGCGCCGAGGGACTATTTTTTGCGTCTGCATGATTCATTCGCTTACACCAGCGCGCGAGCGAACTTCAGGGAGAGGTTGGGAGGAGAGACAACCCAGCCGGCCCCTCCCCCTCCCTCCATCACCCCCCCCCCTCTCCTCCATTCTTTCTCTTTTTTTTTTCTTCCGCCGATGAATCCAGGGAGAAGCGAATGACAGATTCGTCATGTCAAGTTTGACTCATTCATGCCAGATACAAAACAGAGGTGATGACTGTACACGTTTCTCATACAGCATGATTATCGTTATCCTTTCTTGTCTTATCTTTTATCGTCAACTTCGTCATCATCAGTATTATTCCATCACACACAACACACACACACACACACGCACACGCACACACACACTGACACACCCCACACACTGAAAAACTCAAGGCCTGACTAAGCGCGTTGAGTTACGCTGCTGGTCAGGCATCTGCTTGGCAGATGTGGTGTAGCGTATATGGAATTGTCCGAACACAGTGACGCCTCCTTGAGCTACTGAAACTGAAACTGACACACACACACACACACACACACACACACACACACCACTACCCCATCATATCAATACGAGCACATCATATAATTACAATGTCGAGATTGACCATCCAAATGTAACCCTCCCTTTTTATCTATGCTTTTTTCTTCATAGATCCCATCCTAATTGTTAATTGATTAATGAGCATTTGGACCGATCATGGATGTTTTCCGTATATTTATTGCCTCCAATACATAAAATTTCAAAGTGAAAGTATCATATCTTTATTTTCTGTCATCAGTATGCCGAACAAATCTTTTTTTTCTGCGCTGGAGCTGAATTGAAAATGGTTGTTTTTTCTCAATTCATCGTATCTTTCGCAGTTGAATATGAAATGATTTTCATCTTCTGGGCTTTCGCCACACATCGGGCAACGAGGAGAAGTTGCTACGTCTGAATCGAACCATCTTCTGTTGGCATTCAGTCCAAGTGCTCTAAATCTGAGCTTCGCAAAGCAGATTTTATATCATTTATTTGTTTCGATCTTGATATACTTCTGTTTGAAACAGATTTAAATGAATAGAACCATTTATACCTATTATTGTTCTCTATTTCTCCGTGCCAGTTTTCTTTGTAACATGCTATAAGTCACACACACACACACACACACACACACACACAGTATATTCATGCAGAAAAAAAATGATATCTCTTGTTTGTGACTGAAGCAAGCCTTGGGTTGTGGACAAAGAAACGTGAACAATAAGTCATAGACATTGACTGGACATCAGTGGCTGGAGTTTGGGGGGGGGGGTGGGGGGGGGGGGGGAGAAACCACGTCAGTTGCTTCTTTCCACAACCCGTGACGAGGTGACGTCATGTGTGAGGTCATAGTTATTCATTTCCCAGCGGGTGACGCCGTGAGAGTGGTTTCAGTTGAGGGCCGGTGGACTGATGGGCGCGGCAACAAACACCGTTTCTCAGTGGAACCACTCATCAGTCGTCTCCCTTGTCACTGACCACTGCGGTCGTCTGTCCCCCCCCCCCCCCCCATCTGCTGCTGCCGGCAAGCATCGCGGCAAGCTCTTGTGACATGCCTCCAAGTCACCAGGGCGTGTCGTTGCCATGGTGATACTATCTCTCTCTCTCTCTCTTAGTAGTTTAGTTTGCTTTGATTATGTTTTTTTTCCCCCTTTCTGCTACATGTTATTTGTTTTGCACCATTTTTGTTCTGATTTGTACCTACTATGTCACTAGAGCTTTACAGCTAATGACATTAAACATTTCAGTGTTCAGTGTTCTCTCTCTCTCTCTCTCTCCTTTTCATTTCCCTCCCCCCCCCCCCCTTTTTTTTTTATAGGCCAGTGAGGTATGTGGCAAAAAAAATCAAAACAAAAGAAGAACAGTTATGGTTACATCACTATCCTCGACGAATGAAAATGAAAATTCGTTTTGTTTCACCACCTCTCTCTCTCTGTCTCTATCTCCCTGTCTCTCTCTTTGTCTCTCTGTCTGTCCCTCCCTCGGTTGTCTGTCTCCCTCTTTCTGTCTCCCTTTCTCCCTCTTTTTCTCTCTGTGTCTGTTTGTCTCCCTCTCTCTTTCCAGTCTCTGTCTGTCTGTCTCTCTGTCCCTCTTTCTGTCTGTCTGTCTCCCTCACTCTGTGCCACAAAATTTCGCCAGGAACAACCCTTTTGTTGCCGGCGTGGGTTCTTTTTTTTTCGTGTGCTAAGTGTATGCTGCACTGACACGGAGCCTCGGTTTATCGTCTCATCCGAATGACTAGCGTCCAGACCCAAGGTCTAGTGGACGGGACGGGGGGGATACTGGCCAGTGTGAGTGTAAAGAAAGTGCCAGATAGACAGAAATAACTACACAAGAATGAGTGTGCTTGCTTGTAAGTGTATGCCTGCTATCTGTTCACTTGTCACTCCAATCAGAACGTGTTCTCCCCAAAACACGAAAATACTTATTAACCACACCCTTTTATTTATTATTAAGGAAGATATCAAAAATTGCTAAGTATGACCTGGACTGGAATATTTTTTATGGAGGAAAACAATCACCTTCACCGCCTTGAATGTTCTTCAGCAGTCTCGCCAGCTCCTGGCTCCTCATTCAGCACGTCCCGATGGTCCCACCATCACGTTCATCCCCTGTGCCGATAGTTCGTCCTGATGGTCCCACCATCCAGTTCTATGAAGTCCCGTGCCCAGTCCCTGGCACCTCGGCACCAAACCAAAAACCCGTGGCCTGTCCCCAGCCACTAGATGCCTGCACATTTTTAGTATGTGTCAGTTCCTTGACTTTCTGGATGCAAACCCCCCCTCATTTCCAGTCCCACTACAGACCATGTTTTGAATATTATTCCTAGAAACCTAAGTGGACAAACAAGACAACATAGACACAATACCTTTACATAAACACTAAAGAGAAACTCTTCATCCAATACTATTGACATAAATTCCAATTATCACTGAAACTAATATAAAAAAAAACATTCGCTTGGAAAACGATGTCCATTCACCACCCTAAGTAATGCAAAATACAATTACCTTAAAATGATTCCCATTCATCCCATCAGGAAATACCAAAATGTAGCTGCTTAGCTACTGCACAATTCAATGTTTCAAAAAAAGTACCATTTCTTAGCCACTGAATAGTCCAACAAAACTTAAGACAATTTTAAGTAACTACAATCTATTATCAACCTAACTGTATATCATCAAAGCACCAAGTACTGATTACTCATACAAGCTTTACAACAACATCAAATCAACCACAACATATCAATGTATCTCATTCAAATGCTACTTAAATTATCCATTCAAATGTCCTGCTTTTATATACTATGGTCAATATCCCATCACAAAACGTCGTCAGTCATTTCAAACTGAGTGCAATAATTTTCAACATACCTTTACAGGCAAAAGTATGTCCCTAACCTGGACAGCTTCATGACACCATCTGGCAACAAATCTGCACTTCACAGCAGCACATCACATTCACAACTCATGGTGTGATTACAAAAATGCACGTGAAACACGTGAAACCATTTTTCAAAAGCAACAATTCCCAATCCCCCGATATAAAAGTTGCCCTGTAAAAAAATGGATCTAGGAAAGTAGTATATCAAAATAACAAATTCCAATCCCCGATATAAATATGTTGCCCTGTAAAAAAATGGATCTAGAAAAATAGGATACCATTTTGTTTACAGTGAGATTTGATCTGGTACGCCGGGGTCAGATTCTCTGGCTTTCTGTACGGAGGTTTTACCTGCATTAGGTGTTACCGGCACTAGATGTTACCGGCTCTAGGTGTTACCGGCACTAGATGTTACCGGCTCTAGGTGTTACCGGCACTAGATGTTACCGGCTCTAGGTGTTACCGGCACTAGGTGTTACCGGCTCTAGGTGTTACCGGCTCTAGGTGTCACCGGCTCTAGGTGTCACAGGCACTAGGTGTTACCGGCATTAGGTATCACCGGCTCTAGGTGTTACCGGCACTAGGTGTTACCGGCAGTAGGTGTCAACGGCTCTAGGTGTTACCGGCGCTAGGTGTTACCGGCTGTAGGTGTCACCGGCTCTAGGTGTTACCGGCACTAGGTGTTACCGGCAGTAGGTGTCACCGGCTCTAGGTCTTACCGGCACTAGGTGTTACCGGCTGTAGGTGTCACCGGCTCTAGGTGTTACCGGCACTAGGTGTTACCGGCCCTAGGTCACAGCACAGCAACACAACGAGATCAGCCGTGTTGATACCACTGAGATCGAGGACATGATCACACAGTCGCCGGAGACAACTGCAGCCATTTTATGATGACGTTGATGTCAGGGAGACAGCGAGGAAGACACACAGGACGGAATAAAAAGAGGGGTAAAGAGTCAGACAGACAGATCACAACTGATAAATGAACTGTCTCTACAGCCAAGAACATCATAAACTGTCCAACAGACGTCTTCATTTCTATTTTATCTGTGCACCAGTCAATATCTTCTCAGTGCCAGAGGGGGTCATTCTCAGTGCCCGGAATCAACGGCTGTCTGAGTGGAGTTCTTCAGACTGATGACGAATCTTGCTTTAGTTGCAATTTATACTGGCGCAGGTTGAAGATATTTTCCAAGGATGGAAACTTGGAGCCTGGGATGGTCAGTAGAAGCGGTGGATTTTTTTTTTTCTCTGCCAATGTTTCAATTTTTTTCTCCATTCTCAGTTTTTTCTTTTATCTTTTGTTGTTGCTGTTGTTGTTGTCATGTTTAGAATCAACAGCAAACGTTCAAAAGTTGCACAATTTTTATTTTATTTTTATTTTTATTTTTTTTATCAGAACCACCTCGCCATACCGGTTTTCACTCCATCCTGTTTGGTGTGCGGGCTGTTGTAAACGACTGAGACTGAAAAAAGATGAACAGCGGATTCTCCTATAGCTTGTGTCACGTACAAGGAAGACGGTGGCAGAATGGTTAATACGCTTATTTGCCAACACAGTGCCCCGTGAGAGCCTAGGATCGAACACCGCTCTGTCGGCTCTTTCTCCCAAGTTCAATTGGAAAATCGAACTGAAGAAGAAGAAGGACGATATTGATACTTCTCGGTGACAGACCATGCTCTGAGGTCAAGGCCTTTTTAACTCTCTCCATACGAACGGCGAAAGAGACGACGTTAACAGCGTTTCATCCCAATTACCATCATCAAAATATTGCAAGCGGAACGCTCTTATACTGAAGAGGTGAATGTTGACAAAGAATACCACAGTTCTGACGACGGAAGCTAAAGGCTGGGTCATTCAGACACCCACTGGACATCCGAGGGGTCTGTGTAGAGGAGAAGAGAGGGCTGGCCGTACTGAGTGAGTTAACCTTCACCGCACCACGCGGGTGGAAAATTACCCGCACTCTCATTTAAATTTTTACAGCTCAGTCAGTTTTGCACCTGTTTGATAGAAATTTGATGACTTTGCCCCTTTGTAACTGTGCACCACCCAGCCAAAAAGGGTGTTGCTTTGTTTTTCGTTATCAACGGAGGAAATAAACAACGAAATCGTTGTTTGTTAAATGTTCAGATTTCTGGTGAAAGGCAGATCTTCTTCATGGAAGGATGTGTGTGCGTGTGTGTGTGTGTGTGTGTGTGTGTGTGTGTGTGTGTGGAGGGGGTGAGAAGTGGGGGGTGGGTATGGGGAGGGGTGCTCGTGACGCAGTGTGTGTATGTGTATGTGTGTGTGTGTGTGTGTGGAGGGGGTGAGAGGTGGGGGGTGGGTATGGGGAGGGGTGCTCGTGACGCAGTGTGTGTATGTGTATGTGTGTGTGTGTGTGGAGGGGGTGGGAGGTGGGGGGTGGGTATGGGGAGGGGTGCTCGTGACGCAGTGTGTGTATGTGTATGTGTGTGTGTGTGTGGAGGGGGTGAGAGGTGGGGGGTGGGTATGGGGAGGGGTGCTCGTGACGCAGTGTGTGTATGTGTATGTGTGTGTGTGTGTGGAGGGGGTGAGAGGTGGGGGGTGGGTATGGGGAGGGGTGCTCGTGACGCAGTGTGTGTATGTGTATGTGTGTGTGTGTGGAGGGGGTGAGAGGTGGGGGTGGGTATGGGGAGGGGTGCTCGTGACGCAGTGTGTGTATGTGTATGTGTGTGTGTGTGGAGGGGGTGAGAGGTGGGGGGGTGGGTATGGGGAGGGGTGCTCGTGACGCAGTGTGTGTGTGGAGGGGGTGAGAGGTGGGGGGTGGGTATGGGGAGGGGTGCTCGTGACGCAGTGTGTGTGTGGAGGGGGTGAGAGGTGGGGGGTGGGTATGGGGAGGGGTGCTCGTGACGCAGTGTGTGTATGTGTATGTGTGTGTGGAGGGGGTGGGAGGTGGGGGGTGGGTATGGGGAGGGGTGCTCGTGACGCAGTGTGTGTATGTGTGTGTGTGTGTGGAGGGGGTGGGAGGTGGGGGGGTGGGTATGGGGAGGGGTGCTTGTGACGCAGTGTGTGTATGTGTATGTGTGTGTGTGTGTGGAGGGGGTGAGAGGTGGGGGGTGGGTATGGGGAGGGGTGCTCGTGACGCAGTGTGTGTATGTGTGTGTGTGTGTGTGTGGAGGGGGTGGGAGGTGGGGGGTGGGTATGGGGAGGGGTGCTCGTGACGCAGTGTGTGTATGTGTATGTGTGTGTGTGTGGAGGGGGTGGGAGGTGGGGGGTGGGTATGGGGAGGGGTGCTCGTGACGCAGTGTGTGTGTGGAGGGGGTGAGAGGTGGGGGGTGGGTATGGGGAGGGGTGCTCGTGACGCAGTGTCAGGAGGGGACGCTAGAGGAGAGACATCTCGCGGGCTGTGTTCACTGGCTGTTGGTCAGCAGTCTGACCCAAGCATCTGTTCTTTTCTTCTTCTTCTTTTTTTTCTTTTTTTTTTTCTCTTTTTTCTTTCTTTTTCTTTTCAGATCAGCGAGTCTGACCATAGCCCCTCCATGGCCGTGCTGGGAGAACGTGGCACCACCATTTGACCTGCATGCCAACAACCAGCCACACACACACACACACACACACACACACACACACAGAACATCCTGTCTTCCCAGCCTGTGGGCGCTGAGTGGTTCCGGAAAGCGAACCGGAAGTTAGCCAACGTCTATCGACTTCCGCCATTTGACCCACTTGACTTGCTGCCATGGCAACCGCTCCACGAACTGCCGAGTCATCAAGTGTTTGTACCACTTTTCTGCACAGCGGCGATTCGGTCTCGGGCCGGGCCGTTGGACTGCAAGTGGGATGTCCATGGGCAAATGGCAGCTGGGAAGTAAGTATCACTGCCCTGCAGTGGGATACAGTACCGTACACTACCCTGTAAAAGCCCAGAATCATCTAGTCAACGCGAAGCCCCAACTTTAAGTGGAAGTTGTAATTCGTGTACGATCACGTTTAGACTTGTAGATATGATGACATCCGTCACACACTTAGTGTTTACATATATCAGGACAGAACTTTATGTAAGATCTTGTTGTCCTCTTTATCCATAAGTGTGTTGTACTGTGACATATTCCAGCTAGAATACTGTTTCAACCGAGTAAAATTTGTACAAAGTGAGGATGCGCGGTGATACGGAAATCACAGTCACTGCCGAACAGATGGAAACAGAATGTGACACACAATTTTGACTTTGCGACTTCTAAAATGAGCTTGTTTATCACACATTGTCTCTCTTAAAATGTGACACACAATGGTGACGTTGCGACTTCTAAAATGATGAGCTTCTTTATCACACATTGTCTCTCTCAGAATGTGATACACAATGGTGACGTTGCGACTTCTAAAATGATGAGCTTCTTTATCACACATTGTCTCTCTCAGAATGTGATACACAATGGTGACGTTGCGACTTCTAAAATGATGAGCTTCTTTATCACACATTGTCTCTCTCAGAATGTGATACACAATGGTGACCATGCGACTTCTAAAATGATGAGCTTGTTTATCACACATTGTCTCTCTCAGAATGTGATACACAATGGTGACCATGCAACTTCTAAAATGATGAGCTTGTTTATCAGACATTGTCTCTCTCAGAATGTGATACACAATGGTGACCATGCGACTTCTAAAATGATGAGCTTGTTTATCACACATTGTCTCTCTCAGAATGTGATACACAATGGTGACCATGCGACTTCTAAAATGATGAGCTTCTTTATCACACATTGTCTCTCTTCATTTTTCACTGTGTTTCAGGACCCATTTTATCTCATCTCTCACTCTCAATGGTGACAACACATATGTGACACCCTCTGCAATAATGTTAACTCATTCACCGCTGTGCATACATCAGTGAAGGGGAACGTTTCACCATTCTGCTTGCGTCAATGTTTCCAGTTTGACTGCATCTGTCTTAGAATCATGTGCCCGTCACCACCTAACACTGATCAACATCAGCACACATGTGCTTCAGTAATTCGCTGCATCATAAGTTCGCGTGCATTCATATCTACGTGGAAAATGTACGTACGTCAGCACACACACACACACACACACACACACACACACACAATCTGACTGGCCACATTTCCAAACCATTGACGTCAACTGGTTAAAGCAGGAAGAATCACTCGAAAACGAAGCACAAGCATGTGATGGTTTCACGAGGAAGTTGGCTTTTCAATGACAAGGATTCTCAGTGCTCACAATAGGAATTTACTGTTATTCACAGTGATATTTGACAGTGCTTTCTGCTATGTTGCAGCCAAGTATGCGCGTTCCATGCGACCCTTCGCCCCCACTTTCCCTCAATATATTCATGCGTGCGCGCCCGCCCGCGAGTACACACACACACACACACACACACACACACACACACACACACACAGGGAGAGAGAAAGAGAGAGAGAATTATGTCTATGGAGGGGTTTTTTTTCAGAAAAGGGTATGGTGAAGACGGAGGAAATGGAAGAACAACAGTGTCATTATTCATTGCCAGATTAACACAGGATATAGTGAACATCAGTGTTATTACTCATTGCCAGATTAACACAGGATATAGTGAACATCAGTGTTATTACTCATTGCCAGATTAACACAGGATATAGTGAACATCAGTGTTATTATTCATTGCCAGATTAACACAGGATATAGTGAACATCAGTGGCAGTATTCATTGCCAGATTAACACAGGATATAGTGAACATCAGTGTTATTATTCATTGCCAGATTAACACAGGATATAGTGAACATCAGTGTTTATATTATTCATTGCCAGATTAACACAGGTATCATAGAGAACATCATTGATGGTAATTGACATACATAATTGCCAGATTAACAGGAATGTAAAGAGAACATATTTTGCATGGTTGTTTAATATTATTACATTGGTACTGATTAAAAGGATATTTTTATTGTGTTGTTTTGTTTTTTTTTACTGGCGGTTGTGTTTGTATTATGTGTAGTTTTACTTGTGGTATTGTTGTTAAGTGTGATGTTGTTGTTTACTGGGGATATTAGTTGTTTGTTGTTTGTTTTAATTGGGGGTTGTTAGTATGTTATTGTTTTACTTGGGGTGTTGTGTTGATTTAGTTAGTTTTACATTGGGGGGTTTGTTGTGGTTGTGTTGTTGTTTACTTGGGGGTTGTTGTTGTTGTTTGTTGTTTTTACTGGGGGGTTGTTGTTGTTGTTGTTTTGTTTATTGGGGGGGGTTGTTGTTGTTGTTGTTGTTTGTTGTTGTTTTACTTGGGGGGTTGTTGTTGTTGTTGTTGTTGTTTTGTGTTGTTGTTTTACTTGGGGTGTTGTTGTTGTTGTTGTTTTACTTGGGGGTTGTTGTTGTTGTTGTTGTTTACTTGGGGGGTTGTTGTTGTTGTTGTGTTGTTGTTTTACTTGGGGGGTTGTTGTTGTTGTTGTTGTTGTTGTGTTGTTGTTGTTTTACTTGGGGGGTTGTTGTTGTTGTTGTTGTTTTACTTGGGGGGTTGTTGTTGTTGTTGTTGTTGTTGTTGTGTTGTTGTTTTACTTGGGGGGTTGTTGTTGTTGTTGTTGTGTTGTTGTTTTACTTGGGGGGTTGTTGTTGTTGTGTTGTTGTTTTACTTGGGGGGGTTGTTGTT
Source organism: Babylonia areolata (assembly GCF_041734735.1). NCBI lineage: Eukaryota > Metazoa > Mollusca > Gastropoda > Neogastropoda > Buccinidae > Babylonia > Babylonia areolata. The sequence continues at coordinate 54,480,551 of NC_134899.1, read as the reverse complement.
GTTGTTGTTGTTGTGTTGCTGTTTTACTTGGGGGGTTGTTGTTGTTGTTGCATCAGATCCTCGTCCTGGTAAGGATGGCCCTTGGGACGGAAGCAAATAAATCAAAACACAATGTACGTATACATGTATGTATGATAGTCAGTCGTGTCCGACTATGACCATCAGAACTACAGAGGAGGCATCTGCTGTCCCGACTATCTGGGTTAGAACTTGATCATAGCGGAGAGTATCTTTCCCGAGTTACATGCCCAGCAGGGCTTTAGGACAGTCGGCGTTGAGACACAATACAATACAATACAATACAATGCAATACAATACAATACAATGCATCTTTATTCGTCCATTTGGAAACTGAATTGTGCACTGTGGGATGGCCCCCAACTAACCCACAAGGCTGCAGCACCGTGCTAAGAGTCAGCGCAATCTTGCCTCCTAATTTCGAGAGTCACAGTCTTTTCACAGCATACTACCAAGCTGTAAACGAATTCCCATTGCAGTGGACATTGCAGTGGACGGTGGGAGTGGGGGGGCGGGGGAATATTGATCACACAGCTCCCACAGTGCTGTTGGCACAACGGGTGTAAAACACAATGACAGGACGGTCAATGCAATGCACGGAATATGCACGCAGCTCTGGGACCCGATGAAGAGATGCCCATGGCTGCATGCTAAATGCAGGGACAAACATTGGCATGGTAAAGGGGACAGCAGGGATGGTCCCTAACTATCCGTAGGTCCTCATGTGTGTGTGTCATTGATAATGACTCACGGGACTGGCCCGTCCGTGACCCGTAGCGGAAAGGACTGTCCTGAAGTGGCTGACCTGACAGGAGACAGACAGGACAGACAGACAGACAGGACAGACAGACAGACAGACACAGCTGGACAGACAGGACAGACAGGGCAGACAGACACAGCTGGACAGACAGGACAGACAGACAGACACAGCTGGACAGACAGGACAGACAGACAGACAGACAGACACAGCTGGACAGACAGACAGACAGGACAGACAGACAGGACAGACAGACAGGACAGACAGACACAGCTGGACAGACAGGACAGACAGACAGACAGACACAGCTGGACAGACAGGACAGACAGACAGGACAGACAGACACAGCTGGACAGACAGACAGACAGACACAGCTGGACAGACAGGACAGACAGACAGACAGACACAACTGGACAGACAGGACAGACAGACAGACAGACACAGCTGGACAGACAGGACAGACAGACACAGCTGGACAGACAAGACAGACAGGACAGACAGACAGACACAGCTGGACAGACAGACAGACAGACACAGCTGGACAGACAAGACAGACAGGAGACAGACAGGACAAACAGACAGACAGATAAGACAGACAGGAGACAGACAGGACAGACAGACAGACAGGACAAACAGGAGACAGACAGACAGGACAGACAGGACAGACAGACAACCTGGACAGAATCGGAGAGACAAAAGATTTCAGACAGACATGACCAGATGCGAACAGATCACAAACTGAGGCGGACGAACAGACAGACCGACCGACAGACAGACGGACAGACAGACAGACCGACAGGCATTTAGATAAAGGTGGCCTCTGTGTCACACAGAGCAGAACAGTTTTGGTGCAGTCGTACCAAGCCATACCCATGCACCAGAACCACTACGCTGACCCCATCAAACCTACCACGCCTCTTCCTACCAGAATCGCTTACCCTCATCAGATTTAGTACGCTTACTCCAACAGATTTAGTATGCTTTCCCTCTTCAGGTTTAGTACGCTTTCCCTCATCAGATTTAGTAAGCTGACCTCATCAGGTTTAGTACGCTTACCCCAACAGGTTTAGTGCGCTTACCCCAACAGGTTTAGTACGCTTACCCCATCAGGTTTAGTACGCTTACCCCAACAAGTTTAGTACGCTTACCTCAACAGGTTTAGTACGCTTTCCCTCATCAGATTTAGTAAGCTGACCTCATCAGGTTTAGTACGCTTACCCCAACAGGTTTAGTGCGCTTACCCCAACAGGTTTAGTACGCTTACCCCATCAGGTTTAGCACGCTTACCCCAACAGGTTTAGTACGCCTACCCCCATCAGGTTTAGCACGCTTACCCCAACAGAATTACTTTGCTTTTCCAACAATGTTAGCTGACTGTATTTGGCTGATGAATTTCTTCAGAATAATAGATCCTCCACTAACACAAACAAATAAACGAAAACTACGAGACAACAAGAAACAAGCAAATAAAACAAACTCTCCTTGTTTTGGAGAAGAGTGAATGTTCTTGCTTGATAGGACAGGGGAGAGTATTTCACGGAAACAGCGTCCACATTCCGGATCAGAGTCATCACCATCATCCTGTGTCCTTTGTGGCAGTGACTGACGGACACAGCCACACAGCCCACACATGAACGAACAGGGCTGACCGCCTCCAGCTTGCCAAGCACAAGAAAGAAAGTGCCCTGTCATGGCATTCGCTCCAGTGCCGCGTCTCCATCCCCCTTCTCAAGGAAGCGGGCACTTCACTGAAGAGTTGGTCCCCAGGTTTCTTTCGCTGTCCACTCCAGTTTGACTGTCTGTGTGTCCACACTGTACACATGTATACAGGCTACACAGAAAATTACTGTGTTTGTGTCTGTGGTCCACTCTTCTCTGCTGGTTGCCCTCACACCCCTGTGGGTCTGTCTGGTTCATGGCCCGTTCTGGGGACTGGACGTCTGAGAATTAAGAGCACTTTGCTTGGGTCCTCGATTCTTTCCACTCTTAGTTGTTGATGGTGTTGCTCTTTTCGCTTGCTCAGAAGTTTGTCTTCTTCCAAAGACAACGTTTTTATTACAAGGCACATATCGATACAGAACCATATACCTGGAATGTGAAAATACCTAACGAAATGGTGTTGATAATGCACCGGAAACAATGGTTAATCTTTTGTTTTATCTATCCTTCCTTTCCCTCTCTCTAGCCCCCCCTCCACCACTCCACTCCCCCTCCTTCCCTCACACCTTCTCCCCCAGCCCTATTGCAATTTGTGGACGTTTCACCATGTCCACACCCTCTCTTTTCTCCCTTCCCCCTCCCCTCACCATCACTATTTACAAGGCAAGGTTGACTTTTAGTGCTGCAGCCTTGGGGGGCTAGTTGGCCTTTGAGAACCATCCCAACGCCGACTGTCCTAAAACCCTCTTGGTCGAGAGAGTGGGGTGTAACTTGGGCAAGACACTCTCCACTATAATGGAGTGATGGCCTAGAGGTAACGCGTCCGCCTAGGAAGCGAGAGAATCTGAGGGCGGTGGTTCGAATCACGGCTCAGCCGCCGATATTTTCTCCCCCTCCACTAGACCTTGAGTGGTGGTCTGGATGCTAGTCATTCGGATGAGACGATAAACCGAGGTCCCGTGTGCAGCATGCACTTAGCGCACGTAAAAGAACCCACGACAACAAAAGGGTTGTTCCTGGCAAAATTCTGTAGAAAAATCCACTTCGACAGGAAAAACAAATAAAACTGCACGCAGAAAAAAAATACACACACACACACAAAAAAAAAAATGGGTGGCGCTGTAGTGTAGCGACGCGCTCTCCCTGGGGAGAGCAGCCCGAATTTCACACAGAGAAATCTGTTGTGATAAAAAGGAATACAAATACAAATGCTAACCAAGATAGTCGAGACAGCAGTCGCCTCTGCTGTTGTTCTGATGGTCATAGTCGGACACGACTATCAGGCAGCACTTCCACAATGGAGACCACTGGTGTACAGCCACTGGGTCAAATGGGCATGTTACGTTAGAGAGGTATTGTACCCCCCCCCCCCCCCGTGTGTGTGTGTGTGTGTGTGTGTGTGTGTGTGTGTGTGTTTTGGTTGTGTGTGTGTGTGTGTGTGTGTGTGTGTGCGCGTACGTGCGTGTGTACGTGCACGTGTGTGTGTATGTGTGTGTGTGTCTGTATGCATGTGTGTGTAAGTGTGTGTGTGTGTGTGTGTGTGTGTAAGTGTGTGTGTGTGTGTGTGTATGTGTGTGTGTATGTGTGTACGATGTGTGTGTGTGTGTGTATGTGTATGTGTGTGTGTCTCTCTCTCTTGTGTGTGTGTGTATGTGTGTGTGTGTGTGTGTGTGTGTGTGTGTCTGTATGCGTGTGCATGTGTGTGGACGCTTACTATGCAGGTGAACGATCAGAAAAGTCCGAATCCCTTTAATACTGATGAAGCCGGTCGCACAGTGTTTAGTCAGTTAGCCTTCCCCCCTTTTCGCCTGTGTGGTGCTGTTTATCTGTACTGTGCAGTGGCTGTATATCTTCTGAGTCAGCGCTGCTGCTGCCACGCCACACACAGTCCTTATCCATCCATCACTCAGCCCATCCCACTGAGCTGAAAGGAACCCGATGACCCATCCCCACTACCAGGTCCTCACACGTTCACTGCACACTGTCAGACGGCGGTGATGCTGTGTCTTCAGGCAGGAGATAAGAGCAGGCAGACTGCAGAGCGGGGCGGGAGGGGGTCCAGGGGGGAAGGGGGGGGGGGGGGAGGGGGGGGTACTCTCTTTGTAGGGGCGTCCAGGCCAGCTCCAAGGAATGCTTCCCCCAGGGACAACTTGAACCAACAAACAGAGAAGTCGTTGTGGGGTTGGGGGGGGGGGGGGGGGGTCTGGTTTCAGGTCCGGCAGAGGGCGAGGAGCTGACAGGTCGAGTTCTGTGTGAATGTTATCCGACAGGGACACATCACACATTACATTACATCCCTTATCTGACTGTGAGGTCTCTATGAGAGTCACTGAGATACATGTTTATATCTGCTGCTGTGTATGTCTAAGGGCAAGAGTATGACTGTCCCTGTCGGACAGCGCTCACCAGTCACCAGACTTCATGGCTCAGTAACCCATTCCTGTTATATCTATACCAGATCTTCTTCTGGGAAGTGAGAACACAAGACTCCAGCAACGAGCCAGGGGACTTCAGGCGGGAAGAGGGAGGAGGAGGAGGAGGAGGAGGAGGAGGAATAGTGTTGTTGCAGACACAGGGCTAATTCTTCCCCTATATCACAGTGTGTCAGGTTTCTCAGCGTGGGCTGTGGCTTCTGTAAACATGATGATGGTGATGGCCTGGGTTGCTGGGCTGGAGGAGAGAGAGAGAGAGGTGGGGGGGGGGGGGGGGGGGGGGGGGGGGGAGAGGGATAGAGAGAGAGAAAGAGAGAGGGATGGAGAGAGAGAAAGAGAGAGGGATGGAGAGAGAGAGAGAGAGAGACAGGCAGGCACATAGCAGGCAGACAGAGACAGATACGGGGAGAGACAGAGAGAAAGAGAAAGAGTAGAGATAGAGGGGAGACAGACAGACAGACAGACAGACAGACACACACACACACACACACACACACACACACACATAAGTCAGAGACTAAAACATAGAGATGAAGAGAAAAAGCACAGTTTATCCAGATGGATACTTTCTCTTTCCGGGTCACATTGTATTGTGTGTGTGTGTGTGTGTGTGTGTGTGTGTGTTCCGTGCGTGCGTGTGTGTGTGTGTTCCGTGTATGTGTGCGTGCGTGCGTGTGTGTGTGTGTGTGTGTGTGTGTGTGTGTGTGTGTGTGTGTGTGTGTGTGTGTGTGTGTGTGTGTGACTTGACTTGACTTGACTTGAATTGACTTCATTTATTGTCATAAAATCCCGAAGGATTAATAGACACAACAAAGAACAAAGGGAACAAAGAAATAAACGGTCATCTAATACGCATGCACTGAAATACATAGTTGGCGAGTGTTTTTTGACAGTCATCGCAGGTGAATGAATCACTTGGTTTTAGGATATTGTTATGTATTTTTTCTAGAGATCACATTTGATTGATGATCATACTGCTGTATAGTTGTGATTAGATGGTTTCGCAAATTATGAAATAAGATACACGTATCTAAGAAATGTAATTCATCTTCAACTTTTCCAAAAACGGGAAAGGGGAGTGGTGGTGGGAAAACTTTTTTTCACCATCCCCCCCCCAATCCCAAAGACGGACTCGGTAAAAGTCCAAAGGGGGAATAGGGCCCCCTCAAGTTAAAAGGGCGTGTGAGGGGGATATGGGTCAGTCCCCCACCCTTTTACCGCTTTCCTTTTTTAAAATGAACCCGAATCTCGAGAGGGATGGGGGGGAAAAAAAAAGAGAGGGCCAAAAATTTCCCCAAAAAGCCCGAAAAAAAAAAAAAAAAAAAAAAAAAAAACTGGAAAAACCCCCAAAACCCCGGGGCCCTTAAAAACAATGACGAAAGATTTTTCGTCCCCGTCTGTCACACCCTGGTCGTTTCCCGGTGTAACCCTTTATTTAGTGGGGCCCGTTGCTCACAGAATGGCTTCCCTTTTGCCCTGGGCATTTTCCCCCGGCCCTGATGGATAAAGGGACATCTCCCCGCCACGGGGGCCCCGTCCCCCCCCCCCCCCAACCCCCCCCCCCCCCCCCCTCCCCCCCCCACCTAACTCCTTTCCCAAAAACACGGAAAAGAAATTTGGGGGGGCGTTTGAAAACAAATCGGGGGTATTGAAACAAAATTATTACTTAAACCCCAAATTTTCCCGAGCATCTTTTTCCCCCCAACTGTGAAAAGACTGGGTGTCATTTTCCTTAAAACCCCCCCCCCCTTTTTCCCCCCCCCTCAACCTTAAACCCCGCGACCAAACCCCCCCCCCCCTTTCCCCCCCCCCCCACCCCCCAACCCTACCTGTGACAGACTGCTGTCATTACCATAAACCCCCCCCCCCCCCCCCCCCCCCCCCCCCTTCCGGCCCAACCCCCCCCCCCCCACCCCCCCCCCACATTTCCTGTGACAGATGCGTCAGTACAAACCCCCCCCCCCCCCCTCCCCCCCCAAAACCCCCCCCAACCCCCCCTGTCCCCTTCCCCCCCTCCCCCCCCCCCCCCCAAACCGGCCAAACCCCGCCCAAAACCCCCCCCCCCCCCCCCCCCCCCAACCCCAGACTCTGTTCGGTACCCCCCCCAACCCCCCCTCCCCCCCCCCCCCCCAAACCTTCCCAACCCCCCCCCTTCCCCCTAACCCCCCAAAAAAACCCCCCCCCCCTCCCCCCCCCCCCAATAAACCCCCACAAACCCCCGCCGGGGACCCCCCCCCCCCCTCCCCCCCCCCCCCCACTAACCCCCCCCCAACCCCGCCCCCTCCCCCAACCCCCCCCCCCCCCCCACCCCCCCCCATAACCTGTGACCAGACTGCTGTCAGTACTAACCCCCCTCCCCCTCCCCACCCCCACATACCTGTGACAGACTGCTGTCAGTACTAACCCCCCTCCCCCTCCCCACCCCCCCACATACCTGTGACAGACTGCTGTCAGTACTAACCCCCTCCCCCTCCCCACCCCCCACATACCTGTGACAGACTGCTGTCAGTACTAACCCCCCCTCCCCTCCCCCACCCCCCCACATACCTGTGACAGACTGCTGTCAGTACTAACCCCCCCTCCCCCTCCCCACCCCCCACATACCTGTGACAGACTGCTGTCAGTACTAACCCCCCTCCCCCTCCCCACCCCCCACATACCTGTGACAGACTGCTGTCAGTACTAACCCCCCTCCCCCCCCCTCCCCCACATACCTGTGACAGACTGCTGTCAGTACTAACCCCCCTCCCCCCCCCCCCACATACCTGTGACAGACTGCTGTCAGTACTAACCCCCCCTCCCCCTCCCCCTCCCCCACATACCTGTGACAGACTGCTGTCAGTACTAACCCCCTCCCCCTCCCCCACCCCCCACATACCTGTGACAGACTGCTGTCAGTACTAACCCCTCCCCCTCCCCCACCCCCCACATACCTGTGACAGACTGCTGTCAGTACTAACCCCCCTCCCCCTCCCCCACCCCCCCACATACCTGTGACAGACTGCTGTCAGTACTAACCCCCCTCCCCCTCCCCCACCCCCCACATACCTGTGACAGACTGCTGTCATACTAACCCTCCTCCCCCCCACCCCCCCCACATACCTGTGACAGACTGCTGTCAGTACTAACCCCCCTCCCCCCTCCCTCCCCACCCCCCACATACCTGTGACAGACTGCTGTCAGTACTAACCCCCTCCCCTCCCCCACCCCCACATACCTGTGACAGACTGCTGTCAGTACTAACCCCCTCCCCTCCCCACCCCCCACATACCTGTGACAGACTGCTGTCAGTACTAACCCCCTCCCCCTCCCCCCACCCCCCACATACCTGTGACAGACTGCTGTCAGTACTAACCCCCCTCCCCCTCCCCCACCCCCCACATACCTGTGACAGACTGCTGTCAGTACTAACCCCCCTCCCCCCCCCACCCCCCACATACCTGTGACAGACTGCTGTCAGTACTAACCCCCCTCCCCTCCCCCACCCCCCACATACCTGTGACAGACTGCTGTCAGTACTAACCCCCCTCCCCTCCCCACCCCCCACATACCTGTGACAGACTGCTGTCAGTACTAACCCCCCTCCCCCCACCCCCCCACATACCTGTGACAGACTGCTGTCAGTACTAACCCCCCTCCCCCTCCCCCACCCCCCACATACCTGTGACAGACTGCTGTCAGTACTAACCCCCCTCCCCCTCCCCCACCCCCCACATACCTGTGACAGACTGCTGTCAGTACTAACCCCCCTCCCCCTCCCCCACCCCCCACATACCTGTGACAGACTGCTGTCAGTACTAACCCCCCTCCCCCTCCCCCCACCCCCACATACCTGTGACAGACTGCTGTCAGTACTAACCCCCCTCCCCTCCCCACCCCCCACATACCTGTGACAGACTGCTGTCAGTACTAACCCCCCTCCCCTCCCACCCCCCACATACCTGTGACAGACTGCTGTCAGTACTAACCCCCCTCCCCCTCCCCCACCCCCCACATACCTGTGACAGACTGCTGTCAGTACTAACCCCCCTCCCCCTCCCCCACCCCCCACATACCTGTGACAGACTGCTGTCAGTACTAACCCCCCTCCCCCCCCACCCCCCACATACCTGTGACAGACTGCTGTCAGTACTAACCCCCCTCCCCCCTCCCCCCACATACCTGTGACAGACTGCTGTCAGTACTAACCCCCCTCCCCTCCCCCACCCCCCACATACCTGTGACAGACTGCTGTCAGTACTAACCCCCCTCCCCCTCCCCCCACCCCCCCACATACCTGTGACAGACTGCTGTCAGTACTAACCCCCCTCCCCTCCCCCACCCCCCCACATACCTGTGACAGACTGCTGTCAGTACTAACCCCCCTCCCCCTCCCCCACCCCCCACATACCTGTGACAGACTGCTGTCAGTACTAACCCCCTCCCCCTCCCCCACCCCCCACATACCTGTGACAGACTGCTGTCAGTACTAACCCCCCTCCCCTCCCCCACCCCCCACATACCTGTGACAGACTGCTGTCAGTACTAACCCCCTCCCCCCCCACCCCCCACATACCTGTGACAGACTGCTGTCAGTACTAACCCCCCTCCCCCTCCCCACCCCCCACATACCTGTGACAGACTGCTGTCAGTACTAACCCCCCTCCCCCCCCCACCCCCCACATACCTGTGACAGACTGCTGTCAGTACTAACCCCCCTCCCCTCCCCCACCCCCCACATACCTGTGACAGACTGCTGTCAGTACTAACCCCCCTCCCCTCCCCCACCCCCCACATACCTGTGACAGACTGCTGTCAGTACTAACCCCCCTCCCCCTCCCCCACCCCCCACATACCTGTGACAGACTGCTGTCAGTACTAACCCCCCCCCTCCCCCCCACCCCCACATACCTGTGACAGACTGCTGTCAGTACTAACCCCCCTCCCCCCTCCCCCCACATACCTGTGACAGACTGCTGTCAGTACTAACCCCCCTCCCCCTCCCCCACCCCCCACATACCTGTGACAGACTGCTGTCAGTACTAACCCCCTCCCTCCCCCCACCCCCCACTTACCTGTGACAGACTGCTGTCAGTACTAACCCCCCTCCCCCCACCCCCCACATACCTGTGACAGACTGCTGTCAGTACTAACCCCCCTCCCCTCCCCCACCCCCCACATACCTGTGACAGACTGCTGTCAGTACTAACCCCCCTCCCCTCCCCCCACCCCCCACATACCTGTGACAGACTGCTGTCAGTACTAACCCCCTCCCCCTCCCACCCCCACATACCTGTGACAGACTGCTGTCAGTACTAACCCCCCTCCCCCCCCCACCCCCCACATACCTGTGACAGACTGCTGTCAGTACTAACCCCCCTCCCCCCCCCCACCCCCCACATACCTGTGACAGACTGCTGTCAGTACTAACCCCCCTCCCCCCACCCCCACCCCCCACATACCTGTGACAGACTGCTGTCAGTACTAACCCCCTCCCCTCCCCCCACCCCCCACATACCTGTGACAGACTGCTGTCAGTACTAACCCCCCTCCCCCTCCCCCACCCCCCACATACCTGTGACAGACTGCTGTCAGTACTAACCCCCCTCCCCCCCCACCCCCCACATACCTGTGACAGACTGCTGTCAGTACTAACCCCCCTCCCCCCCCCACCCCCCCACATACCTGTGACAGACTGCTGTCAGTACTAACCCCCTCCCCTCCCCCACCCCCCCACATACCTGTGACAGACTGCTGTCAGTACTAACCCCCCTCCCCCCCACCCCCCACATACCTGTGACAGACTGCTGTCAGTACTAACCCCCCTCCCCCCCCCACCCCCCACATACCTGTGACAGACTGCTGTCAGTACTAACCCCCTCCCTCCCCCCCACCCCCCACATACCTGTGACAGACTGCTGTCAGTACTAACCCCCTCCCCCTCCCCCCACCCCCCACATACCTGTGACAGACTGCTGTCAGTACTAACCCCCCTCCCCCTCCCCCCACCCCCCACATACCTGTGACAGACTGCTGTCAGTACTAACCCCCCTCCCCTCCCCCCACCCCCCACATACCTGTGACAGACTGCTGTCAGTACTAACCCCCTCCCCTCCCCCCCACCCCCCACATACCTGTGACAGACTGCTGTCAGTACTAACCCCCCTCCCCTCCCCACCCCCACATACCTGTGACAGACTGCTGTCAGTACTAACCCCCCTCCCCCCCCCACCCCCCACATACCTGTGACAGACTGCTGTCAGTACTAACCCCCTCCCCCCTCCCCACCCCCCACATACCTGTGACAGACTGCTGTCAGTACTAACCCCCCTCCCCCTCCCCCCACCCCCCACATACCTGTGACAGACTGCTGTCAGTACTAACCCCCCTCCCCTCCCCCACCCCCCACATACCTGTGACAGACTGCTGTCAGTACTAACCCCCCTCCCCCACCCCCACCCCCCACATACCTGTGACAGACTGCTGTCAGTACTAACCCCCCTCCCCCCCACCCCACCCCCCACATACCTGGACAGATGCTGTCAGTAACTAACCCCCCTCCCCACTCCCCCCACATACCTGTGACAGACTGCTGTCAGTACTAACCCCCATCCCCCCACCCCCTCCCCCCACATACATGTGACAGACTGCTGTCAGTTACTAACCCCCCTCCCCCTCCCCCCCACATACCTGTGACAGACTGCTGTCAGTACTAACCCCCTCCCCCCACCCCCCCACATACCTGTGACAGACTGCTGTCAGTACTAACCTCCTCCCCCCCTCCCCCACCCCCCACATACCTTTGACAGACTGCTGTCAGTACTACCTTCCCTCACCCCCACCCCCCACATACCGTGGACAGACTGCTGTCAGTACTAACCCTCCTCCCCCTCCCCCCACCCCCCCCATACTGTGACAGACTGCTGTCAGTACTAACCTCCTCACCCTCCCCACCCCCCACATACCTGTGACAGACTGCTGTCAGTACTAACCCCCCTCCCCCCTCCCCCACCCCCCACATACCTGTGACAGACTGCTGTCAGTACTAACCCCCTCCCCTCCCCCCACCCCCCACATACCTGTGACAGACTGCTGTCAGTACTAACCCCCCTCCCCCCCCCCACCCCCCACATACCTGTGACAGACTGCTGTCAGTACTAACCCCCCTCCCCTCCCCCACCCCCCACATACCTGTGACAGACTGCTGTCAGTACTAACCCCCCTCCCCCTCCCCCACCCCCCACATACCTGTGACAGACTGCTGTCAGTACTAACCCCCCTCCCCCCCCCCACCCCCCACATACCTGTGACAGACTGCTGTCAGTACTAACCCCCCTCCCCCTCCCCCACCCCCCACATACCTGTGACAGACTGCTGTCAGTACTAACCCCCTCCCCCTCCCCCACCCCCCACATACCTGTGACAGACTGCTGTCAGTACTAACCCCCCTCCCCCCCCCCACCCCCCACATACCTGTGACAGACTGCTGTCAGTACTAACCCCCCTCCCCCTCCCCCACCCCCCACATACCTGTGACAGACTGCTGTCAGTACTAACCCCCCTCCCCCCCCCACCCCCCACATACCTGTGACAGACTGCTGTCAGTACTAACCCCCCTCCCCCTCCCCCCACCCCCCACATACCTGTGACAGACTGCTGTCAGTACTAACC